>NW_011888829.1:360370-365391 GCF_000151845.1 Pteropus vampyrus | reverse complement strand
GTCTACAGCTGCTCAGGGATGAAATCGGTGCTCTGAGGTATAAAGGCTCCGACCCCGACCAACAGATCTGGGGGATAGGTCATTGGTTCGAAGTTAAATGTTCTGATTGTCCCATATGACTCGGTGCAAGGAACTGCTCTATTCAAAGGAAGCGATGGCTGAGAAGTCCCTGTATTGAGGGACAGAGCTCCTATGCAGTGGACATCCGGATGTGAACGTCCGGCAGAAAGACAAACCCCAGGGCCCCCATTTCTCTTAACTTCCCCCTGCTTCTCTTCCTAAGTCCTCTGGGTCCCCCACTAATGGCATTTCAGGGTTCGGGGCTGATGGTAATGGAACCCAGCCCTGAGTGCCGTTAGCAATGTCAACGAAAAAGGGACTATGCTGTAAACCGGACAAGCGCAGAGGGCCACATGGCAGGCCTGACCACCTCAGTGACCCAGAGTGGCCCCACGGGATGGTCTGATCGTGAATTCCTAACTGGGCAGGTCGCGGCGGACGGTCACGTCCCAGGCCTGTAGCTTCCTCAGCAAAGGTCAGTCTTTACCTTGAGTGAGCCCGTCCAGCGTTCTTATGCGTCTGGGATAACGTACCTTTGGAGTATCTGAGTGATTCTCTTTTCCTACCCCTCAAAGGCACAACCGCCAGCACCAGGGCACGAGGCCACAGGACCCCGCACTGCTATCCTGTTCCTCACATGCCATCTCTGTGTGCTGCAGAAGTTAGTCATGAACTGTCCTGTACCCACCAGGGGAAAAGTATCTTCCCCCACGTTGCCTTTTATCCAGACCTTGCCATTCCCCCGCTTCGCCTTCTCCTGCCTCCTTAATCTCCCGCCAGTGGATTTCATGCACCTTCATGCGCCTCCTCTGAGTCTAACGCATAAAAGCAGCCGCAAAACATATTCTCCGGTGCATCTGAGATCTTGCTCCCCGGCACATGTCATCGGTTTGGCTCAAATAAACTCATAAAAATTCTCTACAGGTCTGGCCGTTACTTATGACGGTAGCGATAAAGGACCTCTGTGGTCTGCAGCGGTGACATGGGAGGGGTCCAGGGCCACAGCGTTAGGGTCGAGGGCTCCGCAGGGAGCCCCGCGCCACGGCCCCAGTGACTTACAGCACAAAGAGGTCCTCTTCGCACGGGGTGTAGTCTTCGCCCACTTCCTGGGAGTACAGCAGCATCTGCCTGCAGTGAAGGAGACCGTCAGGCTGCCACAGCGGCAGAGACCCCTGTCGTCCGTCAGGCACCTGCACGGGCCGCCTTCTCCCAGGAAGGAGGGTGACCCAGAGCGGGCCGGAGGCAGGGAGAGAGGGGACAAGGGAGGAACCAGCAGCGCCGGGAGTCGAAACCCCGAGGGTGCAGGGCCACTTCTGGTATGCCAAGCAAGACCATCTTTCCTCGTTGCCGTAAAACAGGGATGATGATGAGGATACCATTTATTTCAGAGTGACCGAGTTATGGGGAATTATGAGACGAGGCACAGGCAGCCTTTCAGGGCGGTGGTGCGTACACCACGTGCTCGCTCGGCGCCGGTTCTGTCTGGGGCTTCGCGAACCCCAACGCCGGGCAGAGGCCCCCCCCCACGTGCATCTGCTGCCCGGTGGGGGCCTGGCTTCCTGGCCGCAGAGCTTCCCCTCACTGCAGCGCCTGGGCAGCAGGCGGGTGGCCGAATGTGCCCTGAGGGGAAGGGCGGGCAGGTCGGCTTGGCAGAGGCCTCCGCCCCCGCCCGGCTGTCCTGGAAAGGCCGCACGTGGGGGCATCGCTGCGTGCGTGCTGGCCCCGCCACCCCATGTGGCCGCGCACGGCCCCGGGCCCACTACCTCTGCTCGTTCAGCCGCCGGTACTTCTCCCGGTCGGCGCCGTTGATCTTCAGCAGGGGCTGCAGGTGGCCGTGGTGCGTCTTCACGTTCTGGTTATCCACGTAGACATCATATAGTTCCCGCTTCTCCTCGAAGATCTTCTCTGTGGTGCCTGCAGGGCCCGGGGGGGTCAGGAGCTGGGAGCTCGCCGGCTGTCACTGCAGGGCACCAGCCCGACCCCGGCGGGGAAATGAGGAGCCTGGGGGCCCCGAGTCCGTGAGGGGCAGGGCCCTTGGGGAGCTGGGAGGCTGCCGAAGGTCAGGGTCCCATGTGGCAGGAGGCAGGGAGGGCCCCGTACTCACAGGCCACATAGGACACCTCTACCTCCAGGCTCTCGATGTCGGCCACGTTCACGTAGAAGAAAGGCTTGGACTCGGGAACGGTGCTCCCGATGCCGGGCAGGGAGACGTTGGCCAGGCAGCAGCAGCAGTACACTGTGGGGGACAGAGGCCGTGGGGGTGACGGTCAGTCTCCAAGGACGCCTCCGGCTTTGCTCTGTGCTGTCCTGGGCCCGAGGTACCGGGTGCTCCCGCATTCTCAGGACGTGGGGAGTGGGAAGGGAGCCTTTCGGGTCCCACGGCAGGGCCGGAGCTCCTGGAGGTCACACCGGCGACGTCTTCCACACCCGGTGGACACGTCTGTCCCCGTCTCACTACGTCTGGCTTAGGTCTTAGCCCTGTCGGCCTCGAAACTCTCGCCTGCTACGACCCTTCTGTCTTCCGGCCTCTGGCGGTTCCACCTCGGTCTCCTCTGCCTCCCGTCCTTGCTGATCACCTGCCGGGCCCGCCTCTTAAACACTGGCACGCTGCCCCCGCCCCCCGCTCCGCCCGCCCACCCCGTAGTTATCAGCGTGCCTGGCCGCAGCTCCAGCCCGGCTTCTTCCCCGAGGTCCTGACCCAACGATACCAGTGCCTGGTGTGCATCTCACGACGGCCAGCACATGTCCGATGCGTCCATCACGCCACCCCCGTCCGCTCCTCCTCGGTCCCCACCTGGGGGTCCTGCCATCCCTGTCGTCCTAGACTCTCCCTCCATCACGACCTCGCACACAGCAGACCCTTTCGCCCCGATGACGCACCAGATGTGGCCGAGCTTCTCGCTTAGACATGTCTGGATCCATCTTCTCTGCTTTGATCCAGATCCTTACCTCTCACCAGAGTACGGACTGGTCACCCAGTCCACGGTCTGTACTGCCGCCAGAGTCCGCATAGTAAAATACGAATCCAACCATGTCGCTCCCAGGCTTAAAACTCACGACCCCCTGGAGATGCCCCAACCCTTCCGGACTCGGTCAGTGATGGAAAGACTCAAGCGCCCTCGGCACCAGGGGACCCCGGCTTTGCTCCCACTCACCTCGATAGCACACGACGCCCACGGGAGGGGGAGAAAATATCAAAATGCGCTTCCGCAGCAACGCGAACTTCCAGAGGATGAGGATCTGTTCTCCAAAGAACTTGATGAACTGGGACATGCAGCCAGCCGGGTGGGTGATCTGAGAATGTGAACAGGGGAGGAACGAGGGGAGACCGGCTTGCTGGAAATATGACTGCGAGAAATACTCAGTATGTGCTAATAAGCACCCCGCTCCGCTCCCCCCGAAATGCCACGTGCCATCATTAAGAGACGGTTCCTTCCACGTAAAACGGTACTTTTCCCTTTAAAGGTCTGGTCTTTAAACTGGATTTCTAGGACTCAGCAGCTCCCCTGACACACTGAGGTTTGAGTTCAGGGGTCACCAGCCACGTGACTCGGGAGGGCGGGGCGCAGAGGAAAACGGGACTGAGCCTGCAGTCTTAAAAGACAGAGAGAGAAGTGCCTCTGCGGTGACAGACGCCTCACCGAGGCCATGCGGCTCGCGAACGCTACTGAGCACCGGAGGGATGCGTGATGTGCGAACGGTCCCAGCTGAGGTCCCCAAGTGTCTAGGGACCCGGGCACTGTGCGAGGCGAGGTGTCCGCACAGCTCACAGGGGGGAGGACTCGCTGGGCCCGCTGCCACCACAGTCCGCCTGCTCCAGCTCCAGCCGCCCGCGACTCGTGCCGAGCGCCAGGAGCCTGTCGGCCGGGCGGCTGCCTTCTGGGGTCCCTGCACCCAGGAACACCGAGGGGCTGACGGCAGGAGCGTGGACCCCGCAGGCGCTGAGCTCCAGTCCCAGCTCTGCCACGGACCGACGGGAACGCCTTGGTAAGTTTTCCGGAGTTTCTAGCCCATTTTCCTCCTCTGCAAAATGGAGAGACCTGACTGCTCCGTCTCTGCCCGCTCCGGCCTCCACTTTGCGATGAGACAGGAAGGGAGCTCGAGCCTGGTCAGGTTGCTCGGCCTCCCCTCTGCTTATCTGCAGGCCCCAAATGTGTGCTTCTGCCCCTTGAAGGCCTGGCGGGGTTTTGTCCAAATGTGTCCTGGGCCCTAGAATCCTCAAATAAACGATCGGTCCTGAATTCCGAGCTTATCTGTTCATTCATTCATGGATGCATTCGCGCATGAAATAGTCGTCACAAGCTTGCTTCGCGCCAAGCACTGTGCTAATCGAGAGGCCCAGGCCCTGGCCTCGCAGAGGGGACGGGCTAGTAGGAGAAAGGGTGCCCGGCCTGAGGAGGGCCGGGGCTGCAGAGGCCGCTTGACCCGATTCTGGGAGAGATGGAGGAAAGTTTCTGCAGACGGTGATGTCTGGGCTTCGACATAAGGGACGAACTGGGAGACAGTGTCCCTGGCAGAGGAACCAGCGTGTGCAAAGACCCGGAGATAAGTGACAACAGCCCGCTACCTGGGAACTATACGTAGTTAAGGGCCGGGCACGGGCCTGTGACAGGGTGAACAGGAAGCAGCCTCAACGAGCGAGACCCTCCCTCTAAGAGGTGGTCGCGGAGCGTGCGCGCCCCTCCGCCCGGCCCTGTGCACCTAACCGCACGATGCCTCACTGTCCCTGCTGGAGCTGAAACCTTTCCTCCTTTTGTCAGCCTTGCTCCATGCGGCTTCTACAGAGGCTTCTCTTCCAGGGCCGGGACAGCTCCCACCCCTGGGGAGAGAAATCCTGGGCCTCCCAGGTCAGACGCCGGTCACCTTCCTGTCTGTGGGGCTGGAGTCAGAACAGCGGCAATTTGACTCAGAAGGAAAAAAAATGGGTCAGGATTAGAAGTGGAGAGAAAGAGCAGGGTTTG
>NW_011888829.1:359008-359375 GCF_000151845.1 Pteropus vampyrus | reverse complement strand
GGCACGGGCCTGTGACAGGGTGAACAGGAAGCAGCCTCAACGAGCGAGACCCTCCCTCTAAGAGGTGGTCGCGGAGCGTGCGCGCCCCTCCGCCCAGCCCTGTGCACCTAACCGCACGATGCCTCACTGTCCCTGCTTCAGCTGAAACCTTTCCTCCTTTTGTCAGCCTTGCTCCATGTGGCTTCTACAGAGGCTTGTCTTCCAGGGCCGGGACAGCTCCCACCCCTGGGGAGAGAAATCCTGGGCCTCCCAGGTCAGACGCCGGTCACCTCCCTGTCTGTGGGGCTGGAGTCAGAACAGCGGCAATTTGACTCAGAAGGAAAAAAAATGGGTCAGGATTAGAAGTGGAGAGAAAGAGCAGGGTTTG
>NW_011888829.1:355571-357267 GCF_000151845.1 Pteropus vampyrus | reverse complement strand
TCCAGCTGGTGTCTGCAAACACACGAGCACAGTGAGAATGGCTCCAGCTCTGCGTGGCCGCCTCCCGACACTTAGGGGCTCCGACACTTAGGGGCCAAGGCCTGATAAACTCAGAAACCCCCTTTGTGAGGTTTCCCAGGCCGCCTCCTTAGTTGTCACAGAAGATCCTTAGGAAAAGCTCCACGGGCTCCAATAGATAGTGCCTGACAGCTCCAAGGAACACATTCCCCTTCTCATGGGAAACAGGCAGAAGTAAACAGACCGTGACTAACGCCTATTGTTCTGGAGCAAGGTATGCTAACTGCAGCGGCTGTGAGGAGGGGTAACTTGGAGGACCCAGATTCCCTGCTTCAAGCTGCTCTTTGTTTAGAAATCACGCTTGCTTGCTTGCTTGCTTGCTTGCTTGCTTGCTTTGTAAAAGAGTAAGAGAAAGCTTACCCCTCAATGTCTCAAATAACGGAAAACGATAATTACTGGATGTCACTAAGGGCTCATAATTTCTACACCAAGTAATAAATAAAAAGCTCAAACTCTCTTCTCTTCCCACCCCCACCCCGCTCGAGCTGCCAGAGACTTGGCTTTGGGCGGCCCCGTCAACTGACTCCCAAACCCAGGAAGATGCACTGAGGCCTTGGACCATTTGGACCACGGAGAATCCTGCCTTCCAATTGAGCGCTGCAGGGACTATGGTTCAATGCTGATTTGCTGCTCCATTGCTGACTGTCTTTTCTGTCTGCCTGCAAGAAATGCTACACTTGAACCAAGATCTAAAGAAAAACTCCCTACCAAGTTAGAGTCCCTCTGACAACAAGCTTGTTTCAGGATCCCGTCCCCTGACAGCCTAAGATGTCCCTGACTGATGGAACAGAACAGGCGATAATACGGAACACAGAATGTGACCGCAGCCATCAGTACGAATTGGCAGTCCTTGCATAAATGTTAAAACAGCTGTTGCATGAAAGCCTCAAAATGTAAACATACTACAGATTTTGCAATAAACAAGGCTGATCATCAAACCGCAAGACCGAGATAAACCGAATGGTATTGAAACAAGGCTGAGGATGCCGGAAGGTTAGCTTGGGCTTCGAAGATGATGCAAAAGGGGACCTGCCTGGTGCTCTTACCTACAAAAATGCGTAAGAAACTAGCGCACGGAAGGAAAGGTAGGCCAAGCGGCTCTGGAAACTGTCCAAGAGACGTGACATCGTAAAAACTGCAGAACGACCGGCAGGATACGTGCTATTGATCTGAAGCTGCAGGCTGCAGGGCCAGACGGAGGGTTCCCCGGCAGGACCGGAGACACTGCGCTGTCCTGAAGCCCGCAGCCCCTTCGCTGACACACCGGCTGAGTGACCATGCAGGTGCCCGCAGCGGCCCGGCCTTCCCCGCCACACCCGGCGACAAGGCTCCCAGCAGAAGAATCAGAGAAGCTTCTGAGCGACGATCACACTTCATCGCACCGGTGTGTCCTCTACTGGTCTGAACCAGTCTGTCTCTGACTTTGCAAATACACCAAAAATGGCCTTCCCGTGGACTGCTGGTGCAAGGGCAAACGGACACCACCTTTCCGAAGGGTCACTTGCAATTTGCGTCAAATCGTCCACTGTGTATATACCCTCCAACTCAGTGGTTCCAGTGAACCGCGGCCTAACGAGCTGTAGACGGATATGAACAACCACTGACCCGCTGGGACATC
>NW_011888829.1:351842-355521 GCF_000151845.1 Pteropus vampyrus | reverse complement strand
ATGAAAGCCTCAAAATGTAAACATACTACAGATTTTGCAATAAAAAGGCTGATCATCAAACCGCAAGACCGAGATAAACCGAATGGTATTGAAACAAGGCTGAGGATGCCGGAAGGTTAGCTTGGGCTTCGAAGATGATGCAAAAGGGGACCTGCCTGGTGCTCTTACCTACAAAAATGCGTAAGAAACTAGCGCACGGAAGGAAATGTAGGCCAAGCGGCTCTGGAAACTGTCCAAGAGACGTGACATCGTAAAAACTGCAGAACGACCGGCAGGATACGTGCTATTGATCTGAAGCTGCAGGCTGCAGGGCCAGACGGAGGGTTCCCCGGCAGGACCGGAGACACTGCGCTGTCCTGAAGCCCGCAGCCCCTTCGCTGACACACCGGCTGAGTGACCATGCAGGTGCCCGCAGCGGCCCGGCCTTCCCCGCCACACCCGGCGACAAGGCTCCCAGCAGAAGAATCAGAGAAGCTTCTGAGCGACGATCACACTTCATCGCACCGGTGTGTCCTCTACTGGTCTGAACCAGTCTGTCTCTGACTTTGCAAATACACCAAAAATGGCCTTCCCGTGGACTGCTGGTGCAAGGGCAAACGGACACCACCTTTCCGAAGGGTCACTTGCAATTTGCGTCAAATCGTCCACTGTGTATATACCCTCCAACTCAGTGGTTCCAGTGAACCGCGGCCTAACGAGCTGTAGACGGATATGAACAACCACTGACCCGCTGGGACATCGACATTTACAGAGGTGAAAAATAAACAACCTAAAAGCCCCCAAATGGTAACACTGTTCAATAAACTGTGATATGTCTATATGCCGAAATGTGCGAAACCAGCAAAATAATGTTGAGGACTATCATTTGTGATATACGGAAAGGTGAACACACCAAGTTAGAAAATTTAGATATTGAATGACTTGATATTATTTTTAAATTAATGTCTGTGTACATATTTTTACATGGGGAAGAGACCAGGAGGATGTCAATGTTAATGATAGATATATCTGGCTGATGGGATCATTTTTTTTCTTTGAACTTTTGTCTATTTTTCCAAAGGTTTCTATAATAACTATATGTCAATGCTACATTTAGTATTTTTAAACTTTTCACTATGGAAATGTTGAAATATATACAAAAAGTAGAAAGAAGAAAATATACCCCATTTTCTATCACTTAGCTCCAACTCTGATCAATATTTTATCAATATGGTTACATCTATAACCTATGCCCCCTCCACTCTTTTTCCTGAAATGTTGTAAAGCGAACCCCTTATCATAACGTTTCACCCATAAATACTTTGGTATGCATCTCTCACTGACAGTCTATTTAAAAAACAACATAACCGCCCTGCTATTATCTTGCCTAACAAGATAATGGTGCCTTAATATAAACTAATACCCAGTCCACATTCAAATTATACCAACTGCCCTCAAGAAGTTGTTTTACAGTTGGTTGTTCGAATCGAGATCTAAGCAAAGTCCAAAAATGTAGCGATGTGTCTTAATCCATTGTATAATATTCCCTCTTCCTTCCTCTGACTTATTTTAATTCTAAAGTAGTTCTCCAACATCTTCTGATTCATAAGAAACAGTCAGAGACTCTCTAATTAGAGAGAGATTGAATCCAAGAGGTGTAGATGAATTACTAAGTTTGGGATGTCTGAAATAAGAATAAATATAAAACGCAGATTAGGTGGTTTCAGAAATTAAGTCTAGTTCATTTATACAAACGTCACTAGTGCTGTTGAGCATTATCCCTGCCTAGACTGGGCTTCTCCCTCTTCCTCATAGTCTCTCATGCAAATCTCTTCTCTCACGTTAACCCTGAGCCCTCCTTAATCACCAAGCTGGAAAACCTTTTTAGCTATGACCTAAAACCTAGAAGCCAGAAAAAGATGAATGAATTCAACGAAGGAAACCATCTGCGTGACGAAAAGAGTAAGGTTAAAAGATAAACAACAAAGCGGAAAAATATTTTCAATTTATGTCACGAAGAACAAATCCCCATTATACAAAGAACTCCTAGAAATTAGTAATAATTTTTTTTAAAAGGCCAACAAACCGCCCCCCCCCCAAAAAAACCCATAGCGACGGCTAGAACAATTCACAGAAAAGCAAAGACAAATGACTCAAACTCCAACTCACTTGTAAGAAGAAAAATGCAAATTAAAACTATATTCACGTCCCACGTTTTACCCATCAGAATGCCGAGAACCCAAGTTTTCTTTTTGAGCTGGCAGTGCCGTTAAGAAATCAGCTCTCTCCTGCATGACGGCTGGGCGTGCAGAACAGCAGTCTCCACGGAAAGCAATCTGACAATAGCTACTAAAATTACAAACACAGATACCCTCCGAACCACCGAGTTCACGTCTGGAAGCTGAACGCACACCTGTTCCACTCACATGTGAAAATGAGTCTTGTTTGTGGGGATCCAGTGCAGCGTTATTTGTCACGGCAGAAGACCGGAAACAACCAAGTGCCCGTCGATAAGGGACCTGGTAAAGAAGGCATGGTTCTTCCATACAGGGCACGCGACGTAACCGTAAGGCAAAAGGAGGACGCCTTCCGTGTACTGATGTACTCTGCACTACGAGAGGATCTCCCAGATAGATTGTTCGATGAGAAAGCAAGGTACTAAACATGTATAACGTGCTATGAAGAGGGGAGAAATAAAGACACACATTCGTATTTGCATATACGCATATGCATACTTAGGACAGACACGTGAGAAGTTTACAGTGATTCCTGAATGGCTGTGGGAACTGGGGAAAGACTTTAATTTTATGCCAGTGGTAGACACTGCCACTCTCCTCTTCCTTTAGTAATAGAACTTTCTCAGTTTTAGCTGGTCACGTGGCCGCCCCGTTAAGGACCACATTTTGCAGACTTTCTCGCTGCCAGCTGTGGCTGGTAACCAAGAAGTCACCAACAGAATGCGAGCAGAAGCAACGTGTTCTTGGGATTCTTGTGTCTCTCGACTCCCTGCACGCGGGAATGTGGCCTGGGGATGGCGCGTCAGCCTCTGCCACGGGGATGAAGACAATTTTCTGGGAGGGGGCAGGATACGTGACAGAAAGACGTGGGTCCCAGGATGACTCAGTAAAACAGAGCCACCGAGCACACTGGACCGCTTCTCTCCCTCTGGGACCGTCGTGCTGGACAAGCTGTACTTCTGTTTTGGTTCAGTCACTGTAGTTTGGGTCTCTCTGTTAAGGCGACTTAGCCTGTGCTCTAGCTAAAGCAGAAAATGACACCTGGAAATGAGTTGCCACGGTATTAAACACCACATTGTGGCATTGGCTTAGCAGCCGGCAAGGGAAGGTGGTAAGAAAATGGATACTGTGGACTAGAAAGCTTGTCACTCTTGCTATGGTATAGCTATAAATTTGCTTGAACTGCAGTTAACTCGGAAGTCAGGCCCTGTGTCATCTGAACTGGTGGCTTTGGGGGAAGCAGTGAGACATAATGTTGTTTGCTCCTTGCTGTACTTAGTGAGCTACCACAAGAGTAAGATGGAAATAGGCGAGAATTAGCCAGTTTGCCAGCGGAAATGGAAGAAAATGTAGCCAAAGGGCAGTGTGCTCTCTCTGAGCCATACGATAAAAATTAATGGAGACTCCAATCACTTGGGACCCCAATGGGTCTGGAAAAGCCAATTACTCTGTACCCCAAGCGC
>NW_011888829.1:349790-351072 GCF_000151845.1 Pteropus vampyrus | reverse complement strand
CGTGGGTCCCAGGATGACTCAGTAAAACAGAGCCACCGAGCACACTGGACCGCTTCTCTCCCTCTGGGACCGTCGTGCTGGACAAGCTGTACTTCCGTTTTGGTTCAGTCACTGCAGTTTGGGTCTCTCTGTTAAGGCGACTTAGCCTGTGCTCTAGCTAAAGCAGAAAATGACACCTGGAAATGAGTTGCCACGGTATTAAACACCAGTTTGTGGCATTGGCTTAGCAGCCGGCAAGGGAAGGTGGTAAGAAAATGGATACCGTGGACTAGAAAGCTTGTCACTCTTGCTATGGTATAGCTATAAATTTGCTTGAACTGCAGTTAATTCGGAAGTCAGGCCCTGTGTCATCTGAACTGATGGCTTTGGGGGAAGCAGTGAGACATAGAATGTTGTTTGCTCCTTGCTGTACTGAGTGAGCTACCACAAGAGTAAGATGGAAATAGGCGAGAATTAGCCAGTTTGCCAGCGGAAATGGAAGAAAATGTAGCCACAGGGCAGCGTGCTCTCTCTGAGCCATACGATAAAAATTAATGGAGACTCCAATCACTTGGGACCCCAATGGGTCTGGAAAAGCCAATTACTCTGTACCCCAAGCGCGGGAGATAAGAATTTCCCTCAGAGCCTCTCCAGTTAGGTATTCGCAGCCAGACATGGGGGTCAGACCACTTGTAAAGATCAGATTCACTGTCCAGCCTCAAGGCAGCTGCCAGCAAAGCGAGGGAAAGATGGACGGGCCGAGGAGAGACCGGTGACTAATGCACAGTCCGCTGAGTCAAAAACTAAGACCCACGAGAGATCTTTGGCAGTAGATACTTTTACCTGGAACCAATCAGACGCAAACAGACCGGAAACCCATTTAGTTTTTGAGGGGCCTATATTGTCACATGCCTGGCCTATCGACATCTGTGAATTCGCAACCCTAAAGAAACCACTAGACCCGCAAATCTATGCCGGCAGGAAACGGGTTCTGAAGCTCTTCGGCTTAGAGAAGCGGTTTTGGAGGAAAATGGACAAGGGAGTTTGGACAGCAGAACCACGGTTTAGCCCAAGCCCATTCTGCTCGGCAGAACTTCAGTGTGGTTACGGACTGATGGCTGCTTGTACTTCTCATCCTTCCCTTTTCCAAACAGGAGTTTATGTTGTGGCTCAACCATCTCCATTGCATTTGAGAGGCAGAGAGAATAGATGGACTTGTCTATGCCTTTAGAGGTTTTCAGGATAAGGAGAAGCATGTCCTCATCTAATGGAAAGGACTGCCTCACGTCCCACAGAAGCCCTG
>NW_011888829.1:342134-348595 GCF_000151845.1 Pteropus vampyrus | reverse complement strand
CCCTTTTCCAAACAGGAGTTTATGTTGTGGCTCAACCATCTCCATTGCATTTGAGAGGCAGAGAGAATAGATGGACTTGTCTATGCCTTTATAGGTTTTCAGGATAAGGAGAAGCATGTCCTCATCTAATGGAAAGGACTGACTGCCTCACGTCCCACAGAAGCCCTGGGTTTCAGCAGGAGGCATTTGCTGAATGAGCCTCTCCGACGTCTCTCTTGGGCTGGGAAAGATGTCCGCCCTGCATGGTGGGAACGGCACATAGAAGCCCCAGAGCTTTAACTGGTCACCAGGTTGCCCACCTAGAGACTGCCTTTTCCAGTCTCCTGTGCTGTGAGGGGTGCCTTTGTGACTGAGAGCATGACAGTGGGGTGTGAGAAGTGACGTGGACAAGTCCCAGGTCTGTCCCTCCTCCCTGGGGGCCAGTATGCAGGCACAGCGGTGGGCAGCTTTGGACACCACAGAATACAGAAAAACACTCTCGGGACTCGGTGGGATACCGAGAGGGGAGCGGTGTGGTCCCTGAACAACTGTACGGAACAGCGGGCTGGCCATCCTGTCTACCTGCCTCCTTCTAGACTGTTCCATGATAGAGGAAGAATCTTCTGTCTTCTCTGAGCCACTGTATCTTAGTGTCTGTTATCACCAGTTAGCCAGGATGCTAATATATATCTCCTTATAATTTCTGGCTTTTGAGAAGTTATTTTCAAAATAAATAATCACTTTAAAAAGTATCAGGATCCCAATAAAAATGTTATTTTTCCCTCCATGATATTACTTCTGAGATGCAAAATTGAGGAAATTTTTCAAATACCGAAAAAAAAAGATATATGCATGAAGGTGTTCACCAGAGCTCCAAAAGGTAGAGGAGGAATGAAAAAGATTTAGAAACATGCTAAATGCTCAACCACAGGGAATAATCAAGTAAGCTTATGGGACAGCTCTAGCATTATAGAACTATGGTAATCATCAAAATGATAAATGTGGAGAAAACATATACAAAGCTGGTTACTCCTGAAGGAAAAAAAATGGAATGGAAAAGTTGAAATTTTTATTAGAGAAGGAAAGGTTCCTAAAATAAAAGACACAGCTATAGATCAAAGGAGACCAACTATCCCTGCCAAAAAATTTTTCAGAGACATCACAGATAAAGATAGAATCTATAGATATCTAGACAGAAACACCTTCTCCCAAACAACTAATATCAGAAGACAGGACAGTAATATCCGCAGCATCCTGACAAGTAGAAAGAAATACTCAAGAATCTTATAACCTGCCAAGAATAAAGGTAACGGACCAATAGGGTTGACTCTTTCGTGGAAAAAAAAAAAAGTGCTTGATGACAAAATCCAACCAACCAAGAAAAAAATCATGTCAAGAACTCAGGAGTGGAGCAAGCCACGCTGAGTCCCGGAAGTGGCTGTAAATATATAACTAAGACTTAATTGCAGGAATTATGATTACAGAACTATATGTAATAGATCTTGCAATACATAAAAGTTGAGATGTGAAACAGAAAAGAGAAGTATGATAGGCTGTCAGCAGCTGAAACGCATTTCAAAAACACCAGCGACACCTCTACAAAGGTTTGTGCATCTTACTGCATATGTGTTACTTCTCGGTAAAAATCAGAATGACACCATATCATATTTTTCATCATTTTTCTTACTGTTGGAGGAATAGTTCAAGAAATAATATCTTACTGTGGAAAAAAAAAAAATCCCCTTCAAGTCTGACAATTTCTTCAGTTTCGTTTACTCTCTTCCTGATATACACAAGTAAAATTAAATGTTCTTCATTGAAACAGGCTGCTATTTAATAAAATTAAATCTTCATAAAATAGTAATCCTGTTTTTGTCAAATTATTTGTTTTAGAATGGCATTCATTGATTATTGACAATGGATCTCTTTCTGAGTATTAAGATTTGGGAGGATTTAAAAAATTCGTTGGTACTTGTATGTAAATTTTAAAATACTAAACATGTTTTTAAATTCGTTGGTACTCGTCTGTAAATTTTAAAACAATAAACATGTTTTTTCCTACGAACGATAAATTTCATGTTCTTTCAAAGGTAATTATCGAGATGTTATATAAAAAAAATCAAAATTATAATTTAAAAAGTGCAGGTGATACTCTGCATATATTTTTTAAAGTACACATACACATACATACCAGAAAAGAGGCAAATGTGCTAAAATTTTAACAGTGGCTTAAGGGTTAGGGATAGATTTCTCCTTCACCATCTGAAATGAAATCACATTACTTGCATAATGAAAAAGAATGTTTTGCTGATTCTGATAAAAATTCCCTTCCTATTACCCCCAAATAATAAAAATTACCCTAAATAAGAAACGATTATTAGGCTTCAAAAAAAATTGAGTCTGTTTGCCTACCAGGGGCAGGGAGGCAACTGTCATGGCTTAAAGTAACAAAAACCATGTACGCGACAACGAATTATTTAAACCAGACTGATGACAGTATTAATGCAAACTGAAAGCACAATCTACCCCAGCTTTCACAGTAGTGTGAAGAATTATCATGCAGGACGCTGGTGGAGACGAGAAGACTGCCCGCCACCTGGGGCAGAGGACACATGGCCACGGCCGTTCTTGGAAGGGCATCTGTTCGTTTGGCACCCACCCTTTCTTTCCCACGGCTTGTCAAAAACGCACCGGCCGGCAGGTCCCCGCTGCCCGCCGCCACCCGCACCAGTACGCAGGCCACGTACCGAACTTGGTTCTCCAGGAAGTGCATGTACCGGTAAAGCAGGGTGTAGGACGGAGAGAGGACGCCCACCGACTTCATGCGGGCGCCGCGCTCCAGCTCGCTCTCCACCGGCATGTTGGCGAAGCAGGCCAGGCCGAAGAAGGGCCCCTTCCGGAAGTAGCTGCAACGGGCCAGACACGCAATGGGGCTCGGAATCGGAGCGAGTCGTTTCGTTTTGCTTTTGCCTTTTCCTTGGAGTTGCAATCTCCAAGAAGACAAGTAACCATCCGGGGTCTACGTGAGAAAGCTCGGCCTAAAGAACCACTTCTTTAGAATCTTAGGAGAACAATCAGCTAAGCTGCTCAGCCTCACAAATGAGACAACCAAGGCTCAAAGAAATCATGGAACTCGCCCAGGGTCATCCGGCTGGAGCCTGGACTCCATCTCCGGCAAGCCTGCTGCTCGGTTGCCCGTGGCTGTGAATACATCCCTCCTCCTGTCCTGCTAAGGCCTTGACGGGAGGACTAGAACAAAGGTTCATCCTCAGGCCTGTCTAGAACCGGTGAACTGTTTTATTAGCATAAACCATGTTGATTCTTACCCCACTTCCTGCGTCTCTAATGTTTTTAATAGCGCATATGACCAGACCTATCGGTCCATTTCCTTCCTCTTTCTCAGACTGCTATCAGTCATGGTTTCAGCCCAGTGAGAAGATTAAAGCTACTTCATTATCCTCCGTTCTTTCCATTTGCCCCCTCGCAAGAATCTTAATGACACAGGGCTATAAACTGGCCTTATGTAAAGCTGGGATTTCAAGTTTTCGCACATAAGTGTCTCGAGTTAACCAAAACTCAACCAAGACTCTATTCTTTCTTTAAAGCCAAACATCTAGTGAGGTCCAATAATATCTTAGGAAGGGAAAGAACCCTCTATGGTAGAATTCTTAACCTTTTTGAGTCAGAAAACCCATTGAGAACCTAATGAGAGCTAGGGACCTTCTTGCTGGAAAGTTGATATACACAAAACTATGCATATATCTTCAAGGCGTTTACACACACACCCTGAAGAACCCCTGATACGAGTGCTTATGCCCTGGGGAAAGCATAGGGTGGAGAGAAAATGGTACAGAGAAGACATATATTCACAAGTACTTACATGAAATCGGACTGGATTTTATGGGACCCACTGGCCATAGACTTGAACTCAACGCCTTCGAGATCGATATCTTGAGGTAAACACCATTCTACCATGTTTCCTGTGGGGAAGGGAGGCCACAAGTTAAAAGAAACAACATCATTCAAAGAAGAGGGCTTATTAGTGCAGGGCTCAGCACACGTGGCTTCTCCAGAAACATACTACTGACTCAAACACCAGGGTGCTTGAGTGCACACCTCATCCATCACCCACGTGCTGACTGAGTTCCTGGGTTACTCCAAAGGGCCCCACTCTTTCTCCTCTCTCCCCAGACGAGGCCCCTCTCCAAGGTTCAGCCATCAGTTCTTCACTTCCGGAATTCGGGGGGGCTCGTTCATTCATCATTAATTACTGAGTTTCTACTAGGCTAGATGTTGAAGCTACAAAGTCAAATAAGAAAGAGTCTTTGACGGCAGACAGATTAGAGTCCAGAGGTAAACAAAGAGACAGACAAGGAGACCAGTGGCTACAGTTCTGGGGGGGGTCAATGCTATGACGTGGGACTTCAGAACGTAGCAGAGACAGACAAGCATCTATCAGACTGAGGGAATCAGAGAATTGCACAACAGCAGTGTTGCCTAGAGGCTAGAGAGAACACAGTAGAACATTCCCTATTTTCACGCATATTCGGAAGATTTCAAAATAAAGTACTAAGCTACTTGTGAGATTTCATTTCAGAGCAAACGCCTCATCAGCACTCCAAGCCCTAATTTCCTAGGCATGAGAAACACCAACAATCACAGGCAACAACGCTTTCAGGTCAGCGGGGCGTCAGAGGTGCTGCCCACCTAGTCTACCTCCACGCAATCCAGTCTCTGGACCGGCGGACATAGGGGATGACCCTGTCCTGTATTCAACAGCCCAAGACACTTTCGAGTAATTTATTTTCAAGAGAAGAATGAAGAATCTGACCAACTAGTCAATGAGTTAAAACAGAAAGCATAAAAAAGAGGGAATTAAGACTTTATGAAAGAGAAAAGCTAGAAAAATGTTGTTTTCAAGGGTTAAAGAAAAAGCAGGTAGCACTCTGGAAGAGGGGTGAACTTGAGGATAAAGGTCAAGTTTAGAGCACCAAGCTCCCTCATCTTCTGTCCTCCCCGCTGACCATCAGTGTCTGCCATCTCCAGTCTGGCTCTTTCTGCCTGCGCTGGGGAGCCCCTGTCCGCGGGGTCACGGACTGCTCCTCGTACTCTGCGGGTGACTCTGCCAATGAGCCTGTTTGGGTGTCTGTGTACATGGTCCGGACACTTTGTGATGGCAACAGATGGCTGGCCGAGGAGAGGGACAGCCTGGGATGCAGCTGCGATGGCCCCCAGGTAGACTGTCCTCCTCGCTCGCCTAATCTGCCTCTCCTCGTATCTGCTGGCTTTCTCCCCCCTCCCCGCCCCCGATGCTGCTCCCTACTGGGTTCGACTAGCTCTAACTTAGTTTCTTTCCTCCCACCTAGTCTATCCATGATTCCTCGGTAATTCGTTAAAACTTTAATTTACCTAAACTTTTTACTAAAGTACAGAAAAGTACATAAATCCTAACTACACAACTCAGTGAGTCTTCCCAATGGGCACATACCTGTGTAACCAGCATCCAGACCAAGATGCAGAACCTTATAAGCCTCTCTTGTGCCCCCTCCAAGTCATTAACCCTCTCTCGAAGGTAATCAGACTATCCTGATTTCTGACACCAAACATTAGCTTTGCTGTTTTTAAAATATATATAAATGCAATCATAGTTTGTATTCTTTTGTGTCTCTTCTTTTGCTCAACATTTTTTGCAAGACTCATCCATGTCGATGCACGGAGCAATCGTTTGTTCATTTATAATCCTCATCCTAACAGTTTATTCATCTACTTAACTGTTGAGACACATTAAGCTTATTCCCAATTTAAAGCTGTTACAAATAGCGCCACTGGAAACCATCCTGTCCTTGTCATCGGGTGAATACCCATGGCTAGGCTGAACTCCGTCCCTCAGAATTCCCTCCCTTGGATGCTTCCCCTCGAGACTGGGAAGGCGGAAGTGAAGCCGCAGCCATACTGTGAATAGTTCCCCACTGTACAGGGAGAACATTCCTGCTGATACACTCCTTGAATGAAAGGAGAGTCGATAAAGCTACTACGGTCCTCCTCTCAGCCTAATATAACCATTGTCTTTGTTGGCTGTCTCCCCAGGAGACTGAACCTCTCAAAGGCAGGAACTTTGCTTGTTTATGTTCACATTCCAACACGGCACAGTGCTTAGCACAGCACAGGCATTAAAAACAAAACCGACCGACCAACCAACCAAAAAGCCACCCAACACTATTGAGGATAGGTATATTTTTTAAAAGCTAATTGATGACTTAATGTTAATTACCCTAGGAGTAATGATATTGTGGTTCTATAGGTGAATGTCCTTCTCCTTAAGGGGGTTTATACACAAGTATTTAGGAGTAAAGTATCACCATGACTGCATTTGCTTACAAACAGCTCGGGGTGGGGGGAATTATATCTATAGCTTGATATTATGCTTGCTATATTTGATGTATTAGAGAACAATTTGAGCATGGGGAATGTCACATGTCTTT
>NW_011888829.1:338192-340834 GCF_000151845.1 Pteropus vampyrus | reverse complement strand
GGGGTGGGGGGAATTATATCTATAGCTTGATATTATGCTTGCTATATTTGATGTATTAGAGAACAATTTGAGCATGGGGAATGTCACATGTCTTTATGTTATAGATTCATGCAATCTCAATCAAAACCTCTGCAAATTATTTTGTGGATATTGGTAAATTAATTCTAAAGTTTATCTGAAAAGGAAAAAGGCCCAAAATACTGAATACATTCAACACAATACTGAAGAAAAACAAGTTGGAGTACTAACACTACCCACTTCTAGTCTTACTACAGAACTACAATAATCAAGACAGTGTGGTGTTGGTGAAAGATCAGATAAACGGATCGAGAGAACAGAACAGAAGCTTGGAAATGGACCCCCATAAATACAGTCAACTGATCTTTGACAAAGGAGCAAAGCCAATACGATGGAGAAAAGATAGTTCTTCAACATATAGTGCTATGAAACTGGACATCCGCATCCACACGCACAAAAAAATGAATCTAGACACAGACCTTAACCTTTCACAAAAATTAATTTGATATGAATAGTATAAAAATGCAAATTTATGAAACTTCTGGAATGTAATATAGGAGAAAATCTAGGTGACCTTGGGTTTAGCAATGAGTTTTCAGATACAACTCCAAAAGCACAATGCATGAAGCAAAAATTGCTAAGTTGTACTTCATCAAAATTAAAAACTTCTGGTCTGTGAGAAATATTATAAAGAGAATGGAAAGACAAGCCACTGGGATAAAATCTTTGCAAAAACATATCTGATAAAGGCTTATATCTAAAATATACACATAAATCTTAAAACTAAACATTGAGAAAACAAACCAATTTAAAACACGGGCAAAAGGACATGTCCTGATATGTCACCAAAGAAGGTATACACATGGCCAATGAGCATAAGAAAACATGCTCAACATCATATGTCATCAGGGGATTGCAAATTAAAACAACGAGACACTACTACGCTTCTATCAGGATGGTCAAAATGTGGAGCAACAGGAACTGCCATTCATTGCTGGTGGGAATGCAAAGTGGTACAGCTGCTTTGGAAGACAGCTTGGCAGCTTCTTATAAAATTAAACATGGTCTTATACATGATCTAGCCATCACACTCATATTTATCCAGTGAGTTGAAAATTTATGTCCACCCGAAAGCCTGCACACGAATGTTTCCAGCAGCTTTATTCATAGCTGCCCCAAACTGGAAGCAAACCAAGATGCCCTTCAATAGGTGAACGGATGAGCAAACTGTGGAACATCCATACAATACAATACTACTCAGCAATGAAAAGAAAGGAGCTATCAAACCACGAACAGACATGCAAGAACCTTAAATGCATATTGTTAATAGAAGCCAGTCTGAAAAGGTTCCAGTATAATTCCGACTATGTGACACCGTGGAAAAGAAAAAACCGTAGAGATAGTAAAAAGATCAGGGGGTAAGAGAAGGTGAACAGGTGGCACACTGAGGACCTTTAGGGCAGTAAAACTATTCTGTACGATACTGTAACGGTGGGTGCGTAACACTGTACATTTTTCAAAACCCGTAGAAACGGATACGACACAAAGGGTGAAGCCTAATGTAAACCGTGGACTTTAGTCAACAATAGTCTATCAATATTGGTTCACCGACGGTAACAAATATATCACGTTAAAGTAAGATAATAATAGTGGAACAGTGGGTGGGGTGTATAGAGGAGCTCTATACTTTCTGCTCGGATTTCTATAAACCTGAAACTGCTCTAAAAAAATTAAATTTAAAAAAGCTAACCAATAAATTAATCCAGATGAATTACCCTAGGGCTGGTAATAATAATACTGCAGTTATGTAGGAAAATAGCCTTATTCTTAGGAAATTTATACTCCAGTATTTAGAAAAGAAACGTTGTGATGTCTGCAACTTGCTTTCAAATAGTTCAGCAAAGCAATTTTTAAAAGTATATCTGTGCACAGTCGGTTGTGTTACAACATTGGCTGAATTCGTTCTGTAGCAACTGATATATTAGGGAACAACCTGATCGTAAGGAAACTCGCGTTTGCTGATACCCGATTCCGATCGCAAAGCTCACAAGGCGAAGGCAGAAAACTACGCTCAGCTGAACCGAGACGCGGAGGAATACACAGAACGCACCCCCTTGCCCACGCACCCCCTTTCCATGCACACCTCAAACGTCCGCCTGTTACCTGATCTCGTGGTGTGCCCATCACCTCTGTCGTCACTACTTTCCATCAAATGTCACATGGCCCTTTTTCCATTTCACGGGAACTCAAGCCCAACCCTTCCGACACCCGCCTTCATAAGTGAACCTCAGGCCTTTTTAAAGCAAAGTGCCATATTTTGAATATTTATGTATTTCTTAACTGTTGATCATATGTAGAAGTGTCCTACCATTTTGATTAGGTTCCTACCTTGTTTTTACTATGTCACGGACGGTTTTTGAGTGTTGTGCCCAGATATCATTTTTCCTATAAATCTTGTCACTTTTAGTACATGATTTTCATAGCACAATGATTCTTAGGAGTACATATTTCTTCCAGCTTTTCTGATGTTTAATTTTTCAACCTACGATTAGGGAATGTAATTTAAACAAAAGAGATAGGAAAAAATGTAAGGTAAGCATAAAGGACTTTAAAAAAGTAAAAAA
>NW_011888829.1:329711-336232 GCF_000151845.1 Pteropus vampyrus | reverse complement strand
AAAGCCTGCACACGAATGTTTCCAGCAGCTTTATTCATAGCTGCCCCAAACTGGAAGCAAACCAAGATGCCCTTCAATAGGTGAACGGATGAGCAAACTGTGGAACATCCATACAATACAATACTACTCAGCAATGAAAAGAAAGGAGCTATCAAACCACGAACAGACATGCAAGAACCTTAAATGCATATTGTTAATAGAAGCCAGTCTGAAAAGGTTCCAGTATAATTCCGACTATGTGACACCGTGGAAAAGAAAAAACCGTAGAGATAGTAAAAAGATCAGGGGGTAAGAGAAGGTGAACAGGTGGCACACTGAGGACCTTTAGGGCAGTAAAACTATTCTGTACGATACTGTAACGGTGGGTGCGTAACACTGTACATTTTTCAAAACCCGTAGAAACGGATACGACACAAAGGGTGAAGCCTAATGTAAACCGTGGACTTTAGTCAACAATAGTCTATCAATATTGGTTCACCGACGGTAACAAATATATCACGTTAAAGTAAGATAATAATAGTGGAACAGTGGGTGGGGTGTATAGAGGAGCTCTATACTTTCTGCTCGGATTTCTATAAACCTGAAACTGCTCTAAAAAAATTAAATTAAAAAAAGCTAACCAATAAATTAATCTAGATGAATTACCCTAGGGCTGGTAATAATAATACTGCAGTTATGTAGGAAAATAGCCTTATTCTTAGGAAATTTATACTCCAGTATTTAGAAAAGAAACGTTGTGATGTCTGCAACTTGCTTTCAAATAGTTCAGCAAAGCAATTTTTAAAAGTATATCTGTGCACAGTCGGTTGTGTTACAACATTGGCTGAATTCGTTCTGTAGCAACTGATATATTAGGGAACAACCTGATCGTAAGGAAACTCGCGTTTGCTGATACCCGATTCCGATCGCAAAGCTCACAAGGCGAAGGCAGAAAACTACGCTCAGCTGAACCGAGACGCGGAGGAATACACAGAACGCACCCCCTTGCCCACGCACCCCCTTTCCATGCACACCTCAAACGTCCGCCTGTTACCTGATCTCGTGGTGTGCCCATCACCTCTGTCGTCACTACTTTCCATCAAATGTCACATGGCCCTTTTTCCATTTCACAGGAACTCAAGCCCAACCCTTCCGACACCCGCCTTCATAAGTGAACCTCAGGCCTTTTTAAAGCAAAGTGCCATATTTTGAATATTTATGTATTTCTTAACTGTTGATCATATGTAGAAGTGTCCTACCATTTTGATTAGGTTCCTACCTTGTTTTTACTATGTCACGGACGGTTTTTGAGTGTTGTGCCCAGATATCATTTTTCCTATAAATCTTGTCACTTTTAGGACATGATTTTCATAGCACAATGATTCTTAGGAGTACATATTTCTTCCAGCTTTTCTGACGTTTAATTTTTCAACCTACGATTAGGGAATGTAATTTAAACAAAAGAGATAGGAAAAAATGTAAGGTAAGCATAAAGGACTTTAAAAAAGTAAAAAAATAATCGAGGCGATGTATTAGAAATAGGGGCACGAAGTGACATCATGGCTAAAGGCCATCGTTTAATAGAAATATTCTGTTCTCAAACCTTGGAAGCCAGTTGATATAGGAAACTTGTACAGCCTTAAAGGAAAGTGATTTTGCAGAAATAGCAATCCTGGTGGGAAGCCATTTAATGCCAGAAAAACCCTTACAGAATGCTACCTAACCCAGGCTCAGTCTTTACACTCTAAGCCCTTTGGTTTTTTCGATCACGCTCACTGCATTTTAGGAATTCGGCCAGGGACCCAGGGCCTGGAAAGACACAGTGCACGGGTTCACGCAGGGGGAGTCCATCAGAGAGACGCGCCAGCATCGACGGTGCCTGCTTGCCCCTAATTCTCTCTCCTTCCATCTCCACATCCACCCTTTTCTTGGGCCTGTCTCAGGTGCCTACCGACAGGCACGGTCTAGCTTCCAGCTGCAAAGAGAACTTCCGAGAAGGGGTCCACATAACCATGCGAGGGACACACGTGGCAATCTGCATTGTGTACATTCAGCCAGTCATTCAGTAAATATTGGTGGAACGTCATCTGGCAGCACAGTGCCAGGTGCTGGGCTCCTGCAAAGATAAATAAGTCCCTGTTTAAAGGAACTTGAACCAACAGCTTACTGGGTTGGCGGCTCAATTACTCGGAGGAAGCCAGAGGGCAATGCTGAGCCTGGCTATAGATGTACCTGACACTCCAAGGTCAGCCTGGCAGCTGTGTGTGTGTGTGAGGGTCTCCCAGGGCTGATGTGTTACACGCTCCTAGGCGAGGCGAGATGTGTTCTGTCCTATCTACATACAGGGCTGCGTCTGTCTTCTATTTGTTTAAATGTGTAAAGACCACATCCCTGGGCATCGATTTCATGAACCACCATTTCTCTACGGAGAATGGACATTAGCTGCCACTGCTGTTGCCTGTCAGAAAGTTCATGTATTTAAAGTAGGAAAAAAAAGCAATGAACTTGAACCCAAACCACCTCTAATGGGAAATATGTGGCTTTCCTTCCTCCTTCTCCTTCCTTGTTGGGTGTTTCCCTATCAAGAATTTCCTCTCGAGGTCTTCATTTCATAAGCAGTGGCTGCTGCAGCTGAAGGTCTGGTTTACAGCTGCCTCTGACCTCGATGAAGCTCTGTGCCAGTTTCCCCTTTTCCAATATAAGTCTTGATTTTTACTCTTTCCACCAGCTTCTTCCCATCCGTATATACAGATGGCCCTCATTCCAGTTGGGAAGTAAAAAGGAATCCTGTCTCGTGCATAAAGGCAAGAAGCCAGACATCCTCGTGTTCCCAACACCAAACGGAAGAAACCTCTAAAGATTATTTGGTTCCGACTCCAACACCGGAAAAGTAAACAGTCCTTATCCCTTGATTTTTGGTCTTAAATAGTTTTAAATATGCAGTCTCAAAACCACCTAAGATGAGAGTATACACAAAGCAAAGGAGGAAAGAGTCAGTCTAAAGAAACCTGAAGGAGGAAGAAATTCATCCTGGCGACTTCGAGTCAGCCATATGCCAATCCATGGCTGCATTCCAGTGCATTAAATTTACATGGACAAAAACCTTCCATTTCACAGACTCCCGTTTCATTTTACACTGGGCAGCGGTGTGCGGAAGGAGAGCAGGCACTGGAGGCAGGTGGACCTGGGATCACCTCTGGGCTCTGTCCCTCTCTATTCTTGGGACTTAACACGACTTAGTGGCTCTGTTCGTCAGTTTTCCTCATTACAGAGAGGACTGTTGGAAGGAGGATTAGAGGCAAGGTCCTTGAAACGCCCAGCATAGTTCCTGACACATGGTGGGCGCTGAGTAACTAACTGGTGGGTGTTGGAATTCCCACCCCTGCTTTATTCTCCATAGACTTTCAAGAGAGGAAACAGAATTCACGGCAGATGGCCACAAATCGACTCTTCTCTGAAAACCACAGCAGGTGAATCACCCACAGCCTGGGAAGGAGCCTGCCAATGTGGGGTTAGTGAAATTAACCGCAGTTGTATTCCACGGACATCTGAGGGAAACGACAGAGCAAGGGCGTGGCAGAGTTAATCATTCTGAGACCTTCCTGGTGACTATCGACTGGCTTTCTCTTTGCTTTTCAGCTGCCCATTCTCCGGACTGCTCTTTGCATCTCAAAATTGTGCTCCAAATTTTCCATTCTCATTCCACTTTGTCACTGTCTTAGCCATGGCTGGAGTCACTTATTATTTGGACAAGTCAGAGGACTTGGGCAGATTCCAAGTCATGCCCCAGACACCACATCTAGCCTTAATCCCAGTGCACTTCCGTCTCTTGCACTGTTTTAAAGAAAATGTACTTCACTGACTACACGGAGAGTGTGTGGAGATTAAACTTAGGGATTTTTAGTACGCTTATTTGACATAAACACAGGAGCATTTAGATGCACTTAATTAGTATTTAGATGTAATGTAGGCACTGGCTAGAGGTGAAAGAACAGGTAGCAATTCATCCCTAACCAGGAAGAAGGGAAAAGAAACACCTGGAAAACCTCAGCAGGTTCTCTTCCCCTCAGTCATCCCCCACCCACCTAAGCTGCCCCAATACAAACACGCAGATATTCCCCCCAGACACCCACAAAATAGCTCTGGGGAAAATGTAGCCGTTCAAAGTGAATCTCATAAAGAAACAATCCAATGAGGCAGATTCACAGGTGTCATGCATTGCAGATCCAAAGCTTTATCTGCCTCAGGCCCACCCACAAGTTCAGTCACATGGTGCGACAGCTATGTCACCTCAATAGACAGGGGGAGGGAGGAGAGGGCTGATTTCCAAGTGTGACAGTACCTCTTCCCTTAATGAAGCAGAGAAAAAGGACATTTTACTAGAAACCCAAAGAACAAAATAAAAATTAAAAATCAGGGCTCTAAATAATAGGTTGAAAACCATGAAAAAGCGATATTCTGGCTGCCAACCTCTCCCGTCCAGCTTCCCTAGTTAGCATCTGGGCCTGGTTTCAATAGCAGCTTTGTAGCCCAGATGGCCAGCACCACCATCCCAGGGACTCCCTGCTCCACATAAAGACTGGGTGTGTGAATGTGAGTGTGAGAGAGAGTGTGAGAGTGTGAGTGTGCGTGTGTGTGTGTGTGTGTGTGTGTAAGCCCCTAGTCCTCATATCATTTGTAGATCCAACAACCATCATTTTCAAACCACGAGTCCAATGAAAATGACATCTTTTATGCCTCTTCCCTCTTCTCAGATTTTTCCTACAGATGCCCAACTCCGCTTTTCAAACCTTGTCTCTAGAGGTATAAAATTACTCCTCTTCTGCATCCGGATTATATGCTCACGTATAAATGACCATCGAATAAGAATGGTGATTAGAATTAAATGAAACACCACTGTAGTAAAATGCCTGCGTAAAGGGTCCAGGTATCATTGACAACCCCTTCGTTTTACTCTACCCTTAATCTGGACACCATTACACATACACGCCTGTGTACGCATGTGTCACAGACCCACAAGACCACGCTCACCAGCTGTGACTGACGAGGCAGGGCGAGGGTTGTAGGTGCTTTTGAATTTTATCAACTCCACCTGTGGTTAAGGCCGGTCTTTCCTCCTTCCCCTCCCTAAGTCAGACCCATTAATGTTCCCTTTCTTCTATTACTCTTAAACACATCCCAGAACGAATCGCACGCTCCTGTCAACGCTAAGGATCCTCTCCAAAGGATCTTGGAAACTGTGACTTTAAAGCGAAACCACGTATATAACAAAACCAGTTTTACCACAGGCTAATTGATATAAACAAGGGTTAAGTTCTTATGGCATAATTCGGGTCACACAAACGTCACCAGACTTCTAAATAAAGACCCCAAAACACTTCAAATATCAAACACTGAAATAAATGGGAGCTATACATACATTGAAGGAAGGTTCATACAAACAAGAAAGATAATTCTTTTCCAACCCGCTTATTCCAGTTCAGGGTCAAGGGTGGCTCAGGGCGCAGGGGGGACCCACCCTGGACAGGACGCCCTTCCATCACAGGGAACACTCAGCCCCACACTCATTCAGACTGGGACATTTTAGACTCGCTACTGACCTCAGGTGTACGTCTTTGGGATGGGGGCGGAGTCCCTGCAGAAAACTCACGCAGGCATGGGGAGAACGTGAAAACCCCACGGACAGACGGACGGACGGTGGCCCTGGCTGGGAATCGATTTTTTTTCTCATCAACAATTATAACGAAACCAGGTGAGATGAAACAATGTTATTCGAGGACCTGCTATATTTACCTGTTGGTGATGGGGTAGACCATAGTGAATATAATTAGTTACCAAGCATGTTTTTGTCTAGCAGTAAGGGTTACTTGGGGCAAAAAATAGCAGTTTTTCAAACTACTGATATCTGGGAGTCCCAAGCATGAGTCAATGTGTCAACAGCATAAAAGTATTTTACACATGGAATAGAAAATACCAGTGTGCACTACATGTTGGAGGGTTGGTACTATTTCATGGAACTTGTTTCAGTTACATATGTATGTGTGTGAGTGTGTTAACTGTGATGTAAAATTATTTTCACAGGGTGGGTCATAGTCGACAAAGTTTGAAAGTTATTGGAATGGGACCAAGAGACCAAAAAGGCCTGGTCTCCCCTTCCTGCCCCCTTCAAACTGTCACTTCCTGCGCCTTCCTGATTTATAACTGCCGCCCACAGTTACATTCCCGGGCCTGGAACCCTATTTTCTGCCCTGTCCGAATCCGCACCTCAGGGTCCTCACCCGCATCTCAGGGTCCTCACACTGTACAGCACCCTTCGAGTTCTTCATGGGAGGCCCAGAAAGGGAACTCCCAAGCAGCAGACACATCTTCCCCTAACAGGCACTCCACGTTCCAGCGCCTCCACTGGAGTTAGAGACACACAGACTCACCTGGGTCTTCTCAAACCCTAGAACCATGACTTCAGCTCTCCTGCCTCCAATAATGATCACAGAGCAGCTCTGGGACTGAGAGGCGCCTCACCGGGGCCAGGACCAGCTGAGAGC
>NW_011888829.1:318383-328764 GCF_000151845.1 Pteropus vampyrus | reverse complement strand
CAGCGCCCTCCCAACGGGCTTCGCCGAACTGCGTGCGGGGTTTGAGAGCTCATGAGCGCCTCTGCGTGCTCGGGTATGGGGAATGTGTGGTGACATGACGCGCACCCACCTGGGTCTGTCCACCTGTGCCTGGGCAGTGGCGCCTTCTCACCTGGGACTGCGTGAGATAAGTGTAGCGCCGTGAGTTTTTATGCGCCACCATCATTTTTGAAAGTCCCCTTGTCGTATCGACCATGACATATGTATTACATAATCCTGGATGTGTGGCCGAAGCCACCACTGAGCTGGGAAGTGAGGCAGACGAGGGGACCGCTGGCTGCCTGCAGCCCTGGGGCATAGGACGTGGGCTGGCCGTCTGCGGCCGGGAGCTGTGCCGTCTGGCCTGGAGAAGTGTGTGTATAAGCCAGTCTCGTGTGCCCTGAGCTGGGCAGTGCCCTGGCCTTCTCCGACCCTGCCTGGGGCTCCCCGTCCATTTCAGTGACTAAATCTCCACAGACTGGTGGAGAGTCACTTACTTGTCCTTGGGGAGTGACAAAGAGGTTGAACTGAATATATAAAAGATGAAAGCAGTTCCTATTCTTTTGGGCAAAATGCTGTGTAAATAGATTCTTTGTTATGGCACACATTTCGGCCTGGAAGCAGCAGCCTTAGGCAGTCATTGATGGCCTTGGGAAAGCGGTTAAATCATATTATCACTGTGTCTCTGGCACATAGATCATAAACAGCCCCTGGGTAACACCTAGTGCATAAACCCACCGGGTCCTTCTGAGAAGGCACGAGCTGCCCCACCTGCCAGAACCTCGGATGAACCGGGTATCTGAACAAGTCTCTACTTGCCTCGTTCTTTCTCATTACTTAAATAGCTGTCCCCAGTTCTTATTTCACCCTCTTCTGAGTTATTTAGCCACCAGATTTACCCCAAGGGTCGAGGCATTTAAAATGTTATTTTAAACTGCAAAATTGGGGTTCACAGAGAATCCTCAGTCAATTTCTAAAGCCATCAGCTTTAAGTCTACCTTTCCTCTCTCCTCCAGGGACTTCCGATTCCTGATCTTTTGTGTGAACCGCGCCCCTGATACCAGCACCCCCTGTTTTAACACCCTCAAGCTGTATATATACCAGGAAATAAAGTCCTAATCTCCATACCAACCAATTTTCTATATAAACAGAAGACCAAAATGCCCAAACCCTAAACCTAGCGCTTTTTCGTCTTCACTTATGTACGTGTTCTAGCTCGCCAACCACCACATCTGTCTTTAAACTCCTACTGCCTCACATAACAGGTGCTCAAACAAGTACTTGTCAACTAAGCAAGGGAACGGAAGTGGAGACTTATACCTCTGTGCAACTGGCCCCTCCTGCCAGCCTTAACCCGGTATCTTTCACATAGTAGGAGCTCGAAAATGTTAATGATGGGGATGACACCTCTTAACACACACTCACGGCCTGAAAGAGGCTGTATGCCTGACCATCGGATTTATCTGCTCTGTGTCTACTGAATTCCACATGATAGGAAGGCAACTAACCGAATTTAGCTGTTAGAATAGCTCTGGTGGGAAACGAGTGTGAAGGTCAAGAAGGAATGAAAGGCAGTCAATTCAGAGCCCTGAGAATAATGTTATATTTCTAAACGAGTCCCCCCTGGAACCCCATGTCAAAATTTTTAAATAAAATTGTTTTATTTTCCCAATACTAAACGTATCTTCATTGTACAAAATATATTATATAAAATATAGCTACATTATATAAATGTCTATAATATAAAAAAACAATGTATATAAAATACATTATGTAAAAAAGTATTTTTAAGTATCTATAATCTCACCACGGAGTAGGCCAGTGTTAAGATTTCGCTTATCCTATTTGGTCAATTCTAGGATGCAAAATTTTTCAGTTGTTGACATTGCTATGGCAACTCCTGATTGCTGCTGGCCCCACGGAGGTAAAATTCTCATCTGGAGGCATCACCAACTCCAGACTACTTTGGAGTTAAATTCTCTGCTTGAGGTTCTTTGGACCACACAGATGGTGTGAATTCAAAATGCAAGCCAGGGCAATCCCTGGATTTTAGTTCAAATTCTCTGGTCAGATTTTTTCCTCCCTCTACCCAATGACAAAGTTGACACGAGTGAGTTTCTTTGCCTGGCCCTCTCTGCATGGGAGGTTGATTTGCCACAGTTATATGTGGAGTGTCATATTAGACTCCCCATCTTGGACATTTTTTTATTCTTAGTGACACATAAAAATAATGGCGTATCTTAAAATAGATGATAGAGCTAGATGTTTTTCTTTCTACGTTTACATATCGAAATCATACTATCAATTTTGTATTCCTTTTTCTTTAACGTCAGAATGCAACCATTTTGCCATCTTATTAGAAACTTTTTATTTGTATCATTTTAATGGTTTCCATGGTCTGTATGTGTAAAAATTAACCATTCTCTCTCTCATTGTGGGATGAGCAAGTCCTCCTCTTTTTTCGTTGTGCCTAAAGCACTGGCCGAATTTCACCCTGAACTAGCTAGCACTCAGTACCTATTACATGCCAAGCCCTGGGGTGAAGACAGACATCTCTTCTCATCAGGCTTACAGCCTAGCAGGGAAGGCAGCTATCAGGCAGGAAATGAAATCTAGAATGAGAGGTGACAGGCAGGGCAAATGCAGTCAGCCCCTGAGGCTGCTGACTATGACAGATCGCCAGAGGCGGGAACACTGGGTTAAACTGTATTCATGTTCTTAAATTCTTGGTTGAACTGCCAAATTGTTGACTCCTAAGTGAATATGGGCATCAATCTCATTTCACTCTGGTCCAAGTTACATATTGCCATGTACAGTCTTTTTTTTTTTTTTTTTTGGCCAGTTTTTCAGATGAAAATGACATTTTAAGATAGACTCACAGATACAGAGAACAAACTGGTGATTGCCAGAGGGGAGGGGTAAAAGGTGAGGGGATGAAGAAATACAAATTAATAGTTACAAAACAGTGACAGAGATGTAGGGTACAGCGTAGGGAATATAGTCAACAGTATGGTAACGGCCGTGTGCAGTGCCAGACGGGTGCTAGAGTCATCGGGGAGATCGCTTCATAAATTACATAAATGTCTAGCGATTGCACTGTAACTAATATGGTACCTGAAACTGATATAAAATAAAAATTTTAAAAGACGGTTTTTTGACTGAATCTAATCATGGTTTTGAAACATATGTTGGTGACTTGTGGTCCCTCTTCTGTGCACTGTCCATGATGCCTTTTGCTCACTTATCCTCTGGGGTCTTCATGCTCTTGTTATCAATTTGCATGACTTCTTTATGAAGTAAGAATATTAATCTTTTGTCTGACATAATTTTTGCTAATATCATTTCCAATTTATTGTATGGTTTTAATGGTGCTTACTTAATGAATAAAATATATATAAGTTCTAAATTTTGTTTTGTTTTAGACATACAATTTTTTAATTAAAAATTATTGGGGTGACATTAACAAAATCAAGTGTTTCAAGTGTATCATTCAACAGAAAGTCGTATATATATTGCATTGTGTGTTCACCACCCAGAGTTAGATTCCTTTCCGTCACCAAATATTTGACCCCTTTCGCCCTTTCTACCTCCCCTTCCCCCCACTTCCTTCTGGTAACCACTAATCCACTGTCCGAGTCCATGAATCTCTTTCATGTTTGTCGCTTCAGTTTTATATTCTACACGAGTGATATCATGTAGTTTCAACTTTTTCTGTCCAACTTATTTGGCTTAGCATGATTATCTCAAGATCCGACCACGTCGTCGCAAATGGCAGTATTTCATCTTATGTCTGAGTAATATTCCACTGTATATATGTACCACATCTTCTTTACCCAATTATCTATTGTAGGACACTTCAGTTGCTTCCACGTCCTGGTCATCATAAATAACGCTGCCGTGAACATTGGGGTGCATAAGTCTTTGTGGATGAAATGTTTTCAAGTTTTGGGGGTAAATACTTAGAAGAGGGATTGCTAGATCATATGGTAGATCAATTCTTAGTTTTTTGAGGAACCTCCATACTGTCTTCCATAGTGGCTACATCAGTTTGCAGTCCCACCAGCAGTGTATGGGGGTTCCTTTTTCCCCATAACCTTTCCAACACTTGTTATTACTTGTCCTGTATATAAGTTATAAATTTTATGTAGTCAAACTTATCAGTTCTTTTTGTGATTTCCTATGTTGTTTTAACATTTAGAAAGTTGGTCCCCACCCAGAAATTTGATCAACATTCACTTTTATTATCTTCTAGTTATTTACAGATTGATTTTCCACATTTGATCTCTTACTCTAGTCCATGTTTATATTGATATGTGATATCAATTGAGACTCTAAAATTTTTTTATTGAGTAGTTAACCAAAAATTGCCATACCACTTATTGAATTATTCTTTTATGCCCTGTGATTTTAATTCTCTTTTAAAGAGAGAGAGAAACAGTCTATGGCCATGCTACCCCAAACAAGCCCGATCCCATCTGATCTTGGAAGCTAAGCAGGGTCGGGCCTGGTTAGTACTTGGATGGGAGACCACCTAGGAAGACCAGGTACTGTAAGTGTAAAAAATAAAAAAATAAGGAATTGTAAGCTGACAAGGTCCTTGCAATCTGTGAGGTCAACCAAGGTTTGCCTCGCCTAAAAAAAATTAAAGAAAGAGAGAGAGAGAGAAACAGACAGTGATCTCATCTCTGTGGCTGAGGGCTGGCCTTGGACTAGGTCACACAGGCAACCCATTACCTGCTCTAATTTTTGAGAATCTGAGGGTGGTCAAATGCCATATAAATTCTCCCAACTGCGGCTAATAGATAAAAGATCAGACTACTGAATCCATGCCACACGTTTTAAATTACCTGCTCCTTAAAATATATAGGCAGTACATCAATGATCACTAAATTATTGGGATGTCAGCTTAGAACTCTGCTCCTGTTTTAAGGATACTATGTCTCGTGAATGGACAAGTCGTGTGTCTCTATTATAACAGCTATTTAGATGACTATCCTCTAGTTTTAGCAAAGGGGAAACTTTGGCAAGAGAAGCAATTCATTAGAATTTGATGTGTTATAGATTTATACATTTAAGGTTAATAGATTAATCTAAGGACTTTTCCTAATGGCACTGAAGTGTCCATGGATGAAAGGACATGTTATTAGTGATTTGTTTTAAAATAGTCCAGCACCCAACAAAGTTGCAGTATAAATGAAACAAAATTGTAAAACTGCCCATAATTTTTGAAGCCAGGTTATTGGTAGAATGGGACTCATATTTTCTCTATTTTTGGTATGTTTGAACATTTCCATAAGAAAAAACAGAACAAGTAGAAAAGTATTAAGATGTGTTCCCGGCTTTAAAACGACCTCCAGGCTTTGTCTTCTCTGGCCCACAATCTCTCCCTGGAATTCTGTTCTGCTGGCAATGCGACTCGGTAGATAGAGATTTACACGCACTTTGTATTTAGTTAGTGATTTATGTAATTATCACTAGATTCACTGTGACCGACAGGTGTCTGCTTCTGTGCACTCTCTCGGGAGATGGGAGAAGAACGAGAGATGGTCCCCTTCGAGGCTCCTGGCTTTGCTGACCACCCTTGTTACAGGAAGAGAGCTGTCAGGAGTCAGGAGCACCAGAGACCCCCTGCTGGAATGGGACCACGCCCAGTGCAGCTGCCCAGTCTGCACCCGCTCACTGTCACCACTGCTGACGGATTTGTCCGGGCAGCTCTGGTGACTACATGTTGGGGATGAACATATTCTGCTCTTCTCTAAGTTACCACAAACTTTCTCCTGTGGGGTTGAAGCAACACTTCGGGTTGTGAAGAGAGACTGAGCAGGATAAGGACAGGAAAGAATATGGGTTGAAGCCGGCGGGGCCTCAGAAATACTGCCCGGTCCTCTGTTTCCTCAGTGAGGTGGAGATGATTCCTCTCCATGAGGCCTCAGCCCTCGTGAAAGTCCTGAGCACTGCATCATTGTCTACACAGGGCACTCCGGGTGATAAAGACTGACTTTCTTGTCCACCACCCTGGAGTTCCCTCGAGTTTGTCTCCGGTCTTCAGAGCCCAGGCCCAGCAGTCCGGAGGCCCAGAGAGTCGCTTTCAGCCTAAAGCCTCTCCAAGTCTTCACTTCTTGTCCCAGAAGCTGCCAGCTTCCCAGAAAGCTTGACAAAAAAATTGTCCATTTTTCACTTGGGAAACCAGACCCCCCATAATGGTTCCCTGTGGGACAGTCCCATCAGATGCACCATAATCCAACATCGGTATTTTTCAGAGTCTGAATGACTCAGTCTTAATTCAGTCTTTAATAAATAATGCCGTAGAGCTTGCTTTGGCTCGTTTTCACGATTCTCCCTCCTGACTGAGGGGACAATCAGGCCGGCATGTCCTTCCTTGGAGCAAAAGACTCTCAAACAAATATCTCATCTTCTGTGGCCTTAGCTTTACTTTTGCAAAGAAACAGTCTACCCCAAAGGTGAATACAAGTTTCTACCTCTTGCAAAACTGGTTTGAAAGATAGATTTTCCTGTTTCTGTTCTTCCCGTCGGTATTTCAAAGGCCTCAGAGCCTTCCCGGCAGTTGGCAGCGTCTGCAGGAGGAGAGCGTCCGCAGAGCACAGGTTTGGGGAACTGAGCTCTGAGAGGCAAAGTCGGCTTCCTCCTTGCTCTTCCTACTCCTGGAACACTGCTTTCCCCCAGTGCAGCAGCCCCCGACACACTGAGAAAAATGTTCAGACTTCAAAACGTCGAATACTGAGTATTTTAAACAAAACTGAGATACGGTAATTGCATTTCCCCAAGTCCGTTGAAAAACGATTTCTGGAACACCTACTATGTGTCAGGCATTAAGAGAAAAAAAGTCCCCCTCTCCACGCCCCCCCCGCCCCCGACTGCCACAGACTTGGGTTCCCCTTTTGACGTCTCCTCTCAGCGGTGACGCGAGGCTTTTTGCCTGGGACAGAAGCCTGTGGCGTTAACATGCACTGGAGCAGCGGAGGCGTCTTCCGTAACGTGAAGACAAAGAAGAACGAATGAAATGACATCAAAACAGTGAAGCTGTGGCCAGAGGCAGAATGTGGGCCTCCGGGAATCCCCCGGGGCCATTGCCCTCAGCAACTGCCCAATTCTCATTATTCTATTTTCCGAACCGGGGGGATCTTTCTAATACTTATTACTATACCGTTCTTATTCTGCAGACCTAGCCGCCATCATCGCCGAGTGACCAAACAGCGAAGGTGAGTGGTGCCCGGGCTCACCACTGACAACACGAGAGCTTAACCGTCACCACGGCACGGTGCGGGTGCCTCCCCGGGCAAACTGTGTCCTCATAAATAAGCGTAACTGAGAAGAAAGGCAGGGGGTGATGGTAGAACACCACCTGGCCTGCCTGGGTAACACCCACTAAGCCGGCCCCTGTGCCCTGCCCGCACGCCCGTGATGCACTCAGAGTGTTTCGGGTCGGTCCTGCCCTGCTGGAGAGCGCAGCCAGCCTCCAGCCGGCCTGGACAGTGAGAATGACTAGCCGTGGCCTGACAGGGGAAAACTGATGGCACCAGGGCTGGAGCAAAGGAGGTGCGTCCGTGGCCTGCTGCTCCGTCAAGAAACTCGAGGCCGGGATCTCAGCAGCGGTGGTTCCTTAACCGCTAACCTTTACCTCCTCCTCTCCCTGCTGCTGACTCTCCTTGGCCCCTGTGGGAGGCGGACTCCGGCAGAGGTGAGCACTGAGCCGCGGGCACTATTCGATGCCCTGTTGAATGACTCGGGGACGTGTGTGTATGGGCAGGAGGAGACAGGGACGGGCAAAAGGAGGACTGGGGGGCGTGGGTGCCCCAAAGCCGGGGCGCGAGAAGGCTCTGAACTGAAAACACACGTTCACGTCTCCCCAGTTGGTTTTCCCTTGGGTTCACCTCCTGAGTTCGGGCTGGGAATGGGGAAGGAAAGAGACGGGCCCGGAGTGACTGGTGAAGCGCGAGAAAACGGGAGAGGGGAGACAGGCAGTGGGCAACGAAGCCGCCTAGAGAAGGGACACTGAATGTGCTTCAGTGCAGGTCAGACTCATCCTCAGGGCCTCCCTCTCTCCGGGCCCACGTTTACCGTGTGAATAATTCCAGTGCGGTGCCTCCTGAGTCTCCCACGAGGACGTCGAGGGGGCGTGTACAGCATTTTCCTTTTGCACGGACTGCCTTTCACATGGTTTCTCTTAGTAAGTGATATGGGTGGCTTTTTTTCCTTTACGGAGTTTTCACCTCTCTCTCTCTGAAAAAAGTTGAATGATGTATGTTAAAGTTACTTAAATAGTAAGAAAACATGATTTACAAAATAAGGCATTGGGGGGGGTCATTTGAGATTATCATTCACAAGTGATACATATCTGTTTCTACGTGTTACTGATCTTTCTAGCTTTTGTCAGTATGAAAATCTGTTTGATGCCTTAAAAGCTTTAACTGCCAATGGCGGGGGGCGGGGGGGGCGGGGGGGGCAGGCTGAATTAGGGCAGGTGTGTCTGGCAAAGGCCTAAGGTGTGTCTCTATTTGGGAGACGGGCCCCAGCCAAGGTATGTTAGAGGCTAAGGATCATTATCATAGCCGGGTGGTGCTGAATTCTACTTAACTCCTCTCAGCCATTGGGTGGGTAGGAAGTAGAAGAGAAGACAGGACGAGATTTCTAAATGGTAGGTGTGAACGAGTGAAAATCCTTTCTTTCCAGTAAGGAGCTTGTTTCCCAAATCGGCTCGTGGGTATTTTTAAAGCCATGCTAAATGAATCCGCTCTCTCACTAGTATTTTGTCGCACATGGGCTCGGGGAGAGGATGGAAGATCTCCAGAAGAGTTCTAAACATCAATTGGATTTAATTGCTCAAAGAGTTACTGGTGCTTTCTTTAATCAGAATGGAAATAAGGACAAGCTGAGATCTTACAGACACGTGGTACTTAAGGGAGAAAACTAAGGGTGTGTCTCCAGGTCGCCGCCGGTGGGCAGAGGGAAAGGCGGGCCAGAGCCGTGGGGCTTGCTAGTGTGCAATTTTCTCTCCTCCTCATTGCTACGGCTCTACAGGGTGCCCTCCCCTTAGGCCTTCTGGCCTATGTTGCAAAGCTCTTCGGCTGACATGGATGACAACAGTATCAACAGAGAATTAAAGCAGAAATTAAACTTTTCCTGTTGTGAAGGGAATGAGGACGAGGAGCGGAAGGAAGCGCGAGGGAGCGGGGAGGCCCAGAGCCAAACCCCGGAGAGGTCTGAAGTTAAGGAGTCGGAGGCAAAGTTTACCCCGCCCAGGACACCCCTTAGGAATGCACGTGAACTTGACACATCTCAGGAAAGAGACGGAGCGAATCCGGATCCTGGTTGGAGGACTCCGGTGTGCGAGTCTCCCCAGTGTCCTAAAACTCCAGCCCGGCCAGACGACAGAAGCAAGCGGCTACAGTGCGAGAGTCCCTTCACCCCCAAAGTAAGTAAGTTGTCGGGGAGAGGGTCCCAGGTTCCTTCTTCAGTTCAGGTGACAGAAAGAGGAATCAGTTATTTATGTGTTTTTGATAGATTTGCCCCCCCCCTCACCAGGCTGTATTTTCCCCAAATACATATCTATTGGTGAAAATGAAGAAGTTTGAAGTTACCAGAAAACAATCGAATGTCTTGCTAAAACAATGCCAGCTGTCTTCTCAAAACCACTGGTGCCAGCAACGATTTGGTAGAAAAATAAATCTTGGGTTGAGGAAAAATTCCTAAAGAACACTGGAACTGGAAGGAATATTGAGATCTAGGGCCCAACTCGTGCACCCTAAACATCAGGACCTTGAGTAGAAAACTGGCCTTTAACTCAGCCAGTGGCAGAGAGAAGCTGAGGAACCTGGTCTTTGGGTCTCAGTCTGTTCTTTCCATTATGCTGACCGGTCGTATTTTTATGTGATGATTTACTATTTCCTAATATAAGAGTGTCCACATTCCCTGTCTGCACATCTTCATATCTTTGCTGCTGCTCTTCCTGGAAGTCCTCACTCTTCTGTGGCCTCGTGAAGTGCAGGCTCCTCTGTGATCTGTGAGCAAAGAGGTAGCTAGTTGATACTTCTGTGTCAGCTGAGGACTGCACAGAAGCGAAGGCCCCGAATAGTTAGCATGTTCCTTTATTCTTGTTGCGACTGGTGTCCTTCCACATCTTCCACATTAAAGCCAGGGCTGGGGCAGGCTTACATCTACTAGGCGGGTACCATGGTGTGTGAGCCTCAGGACTGGTCCCGGGTCTGCTCCCTGCCGGCTCAGCTCGTGCATTTATGATCATCGTCATAACATCTGTGCTTCTGACTGCGGTACAGTCACTGTCAGCTGGTCTCTTTAGTACCTTGAGTATGGGCACCACGTCCACCAGGAAATACTAAGCTTC
>NW_011888829.1:309049-317098 GCF_000151845.1 Pteropus vampyrus | reverse complement strand
ACATCTGTGCTTCTGACTGCGGTACAGTCACTGTCAGCTGGTCTCTTTAGTACCTTGAGTATGGGCACCACGTCCACCAGGAAATACTAAGCTTCCCGTCTGAATTGTAGACAAACTACTTTTATGCTCATGTGTCCATCCATGGATTTTTCGATGGTCCCACCCAACACCAACCAATCAATCATCCACTGATTTTTCCGAAAGTCGGAATGTTTTTGATGTGTGGAAATTAGGCAGAGTGGGCTGAGAGAACGTGGCTCTGAGCAAGAGTCCATAGGCAAGAAAACAGGACGTGGTGTGTATATTTCATCCATTCATTTAAAACTTAGCCGAACACCGTGGCATGCTAGCAGACTTTCTGCTGTCACACCCATTTACGGCCTTCAAAAGGTGCCCACAAAATAAAGTTAAAAACGCAACTGGAACGATAATTAAAGTTCCGATCAGGTATGTTAGAGCAGCGGCATGACACGATGAGAAAGGATTAGGAATGGAGTCTCAGGAGGTGAGAGAAACCTTTCCAAAGAGAGTACTGTTTGAGAGAAGTCTTAAGAAGTGAGTTGTAGCTCGCCAGGCAAAGAAGGAGGGGTAAGAACTCGAGGCCAAGGGCAAAGCCTCTACCAAGCTGTGGAGCCGAGAGGGCGTGCTGCCTCTGGACGCCGGCGTGTTATTCACCGTGACACGTCTGTATGTGATGGAGGGCAAGCAGGGAGGCTCGAGTGTAGGCAGGAGCAAGGTCAAGGTTTTAGCCTGAAGCGTTGAGAGAACTGGTTTTGAGCAGAAGCATTTTCGAAAAACCATGACCTTCCTATGAAGGACGGAATGGAGCAGGAGAGCGCCTAGAGGCAGAACGGTATTTGCAGCAGATCTGTGGAGAAAGGAGAAGGGCCTGAGCTCAGACAGTGGCGGACAGCGAGAAACAGATGTTTAGGCATCCATAAGTGACTTGATGGAGGGGGCGAGGGAAAAGATCTAGGGTGCAGCCAGGCTTGAGTGGATGACTCGTGGAATCCAGATAGGTGGCAGTCAAGGATGTACAGGTTTGTCGAAAGCAGAGACGTCACGTAAATAACAGGATAAACGGGTCTGGAGTGCAGGAAAGCAGTCTAAGTTGGAGGTCTATACGTGGACATCATCGGCATACAGGAAGCTATTGAAGTCCTGGACGTGGGTAAGTCCACGCAGCCTGAGTGCCGGCGTGAGAACAGAAATGGTTCGGGTTAGGAATCTGGGGAAAATGCCAGGATTTGAGGGACAGGCAGAGAACAGAGTTTGGGAGGGAAACTGGAAATGCAGCTGGGAAAGTACATACTTTATGTAGTTCGGATCCGGTCAGAGGAGAGAGGCCAGGGCAGTCACAACTGGAGAGGTTATGACACAGACAGGGGCACCCAGGTAAGGAGCATTGGTTTAGTTCAGCCTCGCCCAAGGGACGGGACCGGAAATCACGTGACGTGACCTCAGCTCGCCACCAGGACTCCGGAGCAGGAGTAGTGAGAGAACACCTTCCTTAGGAGGCAGCCAGGTCCCTGTGGCCCAGCGACCACTTGGGAGACATGCAGAAGGGATTTAAGCATCAGGGGATTAACTGGGTCTTTCAAGCTTTCCCCACTCCCTCAGCCCTGTGACACTGTGCCTTCGTGTGAGGCTGCCACTGTCTCAGCTTCTTCAGAAGTCAAGGAGCTAGTCCTCAAATTCCCGTTTTTTTCCCCTTAATCATCTGTAACAGAGCCGTTACTTATAAAATTAGCTACACTCTCTGGGGCATATTTACTCTCAACCTGGTCATCTTTCTAGAAAATTTCAATCTGCTATCTTTTTGTGAAATTCCTTTCATCAATCTTATCCCAAACTATATTCTTTTGTTTCAAAGGGATTATTCATAATTTTGCCATTCTGGCAATAAAATCCATGTTAATATAACTAATATCCTTCCCTATAAGTGGAGCTCACAAAATCTATCCATCTTGATATTTCCAGACCAGAAATTCTGAAATCGTTTGTCCTGATACAAATACTTTTCTTTTCACATGTGATAGATGCATTTTAATTTCCACATGATAATCAGCATCGCAAAAAAAAGTCTCAGGGAATGATTTACTATAATTCCAAATTCGTTTCCTGAATCATGTTGACAACTGAGAAATATAGTTGTACTTCTTTTGAATCAATACCAGGCCCTATAATAAACTCATGGAAAGATCGTGAGTCTGCCACTGACGGCTTCTCTGACAACCCCCTACAGGGTTATTCATCCTCTGAACCCTAAGACATATGTAAAAACCCTTGTAAAAACTCTTGACTCTGGCAGCCACATTTTTTTCATTAAAAAAAAAAAAATGTTAGGTACTGTGTATACTCTATAGCTTCCTTCATTTCTGCTTGTATCAATCGCTTAGTGCAGCGGTCCCCAACCTTTGTGGCACCAGAGACCGGTGCTCCTATAAGAACCTAATGCCTGATGATCTGAGGTGGAGCTGAGGCGGTGATGCTAGTGCTGGGGAGCGGCTGCAAATACAGATGAAGCTTTGCTCACTGGCCCTTTGCTCACTGGCCCGCCGCTCACCTCCTGCTGCGTGGCCTGGCTCCTATCAGGCCACGGACCAGTACCAGTCCACAGGTTGGGGAGCCCTGCTCTAGTGAGTATAAGTTCAACGCTCATTCTCTGTAGCCCCACGTTCTTTAATTCCAGTACTGTGCACTGAAGCATGCAGCTGGCAGTTTACTTGCCTCTCCGTTGAAGAGTCATGGGCAGACTCAGGACAGCAGAGTTCTTTTAGGAAGAGCCTGGCCTGCCATGCTGGCGCTCTGAGAATTACACCATGGCCCATGTCGACCACTGTGCTCCTAAAGACTTGTGACCTAGGTCTCCCTTTGGACCCTGGCATTTAGGTCATTCTGCTGTCCCATCGGAACTCTTGGTCTTTGACCTCTCCCCTGCTCACTTTTCGGGCTGCTTTGTGGTTTGCTTTCAGGCCTGTGTTCTCACTGCAAGCCACCTGCAGTGCTAAGTCCTGCACAGTTTTCTGTTTACCGTTGTGCTGGTCACACCACTGCAAAGCCTGAGGTCTGAAGGACTGGGCGTATTAGTTTTCCACTTTTTTACCTCACTTCATGCTACATTTTCAGCGAGACTGGAAGTTTCTTCTTCCATTTGAGTCTATGAAATCTTTCCCTCACAAAGCAGTCATTTCTGAAACATCATCAACTGCTAACAGACTGTTCCTGAGGAGCTGGAATTCGCCTCTGCCCCCCTCAGCATCTAGGTCAGCTCCTGCTACTTAGTAGGCAGCAAACATGCATTTTAATGAATAACTGAGGGGAGGGTAAAGTGTACACTCTGAGAACATAAGGACCAGGTCTTCTAGAGTCACTTCCATTTGTCTAAGCCTGAATGTCATCTTTAGGAATAGACCTGGTGGTTTTCACAGGTGGCCATCGGAATTGCCCCCGGGGAAGGGGGCGGGGCATAACAAAAGTGCATATCCCTTTGTGGATCCCATGAATCAGAACAGCTAGAGGTAGGCTGGGAATCCGTGCTTTTCATACAAGGGCCAGTTATGAAGCAACTAGTTTGCACTGAACCAGATAACCTCTCAGGCCCCTAACAGCAATAACATTCTTTGGTTCAAATATTAACTAGCTGACAGAATTTTTGTTTTTCTAACTCACCCCATTCTAATGTGCCATTTGTCATCCTCATTCAGGGCCTGCTGAGCCAGTCGGTTATTTCTTCAACAGGGAAGCCCCCCTCCCGAGGCTCTAAGCATTTGAGGCTCACGCCTGTTTCCTTCGTGGATGAAATGACCTCATCGGCTCTGGTTAATATTAATCCCTTCACCCCAGAGTCCTATAGAAAACAATTCCTTCAATCCAGTGGCAAGAGGAAAGCCCCAGGAGATCTGTAAGTGCACTGGGTGGCCTGCCACTTTTGAGAACTGGTCTTACTGTGGTCAAGAAGGGAGAGCGTTAAAAATTAGGAATGAGAGCCCTGTCTGAATGAACCTGACATGGCTACCCATTCCCTCCTTTCTAAATGTCACTGTTGGTTTTAACTTGCTTTGTCACAAAGATCCTAGCATCTTTCCATTCTGAAGTGCACGGGAAGGTGCCTTCTCTGTGAAAGAACAGACAGAGTCAGCAGTAGACCTGTGACCTCATCAGGAAGCTGGACAGGCTGTGGAATTGCCTTTGAGGGCTCTGCTCTGCTTCAGGGAAGACTGGCCGTTGGGGAAGGTGTGGTTCACACTTCCCAGACTATGTTGCGGTTTCGAGTCCAGCTTGTCTGACTGGTGATGAGAGCTATGGGGCAAGCCTTTGAACTTCTCTGCAGGTGATGGCACATTGGCTGATGAGGAAAAGATAGGGCTGCTTTCAGAAGTGCAAAAAAAAAAAAAAAAAAAAAACAAAAACGGGAAAGCCAGACTGCACTGTTGTGTGCATCACTCAGGGATGTGTTCTGTGTCTCTCCAAGGCGTCTTTGTTATGGAACGGAAGTGCCTCTAAATGGTCCAGTCATTTGTGCTCAGATGGAGTCAGCAAAATAAATGCACAGCTAGCAGTCTGAAGTTTGCAGAGCTTTAATGTGTTAAATCAAGTTGTTTCTTTGGGAATCACTACGTATTAATCAGCTGATGGCCGGAATAGGTTTTCTCAGCACTGTCTCCTGGATCTTAAGTAAACAGGACTTCAGCACAAGTAAAGGGTCCACTTTTGCTACCAAGAATCCTATTGGTTTTAGCTGTTTAGGATTATTTATAAACCATCAGAATTAATGGGTTCACCTCTCGCTGAAGCTGGCCAGGATAGACACTTAACCTGCATTCTTGGCAACGGAAGTGGTGACACTTCAGAAACGTCACTTAGTGCTTCTGAGAGGGTGTTTTTCTTCCTTATTGATTGTTTTATAAAGTTTAGAATGTGATATTAAATTTAAGTCACAAATGCCAAGCATCGATTTATTTCCATGAGTGTAATGTCCTCCATTTGCCATTACTACCGTGTACTTCTCTAAAGGGAAAAAAATCTACAGCTTGGCCGATCTAGAAACGAAAATCTTAAAGATCCAGAACGCAACTGCTCATGCCGGAGAAGACGTCTGTCAGAGACTTCGGCTTGTTGAAAAGTCATCGGTGATGTCTTAGCCAGGGTCAGAGCTCATGTTGCTAGACTTAGTCTGCCTGTGACCTAAGACGTGCAAAGCCAGGTTCCGGTGGAGGTGGGTGCTGGAACGTAGTGTGGTGGCAAATTTCACTGACGGTTTCGCCTGTGTTCTGTGTGTTCTTTGCCTCCAGTTCTCAGCATATGCTGTTCTAGTTGCCTAAAACCCCTCCCTTTTCCCTAAGCTGGTTCCTACTCTTTCCTGGAATCCTAGCTTACATATCCTCTCTTTTAGGAAAGACTTTTACTCTTGAAATAATTAATTGGGTGCTGTCTGTGGTATCCCTTGATATCTTGTTCTTATTCTCACCTAGGTTCTTCTATTGAAATTTTCTATTTCTCCCTGTCCCCAAATATAAATTGAAGAGGGGAAGGAATTGTCTTATTTACTCTTACAGCCTCAGAACCTAGCATAGTACCAGGCTCAATAAATGCGCATGGTATATTGATATCACTTTTTTTTTTTTTTTTTAAGTGAGGAAGCTGGTCCAGGAGAAGGCAAGGTAGAACGGGGGCTGCCTGCCAAGGTAAGCGTTGTTCTCTGGCCCAGCTGTATGACAGTCATTTCACCCTCCGGCTTCTCTCTGTCTCCTCTCTCTTACCCTCCCTCCTTTCTTTCCTTCCTTCCCTCCACCCCCATCGCCAACATTTCATAGCAAATGTGCATTGCAACTGAATTTATTTGGACTCCCATCAGGGTCTATATTCTTAGACAGAGTCTGATATGTATATTGCTAAATCATTACATCAGAATATTTTTAAAGTAAAGGCTACTGCTTCTATCTTTGACCCAGGGGAAAATTCCATAGTTATGGGGTAGAGAAGTGAAGGAAAAATCAAGATATCTAAGGTCCCCAAGTAAAAAAAACGGAACAGTAAAAAGAAAGCATGAGCCAGAGATTTAAACATAAAATTTTACCTCTTAAATGTACCAATATCTATTGATTTTTATAGTGTTTACCATCTTTGATTTAATATCCCTCATTTGATAATCTAACCTAATAAGACTGTAAAAACTGTTGCCAGAAATGTTTACTGCGGCCTTAACTGTCATAGCAAAAAATAAAATCAAAGGGGGGAGTACTAAATGTCTAATAATAAATGTCAGAGTAAATTTAAAGTCAGTGGAGTACTGAATTGCCATTAAGACGTTTATAGTATCACGAAAACATTTCGACGTTCGGCGTCCAGAAAGGGGAGGGACTGAGGTCAGGGGTGACGAGGGTGAGGAGCTGGCTTATCTGGTATCTGAGATGAGGATGGGGGGTAGTGAGTGAGCACCTGGCAGAAGGCCTTGGGGACTCTAATTGGAAGTTTGGAATCCTAATGGGAAACAATTAGGTGTGTCTGAGTCCATGGTGTCATTTTCCCAAAATGCTTCTTACTCTTAGAGGAGATAAATACAGAGCTGGCAGCTATAGCAAATCTAGACATGGAAGAAATGGAGCTTGAGACTGGCAAAGGGCAATGAAAATGACAGATCCTGCTGATGAAGACTGATTGGTATTTGATGTCGAAAGCGAAGAGCTAGTAAGAGTCAAAATTTTAAAACTTCAGATGAAAAATTCTTGCTAATGGAGAAACTGGGAAAGTGCTGACTTTGTGGAGAAAAATCAGCTTGCAATAGATTCATATAAGTTTATGGAGACTTGTCATAGCCACCACTTAACTGAGGATTTACTATATGCTCGGCGTTGTGCTAAGTTCCACACACATACATACACACATGCGCGCACACACAACCACGCACTTCCTCATGCAATGTTTCAAAGAACCCGGAGTAGTAGTTGCCATGAACCTCACCTTACAGATAAGAAAACTGATGAAAAAAAGTTCAGTGATTTGCCTGGGGTTATTTACTAGCAGGGCAATGAGTGATGTTGCTGGTTGGCCAGTAGGGGGAGTGGTTGCTATGTCTGAGCACATGACCCGACCTCAGCAATTTGACAATTTTGTTTTCCAGACCGATTTTTGAGAAAGCGAATTGAACTCAAGATAAAAACATTAGCAGCCAGAATGTGAGACACATAGCCAAGTGTCAAAGGGAAGTGTTTTGTTGTTTGTTTTGGTATGCTCCACTCCGATCCCAGCTACTCCTTCCGCTGAGGACAGTAGCTCTGGCTGAGTAGAGGTGTCCCTATAGGAACATATCGAGAAGAACAGTATGGCCAGACAGAGAGAATAAGATAGAAAAAAATGTAACATAGGAAAGGGAACTGTCAGTGCGGAGTTGTACGGGAGGTTTCAAAGAGTACAGAGAAGAGAGTCAGCATTCGGGGAGGTTCTTGCTGCCATAAATATGGACACAGGCAGGATCCAATGGCTATGCCTCAGAAGTCTTTTCGAAAACTTAGTTATGCCTCAATTTTATTGCTCACAATATGTTAGGAAGGATTATTCTAACTTTTTACTAAAATATTTCAGAGGTGTGTTCTACGAGAAACTGACATGACTTCCCGCTATGAAAAAGAATTCATGGAGTTAGAAAAAATTGGAGTCGGAGAATTTGGTACAGTCTACAAGTGCATTAAGAGGCTGGATGGATGTGTTTATGCGATAAAACGTTCCACGAGACCGTTTGCAGAATTATCAAATGAGTGAGTACCTTTGAAATGTACTAGAAGTACAAACCTGGATTTGGAAAGCTTTTTCTTGTTAAAATATTTTAAATAATATTTTAACGATGTCATTAATATACCATTTACTGCTTTTAAAATCATCCCACCCCCTCCATTGTATGTTGTATCACATTCAAACACTTTTGAGTTTTCCAAATCAGAGATAAGTTATATCCTAAAATATACCATGATCATTTTGAGTCATGTTGTGTGTGTGTGTGCGTGTGTGTGCGCGCGCACGTGTGTGTGTGTGTGTGTGTGTGTGTGTGTG
>NW_011888829.1:305143-308999 GCF_000151845.1 Pteropus vampyrus | reverse complement strand
CAGAGAGAATAAGATAGAAAAAAATGTAACATAGGAAAGGGAACTGTCAGTGCGGAGTTGTACGGGAGGTTTCAAAGAGTACAGAGAAGAGAGTCAGCATTCGGGGAGGTTCTTGCTGCCATAAATATGGACACAGGCAGGATCCAATGGCTATGCCTCAGAAGTCTTTTCGAAAACTTAGTTATGCCTCAATTTTATTGCTCACAATATGTTAGGAAGGATTATTCTAACTTTTTACTAAAATATTTCAGAGGTGTGTTCTACGAGAAACTGACATGACTTCCCGCTATGAAAAAGAATTCATGGAGTTAGAAAAAATTGGAGTCGGAGAATTTGGTACAGTCTACAAGTGCATTAAGAGGCTGGATGGATGTGTTTATGCGATAAAACGTTCCACGAGACCGTTTGCAGAATTATCAAATGAGTGAGTACCTTTGAAATGTACTAGAAGTACAAACCTGGATTTGGAAAGCTTTTTCTTGTTAAAATATTTTAAATAATATTTTAACGATGTCATTAATATACCATTTACTGCTTTTAAAATCATCCCACCCCCTCCATTGTATGTTGTATCACATTCAAACACTTTTGAGTTTTCCAAATCAGAGATAAGTTATATCCTAAAATATACCATGATCATTTTGAGTCATGTTGTGTGTGTGTGTGCGTGTGTGTGCGCGCGCACGTGTGTGTGTGTGTGTGTGTGTGTGTGTGTGTGTGTGTGTGTGTGGTTTTTGTGGCTTTTACTTCTGGTCTTACTGCTTTTTTCCAAATAAATAGATTTATGGAATGATCTTCTTGTGCCTGTTTAGTTCATCAGAAATATTGCCAAGTAGGAAGCTGTTAACTCACTGGTTTTTCTATTTTGTATTAATAATGAATCCAATAGTCAAGTTTCAAAGGCAACAAGGAAAAATTAACACGAAATTTAAATTTCATTCCCAGAAGTAATTTTTTTTTCCAAGGAAAACAACCAATTTCAGATCTAGCCAATGCTTTTTATGAACTGTGGGGCTATAATACTTATGCCGAATCTAAAATTACAGACTTTGGAATTCTTCATTTTTATGCTGAAATTCACCAACTACCTTACATTTCGCTTGTGTTGGATCTATTCCCAATGAATCTCTCTCTCCAAGGCCGTCCCTGTGCCTACATCGTATCGGCTGAGTTGAATATCGACTCTGACCATCTCACCTTCACAAAGAAGGTCGAGGGCCCATCACAATACCCACAATCAAGTCTGTGGTGGCCGCCTTCTTAAGCCCATCAAGGTTTTTTGATTATGATACAGTAAAGCTAAGGCCTAACGCACGCGGCCGTTGAGGTAGTAACCACCTAAAATACCTCTTTACCTGCGCCATGTTTGATGCAGAAAATCGTGGACTTTGGCACCACGGTGACCAGGATTCTGCTCGCAGGTCTTCTGCTGTCACCAGCTTAACTTGGGGCCGGTCACTGAACTTTCTGAAGCCTCCGTCCTTGTCACTGTATCTTACTAAGTGGTCATGAAAGTCGAATGAGGTGAAAGAGTAAGCAGGCGGTGAGCACGGAGGGAGTCAATGTCCTGCCGCGGTTAACGATGCTTCGCAGCTTGTCTTCTAGCAACGCTTGTGTGCGCATTATCTGGATTCGTTTTTCTCAATGCTTTTCTCTCTCCTAGGAATTCGGCTTTGCACGAAGTTTACGCTCACGCAGTGCTGGGTCATCACCCCCACGTGGTACGTTACTACTCTGCGTGGGTGGAAGACGAACACATGATCATTCAGAATGAATACTGCAATGGTGAGTGTGGACTCACACCTGTGGAGAGGGAGGTGCACGTTTAAGTCCTCCGAAAAAAATCGTTGCCCCTTCCTGCCGGGGATAGCGGAGCCACACCTAAAAAGTCTGCACCGTGGGTTCCCCTGGAGGCAGAGGGCTGGAGAAAACGAGCTGAGTTATAGGAATTTCAGGTTTATGCTAGTATGCATTTCTTTCAAAGCTGATGTGTAGCCGATACAGAGAAGCTCTCACTCCCTTCACACTTAACCCGAGAGAGAGAACTTTTACCCCAGTGGTTTGAATAGCAAATCATCCTTTTACCATCTGCTAGGCATTCTAAAAGATGCAAGCCATGCTCTCTACCAATTTCGGGGGGTGGTAAATTTAAACAGCCCACTTTTGAATAACTTTCAAGCGGCTCCCTGAGTTTGGGAATCGTGCATGCTGCTTACTGCTTCTTTCCTTTCAACTTCAGTGTCCTCACCAGAGTCGTGGTGTGGGGTGGGGTTCTGGGACTGAAACTCGGTGACTTCAGGTCTGTTTTCGTTCAGGGACACACATACATGGTAACCGATAAAACTATCCCTCTGGGCTACTTAAAGCTCCTCTGGTTTAACATATTTCTAATCCGTGATTAAGGGGTTGATATAAAAACACTTATGTGTTGTTATTCTTGGAACTATTTTTCATCAGAATGTTCCATGGCAAAGTGGAAAGGTGCTAACACACCGAATAGAAGCTTGCCATTATTGTAGGAGCAGCGGTCCACATTCTGGCATCTTAATATTGGCTAATGGCATCCTTCTTACCTTAACACCCCGTTCCCCATATGCCCACCTAGATTTTCTCTAATAGTACAGTCTGTCTCTGAGTAAATCTAGTAACCACCAGATTGAGTATGTGTGTCCAGCCTGGCTTTTGAGGACAGATCAGTGACAAGGCTTCATCCTTGTATAAATTAAGTATACAAGTAGGTAAGTAAGTAACATTATGAAATGCTAGAAACACAGAAAATGGGGCACATATCCTGAAAAGTAATAATTCGGCCTTTCTCTCATTGTTTTCTTATAGCCTGATTTCTTTGTACCCTTACCTCTGAACTTTGTGGGGTTTTTCCTCTAATAAGTTCACTCTAAATCCCTTTTCTAATAGTCTCTTTGGGATAAAGAATGGACCTTTTCCGTGTACTCGTGACTGAAAGGCTCAGACTTTGCTTAATCATCTTCTCTTAATTTTCTCTGATCATAACCTGAGATTCCCTATTCCTATCTTCCCTCTCTCTGTAAAGGATATTGGGATATTGGAGTTATTTCTCTGATGTTTAGTTACTAACAAAGATAAGGTTAAATAATAAAAATTAACAAAGTAAAACGAAACTGATTTGGGGCAATGTAAAGGTTTCAAATATTCAAAAAAGAATAAGATGGAGTGATTGTTCACTATTACAAATCATCTAATTCTTTTCAACATCGGCACACCTCTGCAAGCTTAACACTGTATTAAGCTCTAGGGTGAGATGAGGTACGTCCTTCAAGGAGCTTTATTCCACTTGCTCTGTTGCACAGTAAATACACACTAGGCAAAGCCAGGTGGTGCAACGATGGGTAAAATGCGTTTGGAGAAGGTGAATGTGAACGCGGTGCAGCTCGGTGTGGCGGAACGGGCCAGGCTCCACGCTGGCAGACTGGGCTTTCAAACCCGGCTCTGCCGCAGACAGCCGCTGGGATGTCACTTACTGTCTCTCTCTTCAGTGAGATTAATATTTACTTACGGGAGTAGTTTGAGAATTAGCCACCACCTGTGTCAAATGCTAGTGCAGTGTTAATACCTGACACAGAGTAAGAACTCAATAATAGTTGCTATTAGAGTAGTCTGAGAAAATCTCATAAAGGAGGTAGGACTTGAAGAAGGCCCGGCAGAATACTACTAGGGTTTAGGGAAAGAGAGAGAAGACGCCCATTTAGGGTGACAGCCTGCAGGCAAAGAGCAGGATGGTACTGGGAGTGGGTCTGGCCGAGCAGGCAGTAGGTCATTAACAGTACTGAGGTGATCGCATAGGAGGAAGTAAGATCAGCAAGGATTCTGGACTAGA
>NW_011888829.1:303133-305093 GCF_000151845.1 Pteropus vampyrus | reverse complement strand
CTCTTAATTTTCTCTGATCATAACCTGAGATTCCCTATTCCTATCTTCCCTCTCTCTGTAAAGGATATTGGGATATTGGAGTTATTTCTCTGATGTTTAGTTACTAACAAAGATAAGGTTAAATAATAAAAATTAACAAAGTAAAACGAAACTGATTTGGGGCAATGTAAAGGTTTCAGATATTCAAAAAAGAATAAGATGGAGTGATTGTTCACTATTACAAATCATCTAATTCTTTTCAACATCGGCACACCTCTGCAAGCTTAACACTGTATTAAGCTCTAGGGTGAGATGAGGTACGTCCTTCAAGGAGCTTTTATTCCACTTGCTCTGTTGCACAGTAAATACACACTAGGCAAAGCCAGGTGGTGCAACGATGGGTAAAATGCGTTTGGAGAAGGTGAATGTGAACGTGGTGCAGCTCGGTGTGGCGGAACGGGCCAGGCTCCACGCTGGCAGACCGGGCTTTCAAACCCGGCTCTGCCGCAGACAGCCGCTGGGATGTCACTTACTGTCTCTCTCTTCAGTGAGATTAATGTTTACTTACGGGAGTAGTTTGAGAATTAGCCACCACCTGTGTCAAATGCTAGTGCAGTGTTAATACTTGACACAGAGTAAGAACTCAATAATAGTTGCTATTAGAGTAGTCTGAGAAAATCTCATAAAGGAGGTAGGACTTGAAGAAGGCCCGGCAGAATATCACTAGGGTTTAGGGAAAGAGAGAGAAGACACCCATTTAGGGTGACAGCCTGCAGGCAAAGAGCAGGATGGTACTGGGAGTGGGTCTGGCCGAGCAGGCAGTAGGTCATTAACAGTACTGAGGTGATCGCATAGGAGGAAGTAAGATCAGCAAGGATTCTGGACTAGATTATGGGGAATCACTGTGCATTCATCATGGTGGTCCACTAACTTCATTGGGTACTTAACAATTAAAATGTAACTCTGACTTATCAAAATGTCACTCAAATACATCGAATCTTTCCAATGTGATCTAATCATGGGAAATAAAGCATGCCCTACGTGTTTGTAGTTATGGATAATCCATGCTGAGACTCTGCCCTGTGGCTCTAAATAAAGGGCAAGTCCAAAATATGCATAAGGTAGTAGAGAAGTCTGTGCCTCGTTCCTTTTCCTCCCTTCCCACCCCGTCCCCTACCTCTCCCTCTTTCCCATCTCTTGCTTCTCATGCCCTGCCTCCCCACGCCCACCCTGTCCCCGGGCCCCCCAGCCTGTCACAGCAGTCAGGCTGAAACACATACAGTTATGCTTTTACCTCAGATTATAAATTAGATCATTTAGATGACAACTATTAGAGACAGTCATCTGATTTCCCCTATTGTCCCTCCTGAGCCCTGAACCAATCAAATGTTCCCTCCTCCTCCCCCACCCTGGCCAACATCCCCTACAAGTCACCTCTGGGTCAGCCTCTGCAATCTGAAGGTTTTCAGTAGCAGGTTGATTTTGGAACCACAGGGATTCTGTCTGATTCAGGATTGGATGATTAATCTCTTCCTAAAGGCAGTCTTTTCTTGTGATGTCTCTGTCACTGAAGTTTTACAGAGCAGGCTCGTCTAGAATGGGGTTCTTACATTTGTCCGGGTGATGTGACATCCAGAAGTTGGTGTCCTCTGTGAAACACCATGAATATCAGTTATATTCCCCACCAAACAAGGAACACTGTACCAGCAGAAAAACATGCTTACGTTGTGGGTAGCAACATAAAAGCAAGATTGTGAGACTATAAATGTATGAACAAAATATTCTGTTAAATTGTTGGTCTGCTTTTTAACACTGCTAGAAGGCATTAGCTATTTATTGCTATTTTTGTTTTGGTATCTGTTAAGCCTCATGAGCAGACAGGAAAACATAGATATATTTTTCTTAATTTTTTTTTTTTTTTTCCTGCCATGTGAGGAAAGTACCTTAATTTTATCTAAAGGAAGGAATCCGGCAACCCATC
>NW_011888829.1:296177-301849 GCF_000151845.1 Pteropus vampyrus | reverse complement strand
AGTTTTTTTTTTTTTTTTTTTTTTCTTGCCATGTGAGGAAAGTACCTTAATTTTATCTAAAGGAAGGAATCCGGCAACCCATCTCACAGATGGTATGAGAAGCTGCCCAGAAGCTGGTTGTTTCCTTCTAGGGCACAGTGCTGGCCATTGCGGCAGCCATCCCCAGGTGGCACCCTGCGTTACGGGGTTTAAGGCTCCAATGTAGTTGGACGAGATGAGTAGGGGTGAAGTTCACAGTTCATTCAGTGTTGCTATGTCTATAAACACATACTTCCTTGCTAATTCTATTTAGTAAAGAACAGTTACTTAGGCTCTTCTATACGAAGTGAAAGATCAGCTTGAATACTTTTGCACAAATGGGTACTTTTCAGTAACTTCTACTACTGTTAATTATTACCTGGCTAAATTTCATATTACCTACAGAGCTTCGCAGTAATTAAAAGTGCTAGCACTGGTCTAGTTACTCTTGCTAAGTACCCGTAGCTCTTCAGGGGACTGGAAATATTTCTGCTTGTAATCCGAGAGAACATAGGAAAGGTACCTCCGGGATGCTTCTTTCTTTCCATACCTATTATGGGATCCTTGACTTAGTCTTTTTTTTTCCCCCCTCTGCTGCCAGGATAGACATTCAGTTCAGGAAATATTACATGCCAGACCTTGGGAAAGTGAAGATGAGATGCAGGGCCTGTCCTAAAGCAGCCCCCAGGCTAGAAGGGAAACTTCTAGTGTACGTGGTGCCTGGGTGCAGCCCTTCTCCCCTCGTCAGCGCTCGTAACCTCATCTGCAAACGTAGTCTCGGGGTGACTTTGTTTTAACAAGCTGCAACACACCCTTAAATGTCATCTGTAGTAAACATTAAGTTCTTTCCTAAGAAGGTTCACAGTAAAAAACAAAAACAAACTTTAGCCTTCTGTGTTTCTGAAAGGGGCTAAATTCTTTTCCTTTCTGAACTTAAGTATTTTAACATGACAGATCAACCTTTAAGTTCAATTTCTAACAAACATAACAAACTTTTAAATATGGATTTCCTAGGACATCTTACATCTGAGATCCCACTGTTCTGATTTGCACTTGAAGGGTGTTACTATGGGCTTTATAACCACGGGGGCGGCGGGTAGGGGGGTGGCGGAGAACACGGGTCTCTGTTATTTTGCCTGAAGAGGCTACCAGTGAACACCAATTAATGATATAAAGGGTTTGGAAGCATTCTAATACCTTAATTCAGGGGCTTCTAAGATCAGGTAGTCAAATGAGCCCAGACCTTATTATTCATAACAATGATAAATCAAGAGTCTATAGCTGATGTGTAAATACTGTGGCTCAAATAGGATTTAGGCGTGCTTGATATTTTATATTTTCCTTGGGTCAGCAATTGTTACATGTTCTTATTTTATGATATATTTTTAAGGGAAGTAAACTTAGAATCGATCACATTAAAATTAATAATGGCTTATAATTACTAGGTTGACACTGATGTGGAATTAATCATACCAATAGTAGCTACGTGACTAGGGCTGGTTGGTCTCCTGGTTAATAATTAGGTAAAACTTTAAAAATGTATATGGGGGCATACTCAAGGCATTAGGGCCATGTACTAGATACCTGGATGTGGCATTTTCTTTTCCTCTTTGAAAGCCCTGTAATTCTTTCTCACATGTCTGTGGTATAAATGGGGGGAAGATATTATTATGTTTTGCATGGACCACTGAAGTAAACTAGACTTGCTGGACCAAGTTCATTTGCAAGGAATTTTTTGAATATTTTCTACGCCTTCGTCTGTACGGTTCATACCTTTCTTGTTCTTTCCTAGGTGGGAGCTTGCAGGCTGCTATATCTGAAAACATTAAGTCTGGCAATCATTTCAAAGAGTTGACACTCAAGGACATCCTTCTACAGATTTCCCTTGGGCTCAAGTACATCCACAACTCTGGCATGGTGCACCTGGACATCAAACCTAGTCAGCGGCCCCCTCTGCCCCCTGGCCATGCTTAGTGCCTTCCCCACTGCTGTCAAAGTCTGCCCATGTGGCTGTCAAGCATCAAAGATGATGTTTGCTGGCAGAATCCTTTTCTTTGTTTCCTCTAAAAAAATTTCAATTAAACAGCTTTAACCATTTTCTTCGGGGGGATAGAAAAAGACAAAACCCCTTCCCAGAGAGTGAAGCCAAAGTATGAAAATAAGTATTTAATTTACAAGGCAGATAAGTGACAGCAATATTGGCTATACCATGACTGTGTTAGTGCCATTCTCTAATTCACACTGATCAAAGTGAGCAGAAATGAATGGTTTGGCACTCATTAATGTGAAACCCAAGAAAATGTTACTATATTGTGGGGGTTTTTGTTTTGTTTTGTTTTTGCTTATTTCTCTGTTTTGAGGCCACCAGCCTCTTCAGAGGATAGGGTATGTTTGAGGTCAGTTTCAGTCAAACAGGTATTATCAGTCGCTGAGCTGTCCAAAAGGAGTGTGAGAGATTTCAGGGCAGGAAACAAACCTGTGGTCCTGTTATACACACACAGAAGAGGAAGGAGGGTGGCCATAATGCCAAATATAAACAAGAATCTTTGGGGTGAAAAGCATAGGAATCATTACTTACATCAGTTCTGTATTTTTGCAGGTAACATCTTCATTTGTCATAAGATGCAGCGTGACTCTCCTGCAGTCCCAGAAGAAACTGAAAATGAAGCCGATTGGTTTCTCTCTGCTAATGTAATATACAAAATTGGTAAGTCTGCCTTATACCCGGACCTGTACACTATTATCCTATTAAACTTGTACTGATGACTCCATTTATTCCAGTTTTGAGAAAGACATGCTTTTAAAGAGCTCTATTTTTTCTTTTTTTAGGTGACTTGGGTCTTGCGACATCAATAAGCAAACCCAAAGTGGAAGAGGGAGATATTCACTTCCTGGCTAAAGAGATTTTGCAAGAGGTATAGATTAGAGAAATGGAGGCTACTTTATAATCCACCGAGCCTTTGGACTCTCAAACGAAGGTTCACAGTACAAGAAATTAATAGTATATATGTATAATTTAAATGTATATTATCGCCTTTCCTATTCAGAATGGAGACCAAAGATAGGAGAGAAACTTTTCCAACAAAAGCATGAGGAAAGCCGGCTCAGTGATGGATTAATCAATATTCGTACTGTTCTTTGTAAAGGTCCTTCACTGTTTCTAGTATTTCTTAGAATTCCTAAACTCGTCGATTACCTAGTAGGAAGGAAGCTTATTGGTTCAACCCATCTTTATCCCGCCACTCTCCTTTTGCTAGCACGCCGGCTCTGGTCATTGAAGTGACGTTTAGTTACCGGCCACCTCTAGGAAGTCTGTGGAGTCAGGCCTGGCGCAGCAGGGTTCATCGGATGGATTCGTGCTCCATCCTTCACCCTCTCTAGAAGTAAAGCACTAACCACGGCGGATGTGACCTTGCCCGCTGTGTCTGATGAAGCTCTCGTGCTTTATGAACCTTTCTTACCAGTCGTTGTTTAGTCTAGGCTCACTTCACTTGGCGAACCAACTGGCCTTCCCATCTTCTGTTTTGAAGGACTATCGGAACCTCCCCAAAGCGGACATATTTGCCCTGGGATTAACGATTGCCGTGGCCGCAGGAGCAGAGCCATTACCCAGCAATGGGGCCGCGTGGCATCACATCCGTGAGGGAAACCTTCCGCCTGTCCCGCAGGAGCTCTCGGAAGAATTTCACGACCTGCTCAAGGTGAAATCTTAGGAAATAAAGAAGAGAGAGGACTGTCCATTAAAAAAAAAAAAAAAATGTAACGACAAGTAGGTGGGGAAAGGGAAATGGAGACGTTGTTAGAAGGAAGAAGGAAGCATGGCTAGGAAGGACCGAAAGCTTCTCAAGGAAACCCAGAGACTATCTGAAAACCTTTTATGTGACTGTTTTAAAACCACGTTCCTTTTTTTTTTTCATTTGCCCTTCTGAAGAACTTTGTGAGGTGGGCAGTCGAGGAGACCGGGGCTCAGAGTAGCTCCTTCTAGTTCGCCTCTGATAACTGACTGACTCCAAAATCAAACCAGGTCATTTTGCTCTTATTGCGGGGTTGTGACTGTGGGAATATTACTAAAAAACTGAATCTTGAGTGTATATAAGAAAATACAAGCGAATTCATTGATCGCTAATCGACAATACCACCAATCGTTTGAACTATTGGAAGGAAGGTAAGGTCAGTTCAGGAATCTGTGTGTTACTTGGACTCAGTGATGCCTGAGTATGCATAAGAACAAGGAAAGGAAGGTCATACACTGAATCAAGGGTACAAAAAGTCTACACCATCGAGAAGCCTAGAATTCTACTAAGAAAACAAAGTGCACATGTAAGATTTACTTTAGGGCATAAGGACCAGGATCAGTTAGGATCCCTAAAATAGCCTTAGAATTATCTACTCTCCTGGAGATTAAAGTTCAATTTCATAGTTTACCTAAAAACTTCAAATTTAGTTACAAACCTGTCCTTCCTCACTTCTCCTTTCCTGAAAGAAGGCAAACCGTTCCTTCCGGTGTTTTTTGTTCATAGTGTAATTATTTATTTCTAGATGTAGATTGCTCTCCAATGTACGAGATACTTACTGAGTATCTCAATGCTGGCCCCGTGCTAGGTAACACGTATATGTTACTTTGTTTAATTCTCACAACCATCCAGAAGGCGAATATTGCTATCTCAAATATCAGGAAAGGGAAAATGAGTTTTAGCAAAGTTAAGTGACCCGCTCAAGGCTACGTAGTAAATGGCGGAGCTGGCTCTTAACATGGGTCCCCAAATGGAAGGTTCGGTGTTTTCATTATATGACACTGCTAATTGCTGTAAATAATTAGGTATTTTCTATTGTATTCAAGTCATTTTAGGTTATAGGCATCCTCTGCCTGAAGATAAATGCTGTAGGAATATTGTCGTGCTAGGGTATCCTTAATTAATTTCAAGTGAAAAAGGAGCATGCTGTGGTAGAAAGTAAGCTGAACTCAGAGCTGGGTGACTTGGGTTTTAGTCTTGGCCCTGTCAATGACTAGGCCAAGTGACTTTTTATTTCAGGACCTCGGTTTCTTCCTGTTTAAAATTAAGGCATTAGATTGGTTAAGCATCCAACTAGCTCTAAAATATGATACTTACAAACAAGTCAGAGGTATGGATGACGGATGCTACCAGGTAAGGATGGTATGCCTGTCCCAGTAAGAGCTACGTCATCACCTATTTCTTCCCTCTGCACAAAGGCGAAGCGCAGTTGCACAAAATTCACCGGCAGAAGCTGGGCTGGGTTGGCTTGGGTAGAGAGATTTCCCCCACAGCGAAGCTTCTATTTCCTCTCTTTTGGTCCTACATCATCAGAACATGATCCACCCTGATCCTGCGGACAGACCTTCTGCAGCGGCTCTGGCCAGAAGTCGAGTCCTTCGTCCCTCCCTGGGGAGAACAGAAGAGCTCCAGCAGCAGCTTAACTTGGAAAGGATGAAGACGGCCACCCTGGAAAGGTAGATTTTGGATATCAGAGTTGAGAAAGAATCTATTTGTGTACTACTCACAGTGACATGACTGGTCTGATGTGTCTTCTCTAGGGATTCAAGTAGAACCCAATGTTATAATACATAGTAGCATGACACTCTTTGTAGGGTGGGGCTGGAGACTAGACTGTTTGAGAGAGAAAATTCCAGTTAA
>NW_011888829.1:292470-295271 GCF_000151845.1 Pteropus vampyrus | reverse complement strand
TGTCTGTGGCACATGTGTGCTAGCCATTTTTTAAAGACAATCAGGAGCGAATTTTCTATTCTGTGTATACCTTAAGCTCGGTTCAATAAATACTGGAAGAAAAAGAAAAATCTGTTAGTTTTGATCATAAATATTATCTCTAATTAGGACCAAGTAACATATTTTTTCTCTTGTATTGTCAGGGAACTCAGAGAAGCCCAGCAGGCCCAGTCCCCTCGGGAAGATCACAGCGACCCTGGGGTCTCCGGGACCCCCCAGGATCAAGAAGCACCAAACGCCTGGTAGGAAGAAAGAGTGCAAAGTCTTCAAGCTTCACCTGTGGGACCCCCCTCCCCATAAGAACTCATTTCACACCGACCCACCTTTTACCTCACAGCTTCTAGAAACAGATTTCGACTGTGTCAGACTTCCTCTCGTTCATGGAAAGATTAACCAACTTGAATCCCGAAGATTTCAAAAACCTAATTTGGCATCCACAGCCAAGATCCTAAAGCTATTAAAGCCTCTTATTAGTAATGATCCTAAGTACAATAACCAGCAGCCATTTCCCTTCTCATAATCCTCGTACCACCTATTGATCAATCACTCCTCAAACCCACAGTGCACAACAGGAAAGCAAGGGCTTCTCAACTGGAAGAAGAGACGGAATCAGCCCTCGGTGCAGCCCGTGGACTAAGAGGTTACTCTAGCTAATTACCTACAAAGGGTCTCGGTGACTCTCCCTACACACGGAAAGACAATTCTGTTTTGAATTGTGGTAACGGCTTACAAGAAAATGTGCCTGGATTTCAAAAACATTTCCCAGGTCATACAATGGTACTGCTAAAAGAATTCTCAGCCACTTTAAGTAGTTTTCCTACTGTATTCTCTGAATGGAGAGAGTCCCTTTCTCTGATACTGTATTTATGAAGTACAAATGACTTCGTCATTATGTGAGGTGGGTAGAAATAAGACTATACCTAACTTGAAATTTCTGAGCTGGTTATCAACTTAGGAAACAAAAATCCTGGGTAGAGGGCGTGAGGGAAATCTGATGTCATTCTCCCTCCATCTATTTGCCTTGACCCTCTTCTAACTGTTATGGCTGGTTCTGATTTTCTGGGTGTCACCAATTTCTCCTTGATTTTATCAGAATTTGGCTTTGTTTCCTGTGATTTTATATTTTATCCAACTCCTTTTCTCTGTACATATTTTTAAAGAAATAGAATAATTGTAAATAAAGGTTTTTATCTTGTCCGAAGCCAAATATGGGCAAAGCAGTCTTCTTTGCAATATATAACTAACCAAGAATGAGAAATTTAAGTTGGACACCATTTTATGAGTAGATAGGGGAGAGAATTCAGTAGGCTGGTACCAACAGGTCTTAGCTGCAAGGCTCAAAAGCTAAGAAAGACCAAGCTTTGATACAAAATAATGTTAGTCATAAAGGCATTTGATAACTTCTAGTTGTGTCATATTAATGACAGTAGCTTGTTAATGGTTTGTAAGCTTTTTTGCTGCCTTATTTTCCCTTAATTTTTTAAGTTTTTTTTTAATTGAATAAACCATCATATCATTTTTGATTGTCTCGGAGTGGCAGTTCTTTCATGCAATTAAGTGGGGTACAGTGTTCCATATTGCCCATTGCCATTTAAAAAAAAAAACAACTAGTCTTTATTCAAGGTTTTAAAATTCAGTTAATTTATCTGTTGCCTTTCCCACTCCAGTTATCTCTCCTGCAGTGAGTGCAGTGCAAGGTGAGTCACAGTTCGTGATTTATAGTCAGGTATAGTATTAAGAGTATGCAACGTATAGACCAGAATTCTTTGGTTATACTTGTCTTCTCAGGCATTGACAGCTACAACTACCAGGGTCTCTGACCCTTTCTCCACCATGTTCCTCAAAGCCTCCCCTAGCACCTGGTGTCAGGCTATTGGTTTCTCTCTCCCTCTTCCTCTGCTGGGCTCCACAGTGGCAGAAAGTCACCAAGAGAGCAGATTGCTGCAAAGACACTGTTGAGTATTAGAGGGACTGGGTCTATTTTCAATTTGCAAGGTGTGTCTGTTTTCAATTTGCACAGTGCATTCTGCTTAAAAAAAAAAAACAAAAAACATTTCCACATTCCTCACCCCAAAGTACTTGTAAATACAGAGAATGAGAGAGAGATTAGTGGCATAATAAAGAACAAACTTTTAGGGCCAAATGATTGGATATGGATGAATAGACATAGGTGATCTAGAAGTTTTAAAGATGATTCCGAAGTTTAAGTTTGGGAGAACCTTGGTACTATTAAAACAAACAAGGATCTTAGAAGGGGAGAAATTGTCTCCGAAGGAAAGGATAAATTTAGTTTTTCATTTGACTCAACAGCTCAAGTGCAAGTAGGATTTTAAAAATCTTTTTTAAGTTTTTATTCTTCAATTAGAGTTGACATTCAATATTATTAATTTCAGGTGTACAGCAGAGTGGTTAGACATTTATATAATTTATGAGGTGATCCCATTTTAAATAGGAAATTGTTGGAGGGCACTGACAATAGTAACTTGGTGGTGTGTGGGATGATTAATTTCTGTGCAAGGCCTGAAGGCAGTATAACAGTAATAATGGAAAAAAATGAAATAAGCATTGCTAAGAAAGTCATTTAAAAAAGTCAGGGGGCTATTAAGGAAGTGGGGCCTGTGCACATCTTTGGCCTCAGTTCTCAGAGTTGCTATTAACTTGCTAAATCTGTTGCTAAATGCAGCTCAAGGCCCAGCCAGAAACATCCTGGACTACAAACGTCCTGGAACAGCTGCTACGTGGACATACATGGACTTTACTGC
>NW_011888829.1:283998-292420 GCF_000151845.1 Pteropus vampyrus | reverse complement strand
CATTTCCACATTCCTCACCCCAAAGTACTTGTAAATACAGAGAATGAGAGAGAGATTAGTGGCATAATAAAGAACAAACTTTTAGGGCCAAATGATTGGATATGGATGAATAGACATAGGTGATCTAGAAGTTTTAAAGATGATTCCGAAGTTTAAGTTTGGGAGAACCTTGGTACTATTAAAACAAACAAGGATCTTAGAAGGGGAGAAATTGTCTCCGAAGGAAAGGATAAATTTAGTTTTTCATTTGACTCAACAGCTCAAGTGCAAGTAGGATTTTAAAAATCTTTTTTAAGTTTTTATTCTTCAATTAGAGTTGACATTCAATATTATTAATTTCAGGTGTACAGCAGAGTGGTTAGACATTTATATAATTTATGAGGTGATCCCATTTTAAATAGGAAATTGTTGGAGGGCACTGACAATAGTAACTTGGTGGTGTGTGGGATGATTAATTTCTGTGCAAGGCCTGAAGGCAGTATAACAGTAATAATGGAAAAAAATGAAATAAGCATTGCTAAGAAAGTCATTTAAAAAAGTCAGGGGGCTATTAAGGAAGTGGGGCCTGTGCACATCTTTGGCCTCAGTTCTCAGAGTTGCTATTAACTTGCTAAATCTGTTGCTAAATGCAGCTCAAGGCCCAGCCAGAAACATCCTGGACTACAAACGTCCTGGAACAGCTGCTACGTGGACATACATGGACTTTACTGCTCTCCTTGTCGTTTTCACACACACTCCCCCCGCCCCCCCAATGTTTGCATGTTGGAACTAACCAATCCCTGTTAACATACAATCCTTCAGTTGAATGAAAGAATTGCATTATGTGGGTTTATAAACCCTGCCTTTTAAAATTCTTTTCAGTGTATAGTTTGGGTTGCTACCTGAATCTGCGTCACTTGGATTCAAATCCTTTAAGACTCCAAATAAACTTTTGATTTGTTTTACAGCCTCAGATCTTTACTGGTTAACAATGGTGTTTCAGAAACTAAACATCGTGAAGGTGGAAGCAAAATGGAGATAAATGTCTAGAAATATACTGTGAATGAAAAAGGGGCTATGCAATAAGCCTGAGGAGCTTAGTGGCCCAAAGTGACCACACAGGATGGTCTGATCACGAATTCCTTTCATGGGGGACAGGCACGTCCCAGGCCTATAGCTTCCTCAGCAAAGGTCAGTCTTTACCTTAAGTGAGCCCTGTCCAGTATGCATCTGGGATAACATACCTTTGGAATGTCAGAGTAATTTCCTTTTCGTACCCCTCAAAGGCATAACCACGAGCACCAGAGCACAAGACCGCAGAACCCCTTATTGTTATTTTGCTCCTCACACACCATCTCCGTGTGCTGCGTTAATTATTAAAAATCCTGTAACCACCAACGTAAAAGCATGCTTTTCCATTTTGCTTTTTATCCAATCCTGGAGACCCTCCCTGATGCTTTCTCCCGCCTCCTTAATCTACCACCAATGGATTTCACGCACCTTCCTTACGTCTTCTCTTTTGATTCTAATGTATAAAGTAAACTGCAAAACTGCCATTCTCTGGAGCATTTGAGATTTTGCTCCCCGGGACACATGCGTCAGTTTAGCTCAATAAACTCATAAAAATTCTCTACGAGTTTGGACGTTTCTTACATTGACAATACCAACTAGTAAGTCAAACTTTTAAGAGTGGGTTAAGATGTGTTTTGGAAACCATGTTAATTAAGTGGTTCATATTTTTTTCCGTTAAGGGCGAGAATGGGCCATTGAAGGGTTTTAAGTAGGGTCCAGGGGAAATTTGCATGTTAGAATGATCCGGAGGGTACCTTCCTTTTCTAGAAGCTGGACAGTGCCCTGACCAGGAGATAGAGAGGGCTGGTAAAGCCCCTTCTGGCCTGTATTCTGCAATCTGTGGGGCTCCATACTCCTCTTCATTACCAGGGCCTGGATTAGGGTGAATAAAGCAAAATTTAAGAGGTGCCAAAAAACGCGGCCATCAAGATTAATAACACTTTAATGCAATATTTAAAAAATCTAAAATAAATAAAATACCAGAATTTAAAATAAAGACAAGATCAGTAAGCTGAAGTTAATTAAAATCATTTAAGATGGCCATTTGGTTAAGAAAAATTGTCAAGACATGGCAATTCTTACAATTGGGAATAAGAAGTACACTTTGAAATTATTATCAGTTCACCTCTATTAAAGCCAGGAAAGTAAAATTATAATAAAAATTTTTGGTATAAATAAAATATTTAAACTTAAAACAATGTTGTGAATTTTAATACATCTAATTTTCAAATATTCAATATTCAAGTACTTTGATGTTCTGAAAAATATTTTTTATTACATGAAAATATAGGGCCAGGTGCACATACATATTCCCTTGTGCCTCAGGATCCAATATGGCTCGAATCTCGTATGTGACTAAAATTTTAATTTTTTTGTTCACGGGGTTTTATATTAATTTTGACTTTTTAAAAACATTGCATTGAAATATCCCACTGCCAATTTTTTGGCGCCTCAGTTTTGCGCTGTGAGCTCTGACCCGACTCCTTTTCCTCGCTTTCTTACTGTTTTAGGAAGCCTGTACCTTTCTAGTTGTTCCCCGAGGTGGAGCTACCTCTCCGGGGCCGAGCTGGGAACCTCGTCAAATAATTCCGTTTCATTATAAACTTGAAAACGGCCCCACTCACCACTTGGCGGCGTCGACTTACCTGCTCTCGTGAGGTAAAAGCTTCCGGAACTAAGGCGGATAGGGGGCGTGTTTCCCGCGGCGTTGGCCGGCGGCAATTCTACTACGCACGCCGCGGATTTCCGGTTTTTCTTCCTCTCGCGAATTTTGCGTCACGGCCAAAGCCGGAAATGGCCCCCTGGGTCTGGGCTGTACGGCTCTAGCGTCCGGCGAGGGAGGGAGGAAGGAATGAGTTCTGTGCTGGGTTGTACGTGAGGCCTTGCGTGGGTCGGGTGGTGGTTCTCCGTCGGTGTCTGGCCCTTCTCTTTTTCACGCGTACGGAGGATTTCGCGCTTTCCTCTCACCCCCCAGTCCCTCTGTGTTGTTCGGGAAAGCCACTTTGAGAAAGGGCAGCCGCCCAGCCTGGCGGTGAGGCCGGGGAGCCCAGGGATCTCCTTAGTCTTTGCTAACGGGGATGGAGGCAGTAATTTTTGCAGCAACGGGTTTCAGATTTAAGTACCTGGATGACGTTGTAATATTTATGGAGCCCTTCCAGTGTGTTAGGAACTGTTTGAGGAGGATTGGACTCGGCAATGACTAAATCGAACAGAAATTCTTGCCCTAAGGGAGCTTGCATTTTAATAAAATTTGAGAAGACAGTGGAGTGGAAATGGGAATAATTTTTTTGTATGAGTTGGAGGAAGAGGAAGGGGGATCAAAAAGACATACAGGTGTCAGGGTTTTTTTGGAGGGAGGGAATCCTTTTCAAATGTAGGAATGCCGGTGTGTTATGGTCAGGTGGAATGTATAAAAATCAGGAATGCAGTTAGGAATTTCAGATTAGTGACTTTGTGCTATTGCTATAAGATGTAGTATTATTTTACTTCTCGTTTTTTCCTTCAGGGAAAGACTAAAGATTACATTGTAGGAAAAGAAAAATAGGAGCCATGTTTCGAAGACCTGTATTACAGGTAATCACTTTGCCATATTAGTGCGGAGATGTGTTATTTATCAGCTTTTGTGATCAGATTTATTTAGCTTTTTGATAGCAGAGTCAAAAGACCTTTGAGCCCACTCATTTTATGTGTACTCACTTGATGTGGAGGGTTGGGGACAGATTTTACCTGTGTAAATAATGTTCACTAAAAGAAAACAAAATTTTTCTGGTTTACTCACGTATATAATGGAAGTCTTTACTTTTTGAAACGTGTTAACTCGAATTTTAGATCAGTTAGAGATCATTTAAAGTAGATCATTTAAAGTCGTTAGTGATCCAGAGACTGTGAGAATCATTGTTCCAGCATCTTTCTATAAGGCATGTGGTTCCTTTTCTGACCACTTACCTCCTCTGTTGTCAGCTGCCCCCTACCCTATCTACCCTTACTGAGAACAGCTGAAGTCTCAACATCACCACAAATTTATGTCCAAAATTCTCTCTCATTCCACCCAACCTAACTGCTCATCTCTCCAGACACTAACCGGCCTAGGCTACCCCTTTTTCTTACCACATTTGGGCACCAGGTACTATCTCCTTTATAATCCTCCTCTCGTAGTCCCCATCCTGTTAAGACTAATGAAGAACCAATTCTTTCATAAAACCTGTTCTCATCTCCTGTCTACTAGAACCCCACATTCTTGGAACTCCATTTTAACCTACACATATTTCAACATTTTTTTGTGTGTGTGTTGAAATGTGAAACTTGAATTACTACTGTCTTAATACTTAATACTACCGTATTAAGATATCTTTAAAACCAGATAAAACAAAAGTTTAATTTAAAAAAATTATTCAGTTAAAAAATTCTTTCCCTCTTTCTTCTTCTCCATTAGGTCTTCATTTTTGTGTGCCCAAAATGAAAAATATTATTCTGTAAGACTTGCAAGCCAGCCTAGCTCATCTGATTACTCAAATTAGACATTTCTAGAATCATGACACATATACTAGTTAGCAGTTTGATTCTTTAGTTTGTTGTAACTCACATTTTTATCTTTTTACCCATCTACTTCCCCAAAACTTAGTGATAGGATTCCATAGCCAACAATATTCCAGGAATGGGTATTCATTTGGTTGGTGCACATCTGCTTTTTACAGTAACAGTGCTACCATTTGACCCACATTTCTCTGATGTGACGGTTAGGTCTCTGAACTCTGTAACGAGTGTTGTGCCCAGTGATGTATACTCATATCTTGGCAGTAGCCTTTGAACAGAATGCCTTTGAGGAGACAGCAGAGGGCGTTGGGAAAAGCAGTAGCCTCGGTGTCAGGTTCTAGGCAAGACTTGTCACTTATTTTCTGTAGGTTACTTAATCTCTCTTAAATTCCTTTTTTTCATTTCTAAAATGGGGATAATTTTGCATAGATTTATTTTGGGGATTAACTGATAGGAGGTAAAACAGTTTGTATTGAGTAATAGGTGTTATTGTCATTGAATGCTGCTGTTATGTGGCAGTGGCTCTCTTTCTCTGAAAAACTGATTTAGACAGTCATATCTTTATACTTTATCAAAGAACCAAATTTATCTTAGGCTTTTTTCTTTGGTTCATCGAAAACATGAATTTTTCCAATGTGTTTGATTTTACTTTTTGTGTGCAACCACAGAAGCACCATAATCAGAAGGGTTACCACAAAAGTAACAGGATAGGACCATAAGTTGACTTTCTTGGTCATGCTTTCTGGTACCCGCTTTGTACCTTTGGGCTTCTGTAGAAGGCTGCCCTTAAGTGTTGCTTGGTCCTTCTGGCGCTGTGTGATGGGAGCATATGGCAAGCGCGTGTCTTCTGTGGCTGTGTGCTATAGGAGCTGCTGCCTAGATGATGATCGGACATGAACAGGTCTTTTGTTTGCATTTGCCTTTCCCCTCAATTCTGAAAAATTATAGCCATTTTAATCATTTGTTCCACTTCAGGTGTTTCATCAGTTCGTGAGACATGAGTCTGAAATAGCGAGCAATTTGGTTCTCGAAAGATGTAAGTAGTAGCTTATTTCCAAGTTTAAAGCATGTTATTTATAGCAATGGGCTGATACTCTCTCGGTTGTGTTGTGAGGTGCCCTGGTTGGATTATAATCTGTTAGTCATCATGCCTTGGGCTTATGCTTGCTTCTCGTTCTTGGCCTTGCCCTATCCCTTCTTCCCTTATCAATCACTTCTAACTCTTGTCACTCTCCTGCCATAGAATTTCCTTGAATCATTTGGTTACTTAAGTTTCCCAAGGTTATGTGCTATTTGGCTGAAGGAGTGAAAGTTTGTGAAAGCTGTTGTTTCATAGACATATTCCCGTGTATTTATAAAGATTTTCAGATCTCAGATTTGTTCTTTTAAACGTCGCTTTTTAAAAGGTGTTTTAAAGAAGAATTTAAGATAAAGTGAAGAGTTTAATGATTGTTTTGTGGGGCTCCTTTCACTGAGAATATATCCTTCTTTCCTGCCAGCCCTCCTTTTCCCTCCCAGGCTTCCTTTATTTGCCCCTTCAATTTATTTTCTGATTTTCTTGAACGTGGGTTTTGCTTAATGCTGAGATTGAAGTTGAACTAATATTTGTAGTGTTTCCTCTTTTAGACATTTCTCTCAGTCTCGTTTTATCTCCACATTGTGTTTCAGCTCTGAATCGTGTGCAGCTACTTGGGAGAGTGGGTCAGGATCCTGTCATGAGACAGATAGAAGGGAAAAACCCAGTCACAATATTTTCTCTAGCAACAAATGAGATGTGGAAATCCGGAGAAAATGAAGCATACCAAATGGGTAAGTATAAAAGGCTGGGGTTTTACTTGCACCAGTGATAAATTGACATTGTTTACTGTCAATAATCTAGTTAGAGATAAGCTACTTTTTGAAAGTGTCTACTCTACATTTGTTCTGTTCTCTTAGACACTGTGACAGCAGTTTTGTTGGGCATGTAGTCCTTTGGTATTTATTTTGCCTGCTGGCATTTGTAACCATGTTTCCTGTTCTTGTGATTTAGGTGATGTCAGTCAAAAGACAACGTGGCACAGAATTTCAGTATTCCGACCAGGCCTCAGAGATGTGGCATATCAGTATGTGAAAAAGGGGTAAGTTGAGGAAGGAAGAATCTTAGAGTGTGAATGGTTTAAAAACTATAACAGGTGTTCTCGTGGAATGTGGAACTCCTTTGTTCCTGAGTACTACTAATGACTGTTAACTCGAGATATTTATTCTGTGCTTAGTACTACATGCGTAGTGCTTTGCTATGTATGACTAAATCGGAGATGCATAAGACCTGGTTTAGTCTTCCAAGAATTTATAATTTAGGGAAGATGGGGTGTACGTAAACAGAAGCAGATGAGGCAAGAGGGAAGGTGAAGTGTGCTAAGTGCCACGTGGGCAGGACAGTGCAGGCTTTTAGATCCCGTGTTGCCAAGGCCAGGGATCCTTGCGGTGGCGGGTGTCGTGGGTCTTGTCTTCCACACGACGTTCTCAGCAGAGGATCTGGAATATGTGAAGCCTGTCACAGTGAGGCATTGTGGTTATATTCACAGCAGTTATTTTACATTTGACTATTTTCGATGGTTTCATAGTTCCTTTTTGAGATGCCCGGATTGATTATGTACGAGTGTCTTTTCCAAACCCACAGAACAAAAGGGTGTGTTTCACAGCAGTTGTATTCACAGTTAATGTAATTAGAAATGTGCTTGTTTTATAGGAATGAAACTCATTTCATGAAAAATAATTTCAGCAGTGATTAAGTTTCAATTTCTTTTCAATAATTGCATACCTTCATGTGTTTAAGATTGGGTTATCATTACAGTATTTTTTTTTTTTAACTTCTTTGAGGACCACAGACAACTCAAGGTTGAAAACATGGCCCTTTTTACCTAGATTTGTCAAACCTGTGTGTATATTCTGTTCTACTACTCTTAATTCTGAACTTTGAGAAACGGTAGCAAAAATGAGGCTACATATGACTATACATGTATACACGCATACATTTAGCGTGTATATTTCTCTGATCTGACACTCTTTTGGGAAGCATATTAGAATCTCCAGACTAAAAACTAAATCTTTTTTATCTCAGGTCTCGAATTTACGTGGAAGGGAAAGTGGACTATGGTGAATACACGGACAAAAATAACGTGAGGCGACAAGCAACAACAATCATAGCTGGTAAGAAGCGTGACGATAGCCGTTCTTTTCCCTCCTTCTTCGTAAGCTTGGCTGTGTTGTAAGTCTCTTCCCCTGGGGCTGTGGGATTGCTGATGAGATTGGAAGGCAGCTCACCAGGAGAATTCTGAGCGGGGTGTGCAGGCTTGTTAAGCATTTCCACATGTACCTCCTCCTCTAGCAAATTATCTCTATACTCACAGTTTTAGCTTATAAGTAATGTTGAATAGAGTATAAATCGAACTGTCCATGCCAGTTATTATTGTTTGGAGTTAGAAAAACTTGAGTGTCTGCGAAGGACATGGCCTAACTGGGGAGAAGCATGTGCCAAGATAGTTACACTAACGTGAATGGCATTAGACATTTGAGCAGATATTTTCAGAACCTTTGGTACTTAACATGATGCTTTTGCTTTAAATTTCTATTGTTCTCATTATGCAAAATACAAAATAACATAGAAAAGATAGACACACAAAGCCGAAAGAAGGTTAAGAAGCTATCCTGTAGGGCAGAGTTTGAAAATTCTATAAGAGTTTTGAAAACTGTAGCCCTTTGGACATTTTTAGGTTGTAACATTTTTTTTTAAATATAAAATCATGTTGCTTTTATATTACTGGATCTAAATACTGTAGCATTTTGGTACCAGTCATTT
>NW_011888829.1:279991-282653 GCF_000151845.1 Pteropus vampyrus | reverse complement strand
TCATTTAGTTTTAACAATTATCAACTGATGGCCAATAGTACTTCATCTATTTCCCAGCCACTTTTCTTCCACTTGGATTATTTCGAAGTGACTTTCAGACATTATGTTATTTCATCCATTATGTTAAATACTTCAGTAAGTATCTCTGAAAGATATGAATTCCATTTTAAAACATAACTATAGTGCTGTCGTCACATTTAATGCTAAGAAATTATTATTAAAATATTTTTACCAGATATCACAATATTCAAATTTCCTTGATTGCTTCATAAATACAAGTGCAAACATTATATTCCATTGTTCACATGTATCTTAAGTCTCTTTTTTTTTTAACAAATTAATTTTTAACAGTTCTGGAGACTAGATGTCTGAGAACTTAGGTCCATTTTCATCAGCAGATTTTCTTTTTATCTTTCTTTATTCCTTTGCTCCAGAGTTCATGTCTTAACCATTATACCATGTTAATAAATTCTAATTTGTTGTAAATAATAATTACAATGCATATTTTCTTACTGGTTTCTTTGAAAGTGTACTGACCTTGAAAACCAACGTTGGTCTCTTTCTACCCTCATTATGGGACCTTGGACAAAGTTCTTCTTTCTGACCATTCTGCTTTCATGATTCTTGAGTGTCTTGAAATTTCCTGCATGCCCTGCTCTTCCTTTGGCTGTGTCTCCAGAGACATCTACCTATTCAAAAAATTTTTCCAAACCTCTCTATGGTATAGAACTACACCTATGATTTCAGTAGTGGAAATCCAAGATTTCTAATAAAATAATTGACATTTCTAAATCTCTGTTGATTATGTATTTATGAAGCATTTAATATTTTCGGATTCCACTATAAACCAAATGCGTGGCCAATCTTTAGGGTATATGAATTGTTATGAATCTAGCCAAGAAGATGCATTTCAGATTATCTTGTCACTACTATATACTGGCATGGGTGATTGAGCAATTACTATAGTTTTATGGCTAATAGTAAGAGTGAATAAATCTTTAGTGACATTTGAATGGAAGGAAATAGAGTTTCATCCATTGATCTGTTTTATAGGCCATATTCCCTTCTAGGGATCCTGTCTCTAACTTAAAAGTAATCGCCAGCAGGTGGCACTCTCGCCTTTACACAGTGATGCGATTCTAATTTCTTCTGAAAAATAACCATTCTGCACCAGAATATTCTGTTTTTAGGAGACTAAAGTCATGAACAAATTTTTAGTCATTGTATAATAACCATTTTTGAATAATTCTAAAGTTCTGGAATATGGATCTTTTGAAGTTATACAGGAAGTTCTACTTGATTCTGTTTCTTTGCTCATCCTAAACCATCTCCATCTGGGACAGCGTTTCCAGAGCGATGTCTGATGTTCTTAGATAAAAATGCCCTCTCTTGATGAGTAAGCATTTTCCAAAGAATAAATATGTAAAAGTCATTCTGCTTTAAAATTAAAAAATAAAATGCCTCTATGTGAGTGTTCAAACTTGCTTAAAAACCTAAATCTGTCTTTGCTAATAAAGCCATATGTTGAACCCTGTCCTTCCTCCATGCCTCCAGCATGCGGAGTGTTCTGCCCTGGTCCTCTCTTGTGTGAGGACGTGCTGCCTGCTTTAATGGTATCTGTCTGAGCATTGTAAACACTGAAATTTGTGACTAGTTCTTCTGTAGAAATTTATTGCTGAATATCCCACCTCTTCTGAATCGTTGACAAACAGCCGAAGTCCATCTTTTAGCTCCATTATGCCTATTGTATGTACCTCTCATGAACATAGCAAGAAGTTGTTTAGTATTTTGAGAATTTGTCTAAAGTCTTTTTAATTAATAGCACTGAAATATGAATGTGTTAGATAGGAATGATTAAATGGGATGGAGAAAGTTCTGAAAATAATGTTTATGCTTTGGCTTCTTTACAGATAACATTATATTTCTGAGTGACCAGACGAAAGAGAAGGCATAGAGTGGGCGATTCTTCTTTGACCAGTGTTTGGTGCCATCTCATTTCCAAATCATGTATAGTCTTTATAGTTTCTACAGACAAGAATTAAAATATTTTATATAAAATGAGTGATAATATTTCTCCTGACTATTGCTCCCCCCGCCCTCCCCTTTTTGTGCCATCAGCCTTGGTAGGTTCTGTCGAACATGGCATTCACTAGTTGCTTATTCTTGTAGGGATGGTGTCTGTGTACAAGTATACAGAATGGTGAACTTTCAGACTCGTCTGTTACGGCAAAGGGGTACGTGTCCTTTGGGAAGACCGCTTGTTTTTTGGCACGTACTTTGGTTATAGTATTGGTTCAGCCACTCAGTATTTATTGAGCATCACTGTATGTCAGGCATTTATCTCATGGTTGTAAACATTGACTTTCTTATCTGTTTCCTCTAAAGACTCCAAGGCAAGGACTGTGTCTTCTCCGTGTACCTGCACCTTAACCAGCGCTTGGCATATAATAGACACTCAGTAAATGTTTACAGATGCATGATCCCAATGGGATATTAAGCTTTGGCCCAGATTGAAGGGGGTTGCCGAGCAGTGGTTGGTATCTAACCTAAACAGCTTCAAGACTAACCTTCCTTCTCCACATCTTTTGTTTTGGGACATTTTCACTAGTAGCATAATTATGAAATAGCATTTACTAGCAGTAAAGACCTAACATATAACGAG
>NW_011888829.1:275934-278081 GCF_000151845.1 Pteropus vampyrus | reverse complement strand
GTTACAGCCTAACCTTTGCAGCTCAGCTAGGGAAAATTATAGTGGTTTCTCTTTGTTCCCTGAAGGTCATGCAGTTTTCGAAGGCAGCTTGTCTTTTACTCAAACTACCTTTTGAAGCCCGTCCAGCTCGGCCTCACACAGCGACATTTTAGGGCCTTATGAGAGTTGTCAGTTGGATTGCAGTGGGACGTTGACATGGAAATGAGGGAAGGACGACTTTGCCTATTTTTCATCAGGGTTTGCATTGCATGCCGTGAAGATGGGTGAGAGCAAGCAAATCACTGTGGAAAGTGAGAGAGCTCCCATGTCACTGGGTTGTAGAGAAACCTCGGAGGAGGTAACAGTGATCATACAAATGTGGGATGTTTATTGTTCGCCTGCCATGTTCCAGGCCCTGAGCCCAGGGCTTTTCATCACGGTCTCATCTGTTACCCTAAGAAGAAGATAGCATTAGCCCCACTTTGCAGGTGGAGAGGGAACCTGTCAAAGCCGTGGGTTTCTAAGAGGCGGCCAGGAGAGTGAGCTGAGGGGCTGTGAAGTTTGCGTTTTGCTTCTGCCCGCTGCCTGCTTCCCACCGCCCTCCCACCCCCATTGGCCCTGGTACCCAGAACCCCCCCGCTGCTCACTTGCCACTAGCACCCCACACGGGGTGCGTCCGAATCACACGGGGAGTTTAATGCAGAATTGATTGGGGGCAGAATTACGCGTGAGGGAGAAATACCTCCACCTCTTCATTCTCTCTGATTCTCACTCAGTCCGACGATTCTACAGGAAAGTAAGTCACAGTTAATTTCTCTGCCAAGCGGTGTCTCCAGTGTCTGTTCTTTTCATCGTCTCCTCCATTGTTTCCTTCCTGCTGAGAGATGTCACTGTCAGGGAGATGCTTCAGGAATTCGTCAGGCTCACTTTTTAGAGAATTAGACTTGGCAGGCGTCAACAGCATTGAAGTCTTCTCTCACTACTGTAGTTTGTGTGCCAGTCCCAGATGTGCAGCTTTTAGGCTGTTGGAGTCACGCAGCTACAGTAATGACATTTCTGTCTCTTTATCCTTCATCTATTTTCTGTCTGCCGTGCTTTTGACCTCAGGGTCTTGTTTGTGCATACAGGTGTACATTTTTGACATTTTTTTGGTTTTTCTGTTGCACCTGGCATTTGAAAAAATGTCATCTACCATAATGGTTCAGTGAAGGCCGCACAGTCGGACAGCCTGGGTATGAATCCCCGCTTCCCCCACCGCCCAGTGACCTCTGCGCGTTTCTTACCTTCCCTGCCTCGGGTTTCTGTTTTGTTTTCCTGTGAATAAAACAGGGATGGTAGTAGTATCTACTTTACAGGGCCGCTGTGAAGAGCACAGTAAATACACGTAACTTACTTAGCACACGGTAACTAGATCAAGTGCTCAACATGTATTGGCTGTTGTTGCTGTTGACGTTATTTTAAACAAGGCATGTCACTCTTCAGCCACTATGCCCGTCTCATCAAGTCTCATGGGACCCTTGTGAGAGCATATTAGTTTTAATACATCGTACTTGATTTTTTGTTGTTATTAACATCCACGGATGACTGGGATTGTATTCCACTTGGGAAGTGTTTGTTTTTAATCTTCCCTGGCTTTTTGCAGGTAATGTGGGCATCTTTTGAAACGCACGCCTGTGGGGCACCTGCGGTATGCCAGCGCTCACGCAGGCAGGCCCGGCTCCAGGGCCGCCCGCCCCAGCACCCCTGCCCTGCAGCGCACCCAGTCTAGGATGAGGGAGTCGGTGGGGAGGATAAGCGGGAGCCTCTGCAGGTGAACACATATGATGCACTGTGAACCGCAATCTAGTCGCGGTAGAAATCAAGTCCTGTGGGCACAGAAGGGAATTGTTAGGTTCGTTTTCAGCAGAGGAAACAGCATGAACCAAGGCCCAGAAACTTAACAGTGTCTGAAGCAAGTGAAGGACAAAACGTGAAGAGTGGGTCGGGGCTGCATGGTAAAGGGCCTTGAGAACTTGCTGAAGACTTGCAGTGGCGAGCTCTGGAGCTTTCAAGACGGAGACGTAGCATCAGAGTTGTGCTTTACAAAGAACAGTGACTACAGGGGAAGGGTTGGGAGGGGGAAAGCCTGGAGGCAGGCAGGCAGGCCTAGAAGGTGAGAAGAGTCGGGG
>NW_011888829.1:274471-275884 GCF_000151845.1 Pteropus vampyrus | reverse complement strand
TGTGCTTTACAAAGAACAGTGACTACAGGGGAAGGGTTGGGAGGGGGAAAGCCTGGAGGCAGGCAGGCAGGCCTAGAAGGTGAGAAGAGTCGGGGTGAAAGGTGACACGGGGGGTTTGGGTTCACACTGAGTCATTCATTGTGCACCAGTCACGTGTCAGATCCTGGGCCAGGTTCCGGGTCAGGGATGCTGAGAACACACAGCTCCTGCCCAGAAACTGCTGGTGACACTGGATGTTAGAGGTGAGAGAAGTGGGCAGTTAGAAGGCAATTCCGGCAGCCGTGTGAATAGTGGCACTTTGCTTCTGAGACTAAGGAATGTGGATGTGGGAGCAGGTTTGAGAAGAGGAAAGATCATGAGTTTAGTTTTGAACATAGTTTAATCGTAGATGTTTTAGCTTGTATTTGGCAGGGTGATGATTAATGGGCCTGGAGCTCAGAAGAGAAGTTGGGACAAGAGTGACTTTTTTTTTTCTTCTGCCAAACACATTGTAAACAGATTTTGGGAGATAACTTTCAAATGCTGCCTGGATTCTAGCTTTCTGTTATGGAAAACAATGATGTGGGTAAGATTCCCAGTCGCCTGTTTGTTTTACGATTTGTTTTCGTTGAGTGTGGTGAAATGACAGACTCGGAGACAACCACCTTTGAAAAAAAGGCTTTTGCTTACAAAAGGAGGGCACACACTTCACCGTGCAGGACCACACGGGGAAGCAGCAGGTAGGTCGGGATGCAGAAGGAGTGAGGGGAAGGTGTGGGCCAGAGCTCTAACTGTGCCTTTTCATGAGGAAACAGTGGATGAGACAGGATGGGTAAGCTGAGCAAGTTTGGGGTTGGACGGTTTGAATAATCTGCAGCAGGCTCTCGGTTCCTAGTGGTCAGGTACCAGACCCTGGCGTGAATTTGGGCAGAGAAATAGTGTCCTGGACAGCACGAGCCTGATGAAAGGCGGCCCACGGGGGGTGTGGACTCGAGACTGGTTGGAGTGCATATCAAAGGTGTGCTCGTGGGCAAGGCATTTACTGTTTCAGGTGTTAGCTAACCTTGGGAGGGGGTGGTCTCTCCTAGGGTCTGCAAGGCCCCACGCTGGCAACATATCATAAAACACAGGAAGTAAACATAGTTGATACCCAGCAACATCTGTTATCCCTTTTGCATTTATGGAACCCATGTGTTATTGGGGGTGACGATGCACAGAGCCAAAATACTGTCTCTCTGTTCTCCTTTGCAGTTAAGGTTGCTAAGGGGGTACAGGCAGAAGTCATTTGGTGGTGCTTCCAGGAAAGTTCCTTAAATCAGCAGTCCCTCACCTTTTTTGGCACCAGAGACCAGTGCTCCTATGTAAATCTAATGCCTGATCTGAGGTGGAGCTGAGGCGGAGATGCTAGCGTTGGGGAGCAGCTGCAAACACAGA
>NW_011888829.1:272350-274421 GCF_000151845.1 Pteropus vampyrus | reverse complement strand
CTCACCGTGCAGGACCACACGGGGAAGCAGCAGGTAGGTCGGGATGCAGAAGGAGAGAGGGGAAGGTGTGGGCCAGAGCTCTAACTGTGCCTTTTCATGAGGAAACAGTGGATGAGACAGGATGGGTAAGCTGAGCAAGTTTGGGGTTGGACGGTTTGAATAATCTGCAGCGGGGTCTTGGTTCCTAGGGGTCAGGTACGAGACCCTGGCGTGAATTTGGGCAGAGAAATAGTGTCCTGGACAGCAAGAGCCTGATGAAAGGCGGCCCACGGGGCGTGTGGACTCGAGACTGATTGGAGTGCATATCAAAGGTGTGCTCGTGGGCAAGGCATTTACTGTTTCAGGTGTTAGCTAACCTTGGGAGGGGGCGGTCTCTCCTAGGGTCTGCAAGGCCCCACGCTGGCAACATATCATAAAACACAGGAAGTAAACATAGTTGATACCCAGCAACATCTGTTATCCCTTTTGCATTTATGGAACCCATGTGTTATTGGGGGTGACGATGCACAGAGCCAAAATACTGTCTCTCTGTTCTCCTTTGCAGTTAAGGTTGCTAAGGGGGTACAGGCAGAAGTCATTTGGTGGTGCTTCCAGGAAAGTTCCTTAAATCAGCAGTCCCTCACCTTTTTTGGCACCAGAGACCAGTGCTCCTATGTAAATCTAATGCCTGATCTGAGGTGGAGCTGAGGCGGAGATGCTAGCGTTGGGGAGCAGCTGCAAACACAGACGAAGCTTCACTCGCTCACCCACCGCTCACCTCCTGCTGTACGGCCTGGTTCCTAACAGGCCATAGACCAGTACAGGTCCGTGGCTTAGTGGTTAAGGACCCCTTTCTTAAATGAGCTGTTGGAAGGCTCATCCTTTGTGCTTCTTTGGACTCTCATCTGACATTTCTTTATCTGAAATGTGTTCACGATGACTTGAATCTCCAGTAGTCATCTTGGACCATGAGATGATCTTCAGGATGAAGACAGAGGAAGCTGGGATCTGTGATGACCATGGAACCACCATACCAGTCCTGGGCAGTCTACCTCTGGATTTCTTTGGGAAGCACAATAAATCTCTACCTTGTTTAAGCCACTTATTTGTGCTTTGCCGTTAAACCCAATCCTTACTAATGTATACATTCTTACCTTTATGTACACAATCAACTCTTTACTCTTATCCTTTCTCTTAGATGACCTTCCATTGCAGGCAGAAGTACAGTCTTACCTCTGCTCCCACAGTCCTTCAGGATTTTAACCTACACCTCATTCTAAGTTTGGGGAGGGAACCAGGACATAAAATGTAACAAAATCTTAGCAATTAGCCTTAAAAAGAATAAATGCAGGCATATTCTTTTTCATCAGTTTAGTTTTACTAGTAATCCCTAATGAGGACCCTTAATTAATAGCTCCCTGTCCAATAAAGGAGCACTTAGGTAAAGAACATAATTTTCCATATGCTTCCCCTGGCAGACTAGATAATATAGAGTGAGGAGCTTCCCATTGCAAAATAACTAGATCCTAAGTACAACGTAGTTTTTACTGTATCATTGGTGTTTTAGTTGAGGTTGCCCAGAAGTTTTGGGAGAACAGGTCGAGTCGATTCTAAAGATGTATTGATAAAGACAACATACTTTTGAAGAGGAAGACTGAGATGGGGGACTTGTTCTGCCGGTTGGCAAGACTTTTTCTTTTTTTTTTAATAAAGCTATAAGTGATAAATGAAGTATATAGTGGATGCAGGAATAAACAAAAAGAATAGTGGTGTAGAATAGAGAACCCAGAAACAGACCTTTCATACATGGAAATGCAATATGGTAAAAGTGGCATTATAGTTCACTGGGTAAAGTATAGATTATTCAATAAATTATGCTAGGAAAGTTTATTATCCATTAAGAAAAAAATGAACTTGGTCTCTGCCCTACACCTTATGCAAGAATGAATTCTTGGTTACTCAAAGACTTATTTATGAAAAGGAAAACTTTAAAAATTTTGGAAGAAAATTTAAGATGATGTCTATGATTTAGGGGCATGGAAGTTTTTTTTTTAAACAAAAATGTAAACAGAAAACAGTGATAAATTTAACT
>NW_011888829.1:263994-272300 GCF_000151845.1 Pteropus vampyrus | reverse complement strand
AATAAAGCTATAAGTGATAAATGAAGTATATAGTGGATGCAGGAATAAACAAAAAGAATAGTGGTGTAGAATAGAGAACCCAGAAACAGACCTTTCATACATGGAAATGCAATATGGTAAAAGTGGCATTATAGTTCACTGGGTAAAGTATAGATTATTCAATAAATCATGCTAGGAAAGTTTATTATCCATTAAGAAAAAAATGAACTTGGTCTCTGCCCTACACCTTATGCAAGAATGAATTCTTGGTTACTCAAAGACTTATTTATGAAAAGGAAAACTTTAAAAATTTTGGAAGAAAATTTAAGATGATGTCTATGATTTAGGGGCATGGAAGTTTTTTTTTTAAACAAAAATGTAAACAGAAAACAGTGATAAATTTAACTATTAAGAATAGCCGTTTATCAAAAGCCATCAAAACAGCAAAATAACAAGTCACAGACTGGGAGAGAAGATATTTGTGATAATATAACTAAAATTCCATCTAGAATATGTAAAGGCCTACAGAGCGATAAAAATGACAGCTTAGAAAAATGGGCAAAGACATAGAGGCATTTCACAAAGAAGGAAATATAAATGATCCATTAATACAGGAAAAGGTGGTCGACTTCATCAATAATCAAGGAAATGCAAACCAGAAACTACAGCGAAATTTCATTTTAAGCCCTCCACACCAGCAAATTTCAATACATTTGCTAGAACAAAGTGCGGGGGAAGATGTTGTAGACCAATGGGAACTCTCACGAACTGGTGGAGGAGCATAAATTGGCACTTCATTTTGAGAAAACATTTTGTCAATTGACTTGTAATGTTGAGATTTCCCCCAGTTATTCCACCTTTAAGGCACGCCCTGTAGGAAACATGCCCAAGGGTGTTCATAGCAAAAGTGTCCGTAATAGTGCAAAACTAGAAACAACCCAAAGGTTCATCGACAGAGAATGGATAAATAAACGCTCACACAGTGGAATGCTATACAGCGCTGTGATGTTGTAACAGGAATAACTTCAAAACGTAAAGTTGAGTCCACGTTACAGAAGATATTTGCCTAGCATGTTATTTTTATAAAGATTAAAGTCAAACAAGTAAGCGATATGTTTATGGATAGGCATCTGTATGCTAAAACTTCAAAAAGAGGGGGAATGATAAATTCAAGATGAGTTACCATAGGAAACTGCGGGAAGGCACAGCGGGTTAGATGAAGCACACAGGTGTATGCCACAGCACTAGTGTGTTTTACTCCTTAAGTTAGGGGGCGGGGTTATGGGTTCTTTGTTTGCTTTACGACTTACATATATGTTGCGTGTATTTCTAAATGTATTAAATATTACATTAAACAAATAGAAGTTTTCATAAAAATATTTCAAGTATAGGTAACGTATACTGCAATGACCCTATTAATGCTGATGTTAGTAATAGCTAACAGTTAAAGAACGCTCCTGCCTTATACATTTGCATAGGCACTATTATTTAATCACCGTAACAACTCTATAAGATAAGTACTATCATTATGACTGAGGTTTAGGGACATTAACTTGCCTAAGGTCTCAAAACTAATGAGCCATAGCACTTAGGTCTGACTCCAGAACCCAGGCCCTTAAACCATGAATTCGTATTGACCATCTGGTCCCTCCTCATTTCATTTATTGGGAACCTGAGTGTCAGAAAGTTCAAGAAATTTGCCTAATGTCACATACTTAGCTTCAAGCATTCCTGTTCCTTAGCTCAGACTACGAAATACTGTAAAGTTGATCTTGAGTCCTGGTACATGCAAGAGGATATGCAGAAGAGATTACATTACAATATAATGTAAGGAGTTTATATTTTGTTGTAGTTGCACTGGGAAGCCATTGAAGTGTTTTCAGTGATGGAGCGAAATGATCTCATTTGCATTTACATTTATATTTAAGAAGGTCATTCCTGTAGCTATATGGAGAATCTGTAATAGCGGAAAATATTAGAAGTGAGGAAGTGGGTTAGGAGAACAACGAGTAGTTCAGATGAGAGGTCATGGTAGCTTGCTCCAGGATGGAAACAGTAGCAATGGAAAATTCAAGATGTGCTTTGTAATTAGAAAGGATAAGTTATTGATGAATCGATGTGAGATCATAGGAAAGAATCAAATTAATTCTTAGGTGGTGCCTGATTTGAATAACTGGGTGAATGATGTTCGTATTTACTGAAATAGGGAAGATTGGGGGTGAGAGAGAGGGGTTTGTTTTTTTTTTTTTAATGAGGATAAATTAAGAATTTTTTTGGGATATGTTAAATTCGAAATGTCTATAATACAGCCAAGTAAAGAAGTCAAATAAGTCAATGGATATGGGAATGTAGAGCTCAAGAGAGTGGTCTGGTGTGAAGATACACATTTTGAAATTATCGACACGTGGATAGCATTAAAATAATGAACATAATACAAACTGATTGGCAGAAGTTCTGATGTGAAAATGGCATTTATAAATTTCCTCTTGACACTCACCCCGGAACCCCAGGGAGAATGAGAAACAAATGTATGTTAGATCTTTGATGAATCTAAGAGACAACTAAAACTCCAAACCACAAAAGAGGTAGAAGGACTGTGTATCATTCAAAGTCCAGTTGGGAAAATGGAAACCAATGTATAGGTATTCAAACGGTTGGAATTTAGTGTGAGAGATCACTTATAAAAGTGGGAAGAGGAGAAGGGAGAAGGAAGGGGTACTGCAGGAGCAAAAAGGAAGATGGGGTTACACTCAGAAATCAGAAATGGATAATGTCGCTCGGCTGGAGTCTCTGAGCCTGCACCTGCTGCTGCATTGCTGGAGGAGTGGTTATAAGTCATGTCTGCTGTGGTGAAGCTATATGGCCTTGGCCAGGGCTAGTGACACTGAATAGATGGTTTCATCCAGTCCCTGCAGTCTAGCCATTGATCCTTTCCATAATCAAAAGAACTGCCAACAAGTGTCACATCGTTGGAGCAAGAAGCAGAATTTTTCTCTCGTTCTCCTTCCTTCTCATCTGCCAGTTTTCATACTGGCAGACACTACTAAGAGCAAGGCATCTGGAAAGGAAGTCTGGGAAATGGTCTGTAGAATCCCAGCCGCCATGGAATAGGGCAGAGTAGGGGGTTTGGACTCGAGAGACAGGGAGTGAATAACGAATAGGCTGCCCAAACCGGTGGTGACCACATTGATCTGGGATTTGATTTCACCTTATTTACAAGCTAATAAGTTAGCCTACCACCGTTTCATGGATGCTAGCAGAAGACATGAAACTTTGGGGTCAGCGAAAGATGATCATATTCATAGCACAGCAGCATGAACATCAGCATGTTTGCATAAGTTCCTGTGTCTGCAAGTCCCACGAGGGCAATGCAGGAGTCTAGATGGATTTCTTGATGGAGAGGTATACTGCTTTCATAGCAAGGAGTAAGCAAGGCTGCTTTTTGTCCCAGAAGGGCGCATTACCTCATCCTTCGAGGTTGCTTGCTGCAAACGGAACCCTAAAAGGTGGCCCAGGTGACGAGTGGTCAGGGCCTCACATATTTAGCACACCCAGGAAGGTGTGTGGAAGCATGAGAAACTCTGGGAGGACTGTCTCTCCCCAGTGTCTGGTCAGAAGTGACTGGATGGACGTTTTGGGGTAACATTTTGGCAGGTTAGGGCCTGTAGCTCGTGTATTGGTGCGGAGGTATCATGTCGAAAACATCTGGGTGACAGACATTCGTTCTGTTTTTGTAAAACAATGTTTGAGGGATGAAACCGAAGGTGATAAGTGAGGCCTGTGCTCATTCTGAATGGAGCGTATCCTGCAGTGCCCTGCGATGGGATCATGTCCAGTGCAAGGCCAGGATCGATGATGCGCCTCATCTGCACCAGCCAGGGGCGGGATGCGCGCATGCTTGTACGGTTTGAGGGTGAGCCTTCAGGACTCGGATGAGATGCTCATCATGCAGACGTGTTCCTTGCCATTATGCACTCTCTGATAAGGATCTTAAGGGACCTGGAAGCCTGCACTCTATTTATCATCATGCCTACTGTGCTTTTTCGTATACCTGCCCCCGAAGCGAGCACCGTGGTGCATATTGTTGATCTCTCTGCTGTGTACTTTCTTCTGTGCTGTCTTTCTTCGGCGTTCTTCAGATTAGTGAACCTAGGTTTGTATTAACAGGTATCTGTGACTCATTTTGATGTCTGAATGATGCAAAGACCTAGACCATTATGTCTAAGTCTCTGTGGAGAAATGGCAGAGTATTGAAGGGGTGGGGATGACACCGGAATGCCTTGGTAGTCTGCTGACTTGGAGTTTGAGATTTATTCTCCCTGCTCGTGGTCTTCAGGGTTGCCCAAGTGAAAAATCTCAGCTCCTGTCAGGAGGTTCCTTACACGCAGCATACCCTGTCCTTCTTTCTGTTTATGCTTCCTCTATACTCTATATTTTGTAAATAGTCATCCTTTTTTTAAAAATCTCTTTTTAAAACTCTTCTAGAATTGCTCAGTTTATGCTAATTGTTTCTTGTCAGGGTCCTGAGTGATACTTTGGTTTTTTTTTTATTCAAAAGAACAGTTGAGAGCAAGAACATGATGTCTCAGTCTTCCTAGATGTCTACAGCCTGGGGTGAAAGATCCAAAGACCCCAAAGCATGGTTGGGGTGTCGATCCCTCCAATAAACCATGTTTAGAGCTGCAGGCTTTAATGAATTGGACTTGGAATATAAATAGTTATTTTGGTGGGTAATGGTCAGCATACATTGTAGAAGCACCCATTATTAATGCCAGGATATTTATTCATAGGATGATAGCTTTAGTATTTATGTTAAAAAATGGAATGATATAACTGGGCAATGTTAATGATGGTATCCAACAAAGTCTTTTCAGAAATTGAACTCTGGTCACCAGCTAATGTGGTGTACATGGAAACACACTGTCCTGGGAAATAACCAGAAGACAAGAAAGAAAAATTATAGTTAACCCTAAATTGCTCAATGATGACTTATAAAAAGGTACAAGTTCTAACTTTGGAAGGGGTAAAAATAATTGGGTTAGTAAAAAAGTATAATCAAACATAAATGGTATGTGAAATGCATTCTGATATATTGTATATTCAGAACTTCCTCCTCACTGCATAATTCTAATACATGTATAGGAGAATCTTATTAGTGTATTTCTTCTCATGAGGGGATGTAAATGATGTTATAAAAACAAAAATCAGTCATGAGAGAAAACTGAACAGGGTTGGTGGCAGGTTGTGGGATCAGCCCTATGACTGCTCTATGATCCTGTTCCAGGGCGCAGCTGGGAACTGGCCTCGTCTGATTCTGCAGCACGGAGTTCAGGAAGAATTTGGGGCCAGGTCGTTAAGTCAGCCTGAGACAGCTGAGGGAGACTGAAGAGGACTGTGTTTATGCCCGAGTATACTCCACAGTGCCCTGAAATCATGTTGTACTCCATGGAATGCCAGGATTGATGAGGTTCACCTGGCTGGGGTGAGTGGCATGTGTCTTGGGCACCTGTCCGGCAAAGACTACATATCATTCATCCCGATTTATCATCTGCCACTCTGTGAGGTCCTTCCAAAGAGACCTAAAAGCATAGCCCTCTGCCTGCCATCGGATGACTCACTGAACTCTCTGCTCTGTATCTTGATGGCACTGGTTTCTCACCATCCTTCATATCGGTGTTTTTAAACAACATTTATCACAACTCCTTGATGTAGGTTGTAACATCAAGTTTGTGATATGCAAGCGTCACTGAAAGAAATACAATAGGATAGAAAATATCAGAGGGCCACACAAGTAGAAAGCAGAAATACGGTTTTGTGAAATCTTTGTGTTCCAACAAACACGTATTATATATATATTACATATATTTAGATTGTAATATGTTTTATATATGGTGACATACAGACGCATACATACATAAAAGGCATATAAAAAGTACTTCACTGCTGGTCATGGTCAAAATTTGTAAGGCGCTGTTTTGTTTTAGGTAAATAAGCCTTTGGTTGACAAGCGATATCTGTGTATAAACCCCGTCGGCTTAACCACTGCTGACTTGTCAGTATAGTGGTCATGCGCTCTGAAAAAATTGGTATTGTGAGTAGCTTACGAGCTGTACTTTGTCGTTGTCATCGTCGGGTGTTCAGATGGTCAGGGAGTCCTGATGCTGTGTTCCCGGGGGAAGAACTTGGGCCCCTCAAGCAAGGCGTACTCCTGTCTCGGAGGTGTACTGTTTGGCTCTCGTCCAGGACCAGTGGCACTCACTGAACCTTTCCTGCTTCATGCACTTCAGCCTCCCTCCAGGTGACATTGGTAGTGCCTTCTGGTGGAATTCTGGTATTTTCCCCTTTCAGTGTGTGTTCCTGAGTCCTCCCTCCCTCTTGATTGTGCACGTGACTCTTCTGGTGACACTCACCTTTCTGTTCTGTGGCTCAGAACTCTACTCCCTGTGAAACTGAGTCCAAGTCTTCCATCTTCTTTGCGATTCCGACAGCTTCCTTTTCTGTGTGACACTAGACACTCTATTTGCATTTTAGCAAAGAGCTGCTGAATTTAGATCATAGATGGAACGCGATAATCCATGTCATCTGTGAAGAGGACAGACTGACTTGAAAGAGCCAGAGAGGGTTCAGCACATTTGCTCTACCACAGTCTAAATTGGAAAGAGACCAGAGACAGGTACAGTAAAGCAGCAGGTAGAGGTGACAGAGTCACAGGGAGAAATTTCAAATCAGCGAGGAGATTGTACACCCACAGAAAGAACAAGGACTGCGTCTGCCTGACAGCGGGCATGGCGGGACTCACAGAGTGGGTGTTTCTGGTCTTGTCTGCCACTCAGTTCTTTCTGGGAATGCTGGGGAATGGTTTCATCGGGGTGGTCAACGGCAGCGGCTGGTTCAAGAGCAAGAGAATCTCTTTGTCTGACTTTATCACCACTAACCTGGCTCTCTCCAGGATTGCTCTGCTGTGGATTCTCATGTCTGATGCTGTAATACTGGTGTTCTTTCCCAAAACACATGATGAAGGGGTGATCATGCAAGTGATTGATGTTTTCTGGGCATTTACAAACCATCTGAGCATTTGGCTTGCCACCTGTCTCGGTGTCTTCTACTGCCTGAAAATCACCAGTTTCTCCCACCCCACCTTCCTCTGGCTCAAGTGGAGAGTTAACAGCGTGGTTGTGTGGATGCTGCTGGCTGCGTTGCTCCTATCGTGTGGCAGTGCTGTGTCTCTGATTCACAGTTTTAAGGTCTATTCTGCCCTCTGTGGAATCGATGGCACAGGGAATGTGACTGAGCACTGTAGAAAACTAACGAACGAGTACCAAGTGACCCATGTTCTTGGCACCCTGTGGAACCTCCCGCCCCTCATCATGTGTCTGGCCTCCTACATCGTGCTCATCCTCTCCCTGGGGAGGCACGGGCGGCGGATGCAGCACAACAGCGCCAGCTCCAGCGATGCCAGCACTGAGGCCCACAAGAGGGCCACTAAAATGATGCTCTCCTTCCTCTTCCTCTTCCTGCTTTACTTTCTTGCCTTTTTAATTACAACATCCAGTTATTTCCTACCAGGAACTAAGATGACTCAGATGATTGGAGAACTAATTACAATGATTTATCCTGCCAGCCACTCGTTTGTCTTCATTCTGGGAAACAGCAAGCTGAAGCAGACATTTGTGGAGATGCTGTGGTGTGAGTCTGGTCGTCTGAAGTCTGGATCCAAGAGACCCTTTTCCCCATAGAACAGCAGAGGGGGCCGGAGGGAGCCAGGGCGTCCTTCCGCCTGGCTCAAGACCGCAGGGCGCTTCCTGACCCTCCCGTGACACCCGTCCTGTAACATCGGTAGGAAAGAGACGCTGCTGCTTTGCCCTGTCTCACCTGGGGACGCGTCTCGTGGCCTCTCTTGGTGCGGTTGTTTAGGAGAGGGTGAAACGGTCTTTGGAAAATGTCCGTATAGTAAAAACGCTCTCGCTGTGTAGACAAGGGGTTGCATTTTCACGACTATCGGCCCGACGTAACGAGCGGATCGCTGGCTTAGACGTGAAGTTTATACCGACTGCGATGAGCTGACGTTGAGAAAACAGCGCAGTGAGCTTGAGGCAGAGACAAAGGCAGTGCGGTCCCGGACTCGGATCTGAATCCCGCTTCTGTCCGTCTTCCGAGACTTTTGGCCTTTGATGCGTTACTTTAATCCCATGTCTGATCCTCTCGCTCCTCATTTTAAAATGTGGACCGTGACATCGACCTCACAGGGCTTTAGGGATCCATGAGGCCACGCGTGCTGACGTGTCAGCGTAGCGTACGGTATGAAGCACTCAACAGGGGAAACTGTC
>NW_011888829.1:261582-263944 GCF_000151845.1 Pteropus vampyrus | reverse complement strand
TTTTCTGGGCATTTACAAACCATCTGAGCATTTGGCTTGCCACCTGTCTCGGTGTCTTCTACTGCCTGAAAATCACCAGTTTCTCCCACCCCACCTTCCTCTGGCTCAAGTGGAGAGTTAACAGCGTGGTTGTGTGGATGCTGCTGGCTGCGTTGCTCCTATCGTGTGGCAGTGCTGTGTCTCTGATTCACAGTTTTAAGGTCTATTCTGCCCTCTGTGGAATCGATGGCACAGGGAATGTGACTGAGCACTGTAGAAAACTAACGAACGAGTACCAAGTGACCCATGTTCTTGGCACCCTGTGGAACCTCCCGCCCCTCATCATGTGTCTGGCCTCCTACATCGTGCTCATCCTCTCCCTGGGGAGGCACGGGCGGCGGATGCAGCACAACAGCGCCAGCTCCAGCGATGCCAGCACTGAGGCCCACAAGAGGGCCACTAAAATGATGCTCTCCTTCCTCTTCCTCTTCCTGCTTTACTTTCTTGCCTTTTTAATTACAACATCCAGTTATTTCCTACCAGGAACTAAGATGACTCAGATGATTGGAGAACTAATTACAATGATTTATCCTGCCAGCCACTCGTTTGTCTTCATTCTGGGAAACAGCAAGCTGAAGCAGACATTTGTGGAGATGCTGTGGTGTGAGTCTGGTCGTCTGAAGTCTGGATCCAAGAGACCCTTTTCCCCATAGAACAGCAGAGGGGGCCGGAGGGAGCCAGGGCGTCCTTCCGCCTGGCTCAAGACCGCAGGGCGCTTCCTGACCCTCCCGTGACACCCGTCCTGTAACATCGGTAGGAAAGAGACGCTGCTGCTTTGCCCTGTCTCACCTGGGGACGCGTCTCGTGGCCTCTCTTGGTGCGGTTGTTTAGGAGAGGGTGAAACGGTCTTTGGAAAATGTCCGTATAGTAAAAACGCTCTCGCTGTGTAGACAAGGGGTTGCATTTTCACGACTATCGGCCCGACGTAACGAGCGGATCGCTGGCTTAGACGTGAAGTTTATACCGACTGCGATGAGCTGACGTTGAGAAAACAGCGCAGTGAGCTTGAGGCAGAGACAAAGGCAGTGCGGTCCCAGACTCGGATCTGAATCCCGCTTCTGTCCGTCTTCCGAGACTTTTGGCCTTTGATGCGTTACTTTAATCCCATGTCTGATCCTCTCGCTCCTCATTTTAAAATGTGGACCGTGACATCGACCTCACAGGGCTTTAGGGATCCATGAGGCCACGCGTGCTGACGTGTCAGCGTAGCGTACGGTATGAAGCACTCAACAGGGGAAACTGTCGCTGTAACTGACAGCGAATTGAGCAGCGACAGCGATTCCCACAAGCTGCCGGTTTCCACTGTGTGGGGACAAGGCCCTCGGACACTAGGTTCCACCCAGTCCAGTCTTCCAATGGTGTTCCTTTGTCATGTGGCTAAAGTAAGTTTTCAAGTAATTTTTAATTTTTTTAGACTGAGCAAAACTCCAAGATGCATATTTGCTTTAAACACTTCAGAGTTTTTAAAAATATCATATAAGCAGTTTTTATAAGTTTAATCACTTTTATTTTAATAAAATTTCACAGGCATCGATTTTGCTTCCTCTCAGTGAACAGTGGCGACAAGTCGGTGAGAATATTATTGCTCGAGATCACGAAGAATTCTCAAAGTTGTGAACATGTGCAGTTGGGACACATGGCAGTTCTGAATCCGGATTTCTATCACAGTCTCCCATGTGGGGGCTGCTGTTGCTAAGAATGTGCACCTCAAAACCAGACAGCCTGGGTTCAAATCCCGGCCCTGGCCCTTATGAACGGGCCGATCTGGCGGAAGATTTTTAGTCTCTCTCCGTTTCTCTTTTCTTGTTCGTGAAATGGGAATAGTAGTAGTATTTTGTCCATAGGGTTGCTGGAAGGAGCGAATGAGTTAGCATATGAGAAATGCTTAGAGTCCCACATGGAGTAGATATTCAATAAACATCGCTGTTCTTATTGCTGTTGTTACGTTGTTATGAAATTAATTTTAGGATTGTTCTGGGATCTATATATTCATTTCTAAAATTACACAAATAAAATGCCTTTCGGTTTGCATCGTTGGCCTTCAAATGGATACTTGCCTCTTGAAGTTGCTAGGAAAATTCCTAATTCTGACATAACTTAAAATTCCCTTTCAAAAGATGTCTGCTAAAACTAAAAGTATGAGTTAATATTCATTTTCCAACTTACTAAAATATAAAGATTCTGGAACGGGTCTTTCTGTAATTCCTAGAAATCTGTGCTTCTTTTCATCACAGGGCAGCGTTACTATGGGAACCCGTGCTGCCTAGATTGGCATCCGCCGTGTTACCCCTGCCCCAGCCCCTGCTCTGGGATTTACCCTCAC
>NW_011888829.1:251601-259882 GCF_000151845.1 Pteropus vampyrus | reverse complement strand
TCACTCTTCAGCTTTGTTGGGTCCTCTCATCCTTTACGACCTGCCTCCTCCGGGAAAGTTTCTCTGACTCTCTCGGGTAAATTTAAGCATTTGTTCTGTGTGTTTTTCTGCAACGTTGTACATGCTTCTTATCACGTTACTGGGATGGTTGTTTATGCGGCATATCTGTACCTACTAGGCGCAGATACGTCACTCTTATTTATCTCTCTAGTTGCATCTCTCACCACTTCCTCTCCTTGTATCCCTCCGTTCTTGTTTTCTGAACCCACCTCACTCTTTGTCACCTCTTTCAATACAATTGTCCTCTTCTTTTTAACATCCTTCTCCCTCCTACCCTGGCCTTCGGCTTGGATAACCACTTTGCACCCTTAAGACTTAATTTGTCTGTCTCCCCACTGAAGCCTTCCCACAGCCCCCACGGCTGGGCCAAGTGCCCCTCCTGAACCTTGCCACGGGCCCTTTGCCTTTCCTGTTTTAGCACCTAATACTCTGATCTAATTCTCCATTTGTCTGTCTCTCCCGCTCTTCTGTACGTTCTTTGAAGGCAGGGCGTGAGTGATTCTTCTCTGGTTCCCCAGCTCCTCACTTATTAGTGCCTGGATGTTAATGATTTATTGAGTGAACACACCGGTGAGGGCCCCCTCGCATAGTGGAGCTCAGTCTCAGAAAGGTCTTCCACCGTAGACACTGATTTTCTATGCTATTTGGCAGTCACTTACTTTCTCTGATTTTCATTTCCTCACCTGAAAATAGAGATCACCATATCTTCCTAGGACTGTTTTAGGATCACCTGAGGTTGGTGATGCCCAGCGCTGGAAAGACAGCAGTGCTCAAAAAAGCCCGAGAAACATAAGTTTCCTTTTTCCTTCCTGCTAAGCAACATCGGCACTCTTCTGAAAACACTTCAGAGTTCGTAGTTCTTATTTATTCGCGACCGATGTCATTCTTCAAAGCCTTCATCAAGTAAGCCAGGTCATCTTTGTACTCTGACTGTTCGCCCTAAAGCTTTCCCTACAAATCTGCCAGGCAATAGGGTTTGGGCTCACGACTGCTACGCACCCACCAGTGGGTCTTCTGGGCTCCAGGAAGTAGTCAGATGTTCAAGGCTCTCACAGGCCACTGTGGCACCAGCCTATTGCGTGGATATGGGACCCAGCTCACCAGCAGCGCAGCTGGGCCTTCCTCTTTGATGATGCCCTGGCTGCCAATCATACAGCTCAGGAGCAAGGACAAGAGACCCATGTTCAGGTAAAAGCTTCACGTCCCAAAGGAGCCAATTTCTCTTGTAATAATTTTATACACATAGCTTCCACAGTTGAGCCAAGGGACAAACACGTAAGAAGAGTCACCACACTCAAAGAAGCCCAAAGCAGGGAGTCTTCATAAGATATTTATATGTAACTGAGGGTCAGATTCTCATACAGAGGGAGAAAGGGTTTTGTTAATACTTTTCCTATACTGACCCTTTCAGAAATACCTTCTGACAGAACCAGCTTACCCACTGATCGCGCCAGCCAACACAATCACATGTTCATTACAGTAACTCCTGCTACCGAGAACCCAAAACTCGGTATGTCACACTCCGAATGAGGCCTATTACTGCCCAATACTGGCTCCCCCCCTCTTTTGGAGAACACTTAATTCTTACATATACTCTATATTACTTATTCTGTTTAGACGTGGTATATATAATATTTCAACTTAGTTATTTAATTCAGTAATCTATTTTATAGATAATTAAGTAGAAATCTGTGCTATAATGTAATCTTCCCTTTAATCATTGCTTGGCCTGTTCGCCCTGCGTTTGGCCTTTAACTGGTCGGGGCCTGCTTCTGTCAGTGCCCATTAATTTTACATGAAAAACTTTTGTAAGCAGCTGGGCTCCGGCTCAGGGAATTCTTGCAGGGTCACCTTCCAGCCCTCTGTCCTACGGGCCTCATGAATTTACTCCCCCTTCCGGACCTGGTAGTCTTCACAGTGTTACTCCTTCTTCTCATCTATTCCTACTGGGTCTGGTACTAAGACTTCGGATGCTCCACCGTGATGCTGGTTGGTAACCTATCGTGGCCGCATCCAGGGTTGCACCTTGGCCCTACCCAACTGCTAGAGCACGTAAGAGATGCCATACTCTCATACTCTCACTCATAGTTTCTGATAATATCATTTGTCAGGCATATTGTGCCCTTTCCTCTCTTAGAAATTACAGAGAAATCAGGCAGTAAGGTGGCTATCTATTTGGCTCACAAAACTATAACTAAAGCTTTACTGTGTATCTGGTGCCAGAATACTCTGATTGACAATTAAATACCTAAGAGGAAATAATTATATGTGATTTAAACATAAAACCCAGATCTATAAAGGAGGAAATAGTTATGTGTGATTTAAACATAAAACCCAGATCTATAAAGGAATACGTGAAATGGCTGCCATTTCTTTTCCAAGCAAAAACAGATCGAAGCAAATGATTATGGCACAAATCTATGTATGTGACTGAGAGGGCGGAGAGCTTTCTTAAGGAGATGCGAGGTCCTTGAATTTGATCTGTTAGACAACTGTAAATCACTGTACGTGCTCGGGAATGAACGAGTAACACATTAAGATGCCCAGGATGACAGCTGCAACATGAGCAGATTAGCGGGGAGCTGGATCTGGGCAATTCATGGATGTGTAGTTGGGGGTGCGTGGGCGGGCGGGTAGAAGTGGGGCATGAGGGTTCCCACCACATTCTGTGGTTGCTGTGAAGAAAAGCTGCATTCACTCGAAAGAGCGACCGCAGCAGTGCCGGCCTGGAGCTCCGTCATTTGGATTTGACGTCCCTGAGGCCCGCCGTACCTCCTCCCCTAAGCCTCCTTCTCTTGGAGGAGTGGACTTGCAGGTTCACCGGGGCTGTTTTCATTGGGCATTTCTAAGGAGAACAGGATATGAATGAAGAAATAGTAATGCAATCCTTGGAAGATTTGCATCTCAGTAAAAGCAGCTGGCTCTTAGACCAGTGATGGCTCATCTGCCGCACCAGGGAAAAGTGAAAAAGGAAATGTCCTTCCCAGCTGGATGCCGGTGCCCGATGCACATTTCCGTATGTCTCCTGCTCCCAGCATCAGCACCACAACTGTTGAATCCTCAATGAGAAAAGATGCTCCTAACGCCCTTTACCTCTGCCGTTATTTTCTCAATGATTTTGGATGTCGCAGGACTCATTGTGAATCTGTTTATTGTGGTGGTCAACTACAAGACTTGGGTGGAAAGCCGCAGAAGCTCCTCTTCTGATAAGATCCTGTTCAGCGTGGGCATCACCAGGTTTCTGATGCTGGGGCTGTTTGTCCTGTACATTAACTACTTCCTCATTTCTTCAGATGCTGAAAGGCCAGTCCGCATATCCAATTTGTACCTGTTCTCTTGGCTGTTTTTGGACTCTAGCAGTCTCTGGTTTGTAACCTTGCTCAACGTCTTGTACTGCGTGAAAATCACGAACTTCCGACACTCAGTTTTTCTTCTGCTGAAACGAAATCTCTCCCCAAAGACCCCCAGGCTGCTGCTGGCCTGCGTGCTGAGTTCTGCCTTTACCACGCTCCTGTACGCTGTGGTCAGACAGACATTCCTTCCCAAATTTGCGGCTGGGCGAAATGGCACAGTGTTTGACATCACTGAGGGCATCTTGTCTTTGGTGATCTCTCTGGGCTTGAGCTCGTTTCTCCAGTTCACCATCAATGTGACTTCCGCCTCCTTGTTAATATATTCCTTGAGGAGACACATACAGACGATGCGGAGAAACGCCAGTGGTTTCTGGAATCCCCAGACCGAGGCTCACGTGGGCGCCATGAAGCTGATGGTCTGTTTCCTCCTCCTCTACGTTCCGTATGCAGCCGCTGCCCTCTTCCTCTACCTCCCTTCTGACATAGAGGTGGGTTTGGAATTCAGATCTGCGTGTCTGATTATCTCTACCTTTTACTCTCCGGGACATTCTGTTCTCATTATTCTCACCCACCCGAAGCTGAAAACTAAAGTAAAGAAGATTCTCTGTTTCAACAAATAGTGGCATATCAGTAGTCAGGAGTGGCCGGGGTTACCTCGTGGTTTGGGAACGAGATTTTCTGTTAGCAGTTTTCCTGGGATCTGAGGAATTCATGTTTGTAACTGCCGACCTGACTTTCTAGCCCTTTGAGTGCCTGTATTTCAGTGCATTCTACAGTTTTTCTGCTAATATTTTGAAACTAGGCACTTTCTCGAAGGCGCTGTTTGAAATGTCCTGTATTCCGCGCGGGCGTCGCACCCCTGGCGGTGGAGCCCACGTCGCTCTCTCGGCGGCTGACACACCGGTGGGCGGTCCCCGGGACTCAGCAGCACCTGACGGGCCGGCTGCAGTGCAAACCCTGACAATTGCTTATGTTTCTTTTTTGTAATGCAAGTACCTGACTTAAGCTCTTCCTTTTTCCTTTTTCCCTTTTTTTTAAATTTTTATTTTTATTATTTTTATCAAGGTAACATTGGTTAATAACATTATGTAAGTTCCAGGTATACAATACTGTGATTTCATATCCGTATATACTATGGCCTGTTCACCACCGAAAGTCTAGTTTCCCTCCTTCATATACATCTGACCCTCCCCTTACCCATTGCCCCCTCCCCGCACCCACTTCCTCCTCTGGTAGCTACGTGTCTGTTTATATCCATGAGTTTGTTTTTGTTTTGTTTGTTCATTTATTTTTTTTTTACACTCCATATGTGAGTAATCATACAGTTTTTGCCCTTTTCCATCTGTCATATTTCACGTAGCGTAATACCCTCAGGGTCTAGCCATATTATCACGAATGACAATATTTCATCTTTTTTATGGCCAAGTAGTATTCCACTGTATATTTAGCTATCTATATATATATATATACCACATCTTCTTTATTCATTTATCTGTCAATGGACACTTAAGTCGTTTCCATATCTTAGAAAACAGTATGGAGGTTCTTTAAAAAATTAAGACTGGAACTACCATGTGATCCAGCCATCCCTCTTCTGGGTAGCTACCTAATCTGAAAAGATAGAAGGCACCCCTCTATTCAATGCAGCATTATTTACAACAGCCAAGACATGGAAACAACCTGACTTAAGCTTTGATTGTGAGACACGCCCTTCAACGAATAAACACATTGCCAGCCACACAACTAGGTGACCAGCCAGGCCGCCTCCCCCGCCCCCGGAGGCTCCTTTGTTTTAGGGATCTTGGTTGATTTCATTAACTGACCACTTGGGGCATATGTTTTTCTTTTCCTGCACTTTAAATTCCCACTCTTATGTTTTAAATTCATCAATAAAGAGTGAGCCCTCCAAACCCTATGCCTCCACCCCCTACGCCAATAAAAGCAGAATCCTAGGCCCGGGTGCTCTTTCTCCTTGTGACCTCACTGTGTGGCCCCAAGTGTGCTGTGTAATTTCCAGGTTCTTTGTGGAATAAACCTTTATTATTTCAAAGTGTCCTGATGGTTATTGCAGAAGGGGGTCTTGCAGTCACAATGAGGAGCACGAGGGCCCGTCCAGCCACAGTACTCATTATCGACAGGCTGAGACTGGCACATGGCCACCATCATTAGTTAAAGTTTTGAGGTTTAGCTGAGGAGTCCTGTGTGAGGACTCAGCCCCGGGTAAATGGTCACTGGGGGCCACTAGGTTGGCTGAAAGTTCAGCAAGAGGGTGCAAAGAGAAACAGAAAAGAGGGTGGTTTCAGAGAGGAAAGGGAGGAAAAAAAGAGAAAGGTAAAAAGAAATACGTGTACATTATGGCGGATGTACAGAAAAAGTGTCCTCAACTCGCTGGGTGACAGTAACTGAGCTATTACTACCAAGGAACTCTAGGACCGAATTTTTAGGTTTGTTCTAGAAGGAAGGAAAGGGCCAGAGTTGATAGGTGGAGGAAAGTGATAAGTATTAAGGAAGCCCAATCCAGGGTAGTTTCAAGGATTTTAAAATCCAGGGTGGGGGGGAGGGCAGCCTGAGGTCAAAGCAAGTGCCAAATAGTGACATTGACACAGTCAGCGTGCGACTTTGAAAAAGAGTGTAGCCCATCCTGTGATATGGAATTTGGTGGAAAGCCAAGAGGAGCCATTGCACTGGTAGTGGGAGTGCCTGACTTTTGGTGGATTTATGTCTTCTCCTTGTGAATATATGCACTGAGTTGTGTGGGCACGGCACAGTTCTCCAGGAGAACTATTTTTTTTTTTTGTTTTCCTTTTCCTGTTTGGAACAGCAGAGCCTGAGAGGAGCGGGAATTTGACATGAAATATTGATCATTTTTAGAATGAGAATTAGGGACTAATTTACATAGTTTTTTGGTATTTATAAAATATGTAATATTTGCACATCTCAAAATAAATAATCTTATTAAAATCATATTCTCTTTATTAACAAAAAAAAAAAAAAGAGAAATCTCTACAATTTACAAACAATTTGATTTTCTTTATTTAGGTCACCAGAATCTTGACTATAATATTTAGTAAGAATTACCCAAACTGATACTTTATACTAAAAAAACGGGGGGTATTCATCATGTTAGAAGCTTATGATTAGGCGATAAGAAGATTACTGAGTGATTAAATGTGCACTATGACATAAGAACTCTACAGGAGTAGCAGAAACCCTCATGGTTCCCCAACATCTGTTCTCTCTCTCCTCTCTGCCACAGTAACAGAATGTTTAGCTACTTAGAATTTGGGCAAATGATTACATCTTACAGCTCTCCCTTACGAGCAGGTATTGCCGTGCGATCAAGTTCCGCCAGCGGAGCATGAGCTGAGGTGATGTGTAATTTCTAGGTGACACCCCTGGAACAGGTAGCCATGCCCTCCCTTCCCCTTTTCCCTTTTCTTCTTCCTATGTGCTGAAGGTAATGATTGGTCACCTGGGATCCTGCGGCTGAGGTGACTGCCTGGGGACTGCGGACCAATTACCCATCCTAGAGTTGGCTACGTGGTACCTGACACCGTGGAGCTGTCACACCAGCTCTGGACCTTAACTGCAGGACTGAGTGTTCATGAGAAATAAACATCTGCTTCTTTCAGACACTGTCGTTCTGGCTTTCTCTTGCCTTACTCAAATAATCCGTGCTACACCATAAGTGTGTATAATCGTGTATATCTTTATGGTGAAGTAGTTTGTAGTTATTTACTGTTTTGCAGTCAAAGAACATTTTTATATGACCTGACAAAATACCCGTAATGTATTACTAAGTGAAATAAAAATAAACATGCATATGCAGTATGATACCAACTTTTGTAAAAATAATATGTATATGCAGAGAAAATGGCACACAGCAATTATTTTTAGGTGGAAAGTTTTGAGTAATTTTTTACATTTCCAAGTTCCTATGATAAACATATATTTCTTTTGTAATCAGAAAAAAACATGTCCTTTAAAATATATACAGTATATAAATATCTGCAAGTCTGTCTATCTAAAGGTACATGAGGTGTTCTGGCGTCAACATCCAGTTTCGCCTCACGAGAAAGGCCAAGTGACTGCCCTTTCTTCTGGTTTGTCTGGATTCTTCTTCTTGTACCAGCGAAGTTCTGCTAATTAATTTCTTGATTGTCTTACACCGTTTTCATTTTTCCCCCTACCTGGGCTGGATGTGCTGTTCTTATATTAGGACTTCTGTTAGGACTGTTTTTGCTATTTGTAGAAAGTCTTAAGTCTTTGTTTAGGCACTTGCCCAAATGTCCTCCTTGGGCACAGTTTTTAGCAGTGCTGTGGGTTTGGAGTTTTGCTGGTTCTAATATGCTCTGCCACGATGTACTTATTAACCAGGAATTTAAAAACTTTTTTGGTGTTTGTTTCTTCAGGATATGATAAGTTATAGGCTCTCTAATATAAATATGCAATATCCTGCATCGCCCTACATTCTCTGCCTACATTCAGGAAAGGGGAATGTTTAAAACTCTTTGTTAAGAACTGTCACTTTCTGGAATGAAGAGTGAGTACCAGGGCATTACATTATGAAACATCTGCTGCCGTCGCTATAACTTGGGGACATTGCCATTTAACTTTTAACTGCTACACACCCAACATTGTCTCAGCTACATTTTCACATGTGATTTTATTGGTTTCTCACAACTTTTTTGGCAGTCAGTATAGGTATTAATTATACCCATTGTACAGATGAGAAATTAGTGGCTTATTATAATAAAACTAGGAAGGGGTAGATCCAAGGTTCCAATTTGTCTTCTGATTCTAAAATCCAGTTATTTTTTTCACTATATCACAAGGTGGGTGAAAAGACATAGAGAGAGAGTAGTGTC
>NW_011888829.1:243955-250505 GCF_000151845.1 Pteropus vampyrus | reverse complement strand
GGAGGGCAAGGGCGAAGCGGTGGGAGAGGCACAGGCCGCACCCCGTCCTCTCCCAGGTGGCGGGGGTGGGCACGGGAGCAGCCTTCTGGAGGAGCACCAGTAGTGACATGTCGAAAGAGCTGGACCGTTCTGGATCCTGGCTGGGGGTCTGGGAAAAGGCATGACAGAAACTGTGAGTAGGAAGGAGCAGGAGGCCCCGGGTGAACGGCTCCGTGTGTGTGTGCAGCTTGCTTGCAAATGAGCTGTTTGAACACAGGTCCTTACTTATTTGTTTGATAACGTTTCTGACCTATTTTAAATACAGGGAAATTATTCATCTCAGTTTTGCTGGCTTCATAGTTGGGACAGAGTAGAATGATGATCTGAATTCAGATCTTCTAAATAGAATAGTTAAATGTGCTGATATTTCTCAGAAAAATCTTTCTCTCTAACTCCTACCTGCTCCTCAATATCTTTGACTTACATGTGTGTTTTTAAAGGCCTGGGTAATCAGTCCCTGCTCTTCATCCTTGCTGTCCAGGAATTCTGGAATTGTACAGAGCTGATTATCTTTCTTGAGAAGCAGCAACTCAATTCATCCTGTATTCGCATCCTGTGGATCACAGCAGACCCCAAGTGTTCTCCAACTTTATCGGAATCATGGGCCTTTATCGAAAGGAGTGATTATGGAGAGAACTCACCAAGGAACGAAAGAAAAATAACATTAATTAGATAATACTGTTTTCTAGACACCAGGCTGGGTCATTTCGTATGTCCTTTTATCATGATGATAGCCCAGTGAGGCGAACATTATCATCATACTTTTTATGAAGAGGAACCTGAAGATCTGAGAGGTTAATTGATTTGTCTAAGGACACAACTACTAACTGGTTGAGTCGGGAAGCAAATCTGTCTGACACTGAAGTACAGTGCCTTCCTGCGAATGACCACTGGTGCCCCATTTATAAATCCCTCTAGTCATGAGGTTCGTGTCCCACTGAGGGCGGGTGCTAGCAGCAGCTTGTGAGCGCTTCACATTGGACAAGCAGTATCCAGAAAGCCCCGTCTGCCACCTCTGCTGCGTGACGCTTCTCAGCATGATTTGCAGTGTTATGGGAGAACCTCAATCTGCTAAGTCTCCTCTGGAAAAACACAGTTCTCGAATAGTAAAAAACGTAATTTTCACACAGCTTTCTGTAACTGGGTTTTCTATAATTTTTTTTGAAAAGAAAGTTTGAATTTTTAACTTTATTTTGGAGAAAAGTTGCTGAGAGTACAGAGCCCACCTGTTCCCCTCGCTCAGTTTTCCTAATGTTACGTATAGAAGTTACTTCTATACTTATATCTTATATAAGCCGGGACATTTGTTCAGACTAGGAAACTAGCATCGATACATTAACTGTTAACGAAACTGCGGACTGTGTTCAAAATATTACCCGTTTCCCACTCTTTTCCTTTTCTTTTCCAAGGCTCTGAGCCAGGGAACCGTGTCGCATATAGTCGTCAGGTGCTGCCCGTCTCCTCTGGTCTGTGATGTTTCTCAGTCTCTCCTTGTGTTTCCTGACCTTGACAGTTTCGAAGATTCCTGTTCAGGCATTTTGTAAAATATCTCTCAGTCTGAGTTTGTCTGATATTTTTCTCATCATTGGACTGGAATTATGGGCCTTTAGGGAAGAAGAATACAGCAGAGGGGAAGCGCCCTTCTCCTCGCGTCATATAGGGGACGTGACATCCTCACGACGTGTCCCGGGTCACGTTAACCTTGGTGGCTTGCTAAAGGCGGCGTCTGCCAAGCGTCTCCACTGTCCACGGACGCTAGTTCCTTTTGCAGACTCTCGTTCAGAAGTAAGTCTCTAAGTCCAGCTCACTCTCAAGAGAAGGCAGAGTAAGCCCTGCCTCCCAGAGGGTCTCCCAGGTCTTGCTGCTGTGCTCGTTGTCCCTTTCCCGCCTCCAGGCTTCGGGTGCCGATGGAAAGCGCTCCCGCCCCCTCGTCTGCCACGTCCCCGCGCTGCTGTGCATTTTCGCTCCGTTCACTTTCTCCATCGCGATGCTGCTGACGCTCACCGAATTCTGCCTGAAAGACTTATTCTTGCAGCCTGCGGGCCAGGAATGCGTTCCCCCTCCTCCCTCCCGGCACCTGGCTTCCAGGACCCAGGAGGCGGTACCGACCCAGTGAGCAAGAACCCCACCTCTTCATAAGGTGGTGGGGCGAGAAGCTGGAAAGACTCTGAATATGTGAACATTTACAGTTTTTGTTCCTGTTACACGTGTTTATTAACAATGTGCTTATCTGCTCGGTTTCTGGATTTCTGCACTCATCCAGTGCATTAGGAGAATTCATTTGCTCAGGGGAAGAGCCGCCTTGATGATGCCGCCCAGTGGCAATGTAGGCACAACTCTGGGCGGCATTGAATAAAGGCTGCCTGTGGAGTGCAAAATGGTTCAGTCGTGGAGATATGTCGGCAGTACAATAGGGATGGGGCTGGACTTAGTCTTGCAGCTTGGTGGAGGGAGGGCTTTTTTTTTTGGCGGAAATGTCAGATCTGAGTCTTTGAAACCCTGTAACTACTTCTTCCTCCTCTACTTGGCTTTCTATGCCTTGACTAGCCTTCTCTCATCGTCTCCAACTCGTCCCGCTGCAAGCTCACCACTCTCTCTCATCTCTGAGACACTCGTGGCTGCCTACATGTCTCTCCGTTCTATCATAATGGTCGTGAGGAATCAGACTTAGAGAATTCTGTAGAAGGTGGCCCGTGCTTTGGGGATCTTAGAGGCCACAGCGTGAGGGAAAGATATAGTTAGCCTTTATTCTGGATAAATGCCAGCCGTAAAATTACTGTAATATTAAGTAAGATTAATTAAAGTTTTTGTTCTCAATTTTTCTCATTTCTTCTTTGATTTTGAAATAAAATAAGAAGGTAACATGAAAAGCAGAATAGAAACCAGAGCTATCGCTCTCTCAGCAATGCAAAGTACATTATTTTAATAAATTCCAGATTTCTAAACTGAGTTTTCATGTTTTGCATAGAAAGTATCACATTTTTCTAAATCGCTGCAGATAATCCACTTTTCTTTGCCGATACACCGACTCTGTCTCCCTTGATGAAAGGAAGTAGAAAGTAGCTATGATTGTGAAACGATGTGTGTTTGAAAAGAAGATGAATCTGTGCATCAATCGCTAGGTATTTTTTTTAGCAAGCGTTTTTCTTATTGGAATTAACTAATTATCTGAATTCCTATGTGGTTTAGCCTTTCCTAACCCCAGTAGTAACATGGTTTGTCAAGAAACCATCTTTATATTTATGGTGATTTATTCTCTGCCTCCTCCTTCATCTTCTTTCTTCTTCTTCTTCTTCTTTTTTTTTTTTTTTTTTTGGCCAGACTAGGCTTTCTGAATACATGTCAGTTGGCGACCAGGCTTTGGATGAAGTCCCTCTGCCTACAGTGGGGCAGGTCAGGGTGGGAGAGAGGGGCAGTGATATCTGTCATGAAGAAGTCACCGTGGAAACCCTGTTCTTGGGGAGATTTGCGCCTCGTCAGTTTTTCCGGCCAGTAGCAGATGGAGACCTTCTCCTCTGAGTCTCCAGAGCTGCAGCCAGAGTTTTTAGCTCTGGGTCTTGCAGCCGGGTGGAGATGGTGCACAAACTGTGTGCCCCCGGGAGGCAGGGGCTGCACACTGCTCACGGCCGTGTCCCTGTGCCTGGCACGTGACAAGCACTCATGAATCTTATCTGAATGACTGGAAGTCCAGTCCTGCGGTCCATTATGTTATTCTTAGAGCAGCCGAGGGCCCGGGAGGGCAGCAGGTGGCCTGCGGCCGCACCCGGGGCAGCAAGGGTACCAGGTGCGGGGGCTGCTGCCCCCTGGTGCAGAATGCTTCCCACGACCCACCCTGCCCACCTAAGAAGCTAGTCTGGCTTCTAACTTCTTTCCAATCCAATCTCTCTCTCTCCTCATTTCCTCATGGTCGTTTCTAGCTGGTTTGAACACTCTACGGGGTCACTGTTTCTCGTGTAACAACACGAACTTAGCAGCTTCAAGGAACGTACATTTCTTATGTCACAGTTTCTGTGGATCAGGAGTTTGGGCACAGCCGAAGTGGGCCCCCTCTGCAGGGTCTCACAAGCTGCAATTAGGGCGTTGTCTGTGTTGCTCCCCTGAAACTTATATAATATTGTGTGCCAGCTGCACTTACAACAAAGACCTCGTCTGAGCTGCGTCTTTGCTGGAGCTCAGGGTGCTCTTCCAAGCTCTGGTTGTCGGTGGAATTCAGTTCCTTGCAGCTGGGGAACCAAGGTTCCTGTGTCTTTCTGGCTGTCAGCTGGGGGCCAGTCTCGGCATCTTGAGGCCTCCCGGCGGGACTTTTCAAGGCCACAGGAAGGCCCGGCCCCTCTTCCAAGGTTTTAACTAATCATGCCCACCCAGGAGTTTGTCCCCCGTCCCCGCCTTCCCCGCCCCCCCAACCCCCCACAGCACCTGGTCTTCCTAGGTGGTCTCTCATCCAAGTACTAACCAGGCCTGACCCCGCTTAGCTTCCAAGATCAGACAAGATCGGGCGTGTTCAGGGTGGCAAGGCCATAGACCAGGAATTTTGATTATCTCAAACTCAAATGATTTGGGACCTTAATTACGTCCGTGAAAGCCCTTCCTCTTTGCCATATAATGTAACCTAGTCACAGAAGCGACATCCCATCTTATTGACAGTCCCACGCCAGCTCAAGGATCGTTCGGGGTGTGTGCATCAGGGCGTGGGAATCTCGGGGGCCACCACAAAGACACTGATGTCGGGCTGCTTCCAGGGAAGTTCACATCTGGACAGTAAGTGGAGCACTTCCCTGATATTTCTTGATAAATGTGCTGGTCTTTTTCACTTCTTTGAGCTCATCTCCTTCCTCTGTGACTTGATGTGAGACATTTGCTATGTTGAGTGTGCCTGGGTGATTACCATCGAGGGCAGGTGGCCCTGACTGACAGAATGGCTCCTCTGCCTGGCCTCCTGTAGTTTTTATTATTTGGCACTCAAATATAATATATTTTAGTTCTCTGATTGTTTTCTGCCTCCAAACTTCCCTTACTTCTCTCTTTGATAATGAAATATATTTTAAATGTCTGATTTAAAAGCTGATTCTTCAGCTTCCATGCTTATATGTTCAGGTTTTTCTTTTTTTAATGAAAATAATTTTTTTAGACATATCGGCTCATATCTGGCAATATACAGAACCTGAGACTGTTTAAATTTGGCCTCTCTTGTTGGGAGGTCTTATCATTTTATGTGCTGCTGTCTAGACCCATGGCCCTTGAGAAGGAGAGTCGGTGTCTGTAGTACTGTTTTAGATCTACAAGTCTAGGTTCAGAGTTCATTCATGTGGATGCAAATACAGAGGGAATCGTAACTTCTAAACTCTGATCCTCGTCACAGCTATTCAGTCTTTGCCTGAGGACGGGTTGTTGAAGGGCAAGACCAAATCCACATTTCGCAGTGTGAAAATTTACTGTGAGTGTGGTGTCACCCTTGAGGGGTCTGAAGCTCAGCCAGGAGCCCACACGTTCATCAGCACCGAGGCAGGGCACCTCCTGAGACGGCAGTGAGAGAGACTCCTTCCCCAGCCATGCAGACCGCTGCCCGAGGACTGCTGATGGTGGTGGCAGTCACTGAATTTCTCATTGGCCTGGTTAGCAACGGAGTCCTCATATTCTGGAGTTTTAGAGAATGCGTCAGAAAATGCAAGGGATCTTCGTACAACCTCATTGTCCTGGGCTTGTCTGGCTGCCGATTACTCCTGCAGTGCCTGATCATGATAGACTTAAGCCTGTTCCCGCTTTTCCAGAGCAGCCTTTGGCTTCGCTATCTCAATGTCTTCTGGGTTATGGTAAGCCAGGCCAGCCTGTGGTTTGCCACGTTCCTCAGTGTCTTCTACTGCAAGAAGGTCACGACCTTTGAACACCCTGTCTACCTGTGGCTGAAGCACAGGATCTACTGCCTGAGTCTATGGTGCCTTCTGGGTGCCCTCATGATCAATCTGTTGCTTGTAGCCCACATCGACTTAAAGCCCTACAGCGCTTCCCAAGGAAATAGGAGCATGCTGTGCCTCCTTTCAAGCTGGCACTATCTGTATATATTACAGCTCAATTCAGGAAGCGGGTTGCCTTTCCTGATGTTTCTTTTATCCTCTGGGATGCTGATTATCTCTTTGTATAGACACCACAGGAAGATGAAGGTCCATTTAGCTGGCAGGAAGGATGCTCGGGCCATGGCTCACATCACCGTCCTGAAGTCCTTGCTTTGCTTCTTTATACTTTACATGGTATACGTAGTGGCCAGCACCTACTCCATCTCCTCCAAGTCTCCTGTTAATCTCACCTCTGTCTTCATCTCAGAGATACTCATGGCTGCCTATCCTTCTCTTCATTCTGTCATATTGATTATGGGGAATCCCAGGATGAAACAGGCTTGTCAGAGAATCCTGCAGAAGGTAGTGTGTGCTTGGAGGGCCTGCGGCCTGTGAGCTGGAGAGAAAGAAGTGGTTAGGATACTCTTTTGAGACACTCTTTGGATAGCTCTCTATAGGGA
>NW_011888829.1:237637-243905 GCF_000151845.1 Pteropus vampyrus | reverse complement strand
CTGATTCTTCAGCTTCCATGCTTATATGTTCAGGTTTTTCTTTTTTTAATGAAAATAATTTTTTTAGACATATCGGCTCATATCTGGCAATATACAGAACCTGAGACTGTTTAAATTTGGCCTCTCTTGTTGGGAGGTCTTATCATTTTATGTGCTGCTGTCTAGACCCATGGCCCTTGAGAAGGAGAGTCGGTGTCTGTAGTACTGTTTTAGATCTACAAGTCTAGGTTCAGAGTTCATTCATGTGGATGCAAATACAGAGGGAATCGTAACTTCTAAACTCTGATCCTCGTCACAGCTATTCAGTCTTTGCCTGAGGACGGGTTGTTGAAGGGCAAGACCAAATCCACATTTCGCAGTGTGAAAATTTACTGTGAGTGTGGTGTCACCCTTGAGGGGTCTGAAGCTCAGCCAGGAGCCCACACGTTCATCAGCACCGAGGCAGGGCACCTCCTGAGACGGCAGTGAGAGAGACTCCTTCCCCAGCCATGCAGACCGCTGCCCGAGGACTGCTGATGGTGGTGGCAGTCACTGAATTTCTCATTGGCCTGGTTAGCAACGGAGTCCTCATATTCTGGAGTTTTAGAGAATGCGTCAGAAAATGCAAGGGATCTTCGTACAACCTCATTGTCCTGGGCTTGTCTGGCTGCCGATTACTCCTGCAGTGCCTGATCATGATAGACTTAAGCCTGTTCCCGCTTTTCCAGAGCAGCCTTTGGCTTCGCTATCTCAATGTCTTCTGGGTTATGGTAAGCCAGGCCAGCCTGTGGTTTGCCACGTTCCTCAGTGTCTTCTACTGCAAGAAGGTCACGACCTTTGAACACCCTGTCTACCTGTGGCTGAAGCACAGGATCTACTGCCTGAGTCTATGGTGCCTTCTGGGTGCCCTCATGATCAATCTGTTGCTTGTAGCCCACATCGACTTAAAGCCCTACAGCGCTTCCCAAGGAAATAGGAGCATGCTGTGCCTCCTTTCAAGCTGGCACTATCTGTATATATTACAGCTCAATTCAGGAAGCGGGTTGCCTTTCCTGATGTTTCTTTTATCCTCTGGGATGCTGATTATCTCTTTGTATAGACACCACAGGAAGATGAAGGTCCATTTAGCTGGCAGGAAGGATGCTCGGGCCATGGCTCACATCACCGTCCTGAAGTCCTTGCTTTGCTTCTTTATACTTTACATGGTATACGTAGTGGCCAGCACCTACTCCATCTCCTCCAAGTCTCCTGTTAATCTCACCTCTGTCTTCATCTCAGAGATACTCATGGCTGCCTATCCTTCTCTTCATTCTGTCATATTGATTATGGGGAATCCCAGGATGAAACAGGCTTGTCAGAGAATCCTGCAGAAGGTAGTGTGTGCTTGGAGGGCCTGCGGCCTGTGAGCTGGAGAGAAAGAAGTGGTTAGGATACTCTTTTGAGACACTCTTTGGATAGCTCTCTATAGGGAGCTGACTTTCACATCTTTAAAAATTTTCCTTTTTTTGCAACAAATGGGCAACAGGAAATTCAGAATAAAAATCAATCTTATTTCTCTTTTGGCAATGCAAAGTACATTTTTTAATGTATTATAGAATATTAGGGTTAGGGCTTTACGTTTGATAAAAGGGCTGTTATGTTTTGTTTATGTATAGTAAATAATTCATTTCTTTTAAAATTGCATGTATACGTTACATTTTTCCTATTATAGGAAACAGAGACTGGGAACATGTAATATAGCGATCATTAATTTTTATGAAATTTCACATCTATTCATCAATGTGAGTCATTTCAGATAAGCTTATAAAAGTATCAAATAATTTTACTATTTCTCTAAAGTAGTGGATCTAAGTTATCTAACTAAAAAAAAAAAAAATCTTTAGGTTTCTGGAAGTTTCTTTGAGCCCTAGACTTGCCTTTTAGGATAAAAGTCTGTTGGCTGCCATGACATGTATTGAGCCTGGAGTCGGGCAAGATGGGAGGGAGGGGCACTTGCTTCTGCTCTCAGAAAGAACAAGGTCATTGAGTCATCCTACCTGCCCGCCCTGGCCTCTCCACAGCCTGAAGTTGGGGTTGTAGTATGCCAAGTCTTTGATGGACATCTAGATGACGGACATCATCGAGAACGTCCAATCCATCCATAGCAGTAGAAACTGTGTCTGTTTTGTTTTCTCTTAGGTTCCTGCTGCCTAGTCACTACTACCTAGCCCGGAATAGTTGCTTAGTAAATATTTCTAAATGATCAATTAGCTGTGTTCACTAGACTTACAACTCCTCTTTCTCTTTCTTATTACAAAGAAACCGAGGCAGTGGCCTGCCAGGGGTTCGTAGAGCCTGTGGCAGTGCTGGGGCTGGGACTTCGTTTCCTGACTCCCGGTCCAGAGCCTTTCCTTGATTTCATGCCACCTTCCTAAAGAGCGGGCGTCGCCCTTCCCTCCTCCGAATCCCATCCCTCTTTCTGTGTACTTTCTCTTCTTAGCTTTGTTTGAACACATTGATTGTGGTTCAGTCCCCGGGGATCTGGAACCCCATGGACAATACTTGATATACTTAATGTTTTGGTTTTTTTTTTTTCACTTTTACACTTCCATTAATCTGTTCTCTCTAACATGTGTCTTTTCCTTACTGAAAGTTGTGAACTGAGGTATGTGCTAGGCACACGTGGATGTTAGTCGTTAAGGGGACAGCTGATGTCACTGTGGGAGTTCAAACACATCTTTTGTCTTCTAGGAATGATCATCCTTTTCAAATAGAGAGATGCTACTCTTTGGTCATGTTTTATTAGTAGGATGAATTTTTCATTATGCATGCCTATGTTTATACAGATGTCTTTTTTGACCAATTGTAATAATCATAATAACAGTACCTAACATTTTTATTAGGCTTTACATTTTATCGAGTATTCTCATATGTAGTCCATTATCTCATTTGATTTTAATAGCAACTCTATGCAGTTAATAATTCCAACTCGTTTTACAGAGGACAAAACCTAGGCCAGAGTGATGATTTGCTCAAGATCATCAAGTGGTAAACTATGCAAGTAAAACAGTCTTGGATTTTTGGACTCTTGAGTCTTGTGTAGTTCCAGTAAACCTTAAGCCCCTCTTGTACATACCTTTAAGAATTCTTAATGAGCTTAGCTCGTGGAATGCTGAAGTTTATGAATATTTTTAAACAGATGAAATAAGCAACTAATCTTTCAAGTTTGGTATCGGTAGGATGCTTGCGAGCCTAGGTCCGAAATCGTGCCAGACTGAAGTTTCTATGCTTTGCTTTTCTTAGGGACACAAGATTTGCATTTTCCCTGTCACCTTTTGGGATTGGGTTTCCTTCCTTTTTCCGTACGTGATTTAGCTCACGATGGAGGTGAGGCTGCTTTGTGTTTTATCCAAGAAAACAAATCTGGAGGCAAATCTGTGCTCTCGAATTGATTCCTATGTAATTAGATCCTTTATAGTTTGCATTCTCAGAGCTGCAGCTGGATCCATGTGCGCATGCATGCGCGTATATGTGTGTGAAGATATGACTAGCCTTCCTTTCTATTATATGATATGAGCAGCTTAGAGGCGGACTACAGAGATTCAAATGGTACAGAAAGGTAGAAAATGAACTGGGACATTTGCCCATTCCACTCTCCATTATTAGTCTCACTGAACAAATATAGTTATATTTTATCATTTGTCTTAGTTCTTCTAGTGATTACTTTCACAACTCTAAGTAATAAGATTTTACCTCTCTTACTTGGTTTATCAACTTTGAACTGTATCTTCTGAGTCCCATTCATTAAAGTTTGGAGATTATCTCACTTAACCCCAAATCCATTTCCCTTTCCTATGTTTGATTAATTTTATTTATTTGTCATTCTTCCAGTCATTAATTTTAAAACTTTAAGTAATATATTTTTAACTTTACTTTTTTGAATCATAACGTATCACAGCATCTACGGAATCCGAATTATGTAGAAGGAAGAGATCAGTGCTTCAACTCTCCTGTACTTTCCCTATGTCCTAGCTCATATGTCCAATTTCATATGACTTAAGGAGAAATCGAATCTATTGGAAGGAAGTTGTCTCTCACAGAATCATGGGAAGGCTGGAGAGGCAATGCCAGAATGGAAACCAGAAAGGTTTGAACAACTGAGGACGCAACCAAGTCACTCCATGGGCCTGATGTTGGCACTGCCACTCACATTTCATTTGCCAACATTGCGTCCTTGACACTACTGCTTCCTCTGTGAATATGTCCATTTGAGTCATAGCTCCAGGGTCCAAAATCCCGGCTCAGAGCCTCTGGTAGGTTGTTTCTAGGTCACACACCTGCCCTAGCTGACAGGTCCTGGGATGAAGAAAAGTCTCATTTACCTGGATTAAAGGAGTCAGCATGGCATACAATTGGCCATCGATTCTAGGCAGGAAAAAGTATCCACACAAATCATTGCCAGTGCTACAAAATTTGAAAGAACGAAGTAAAGAAAATTGGAAAAATAGACGAAAAAATTTAGATTTGTAGATTGAAGACAAAGGAAACTATCAAGGGCAACTTACTTTCAATTAAAATGCAAGTCTTAGCGAAACTTAAGCATTTTAAGGAAAAAACTGGAATCTGCCCAAGTGTTTTCCTGTGGTGGGAGCTGGAGAAGTGGCTGCAAGAATCTTTGTGGTCTACACAATCTTGAGTTACTGGTGAAATTATGAGTGAAGATTAAGTAGCTGAAAAACATTTTCTGGTGTTTTAAAAATGTGCATTTTTAGGTCAGGCTATCCTCTGGTTCAGTTTTTTAATTGTAATGAAACTCATCTCTAGAGATTAATGCCCGCAAAGATTTGTACTTTGAAGAAACAAGCCCCATTTTGAAAGCTGTGAACAATTGATGCTGAGTGCAAAGGCTAGCAGAGATATATCTGTCTAGGATTTTTATTAAGACCGTTTTTATTTCAGATATTGCTGTGGTTGCAAAGTTGCAGAGGTTTTCTATGGTCTTCACCAACATTATTTCCCCTCCCAACTCTTTTAGGTTTTGTACATGATTCTGCAGGTTTCGTACATGATTTTTAGGTTTTGTACATGATTTTGAGGTTTTATAAGAACACATGTATCACTTTAGAGCAGGAAGGCTTATTTGGCATAGTTTTGTCATGAAGATTAAATGAATTAATATATGTAAAGTGCTCAGAAGAGTGCCTGGTGCATAGTAATAGCTGTAAATATGTACCTTTAATATTATCATATGACTCTTTGGGAAAAAATAACTTTTAAGTGTTTTCATTGCAGAGAATAATCGAAGATACAGAATGTAGAACAGAAATGCCAGATATATTGGTTTGGCAGTGGCTTCCCACACATCTGTGTGCTTCGTCATCCCTTATTATTCTTTAAACTTGTCCCCCCACACCTTTATAAATCCTTTATTAAATTTTCTTCAACTACCTCTTTTTTGAGTGTTTGTTTCTTCTTCTACATATTAAAAAGTCAAAAGTTTGTTCTTTGAAAAGACAAAGTAGAAAATCCACTGGTAAGATAGATTAACAAAAGAGAAAATCTGATGGCATGATCCTATATATAGAAAATTCTAGGGATTCCACAATAAAACTATTAGAAGTAATAAGCAACTTCAAGGTTACAGGATGTGAGATCAATATACAGAAATCAATTGTATAGCTGTACACTAGCAATGAACATCTCAAAAATGAAATTAAGAAAACATTTCCATTTATAATAGCATTTGAAAGAATAGAATAACAGAAGTACAAGACATATACGCTGAAAACTATAAAACATTGCTGAAAGAAATTAAAGAAGACCTAAATAAATGGAAAGGCATCACATATTCATGGATTTAAATACCTAATGTTATTAAGATATCAGCACTCCCCAGATCTATATAGATCAACACAATTCTTATCTTGATCCCAGTTGGCCTTCCCCGCCAAATCAACGAGCTGGTCCTAAAATTCATATGGTATTGCAGGAGACTTATAATAAGCAAAACAATTTTGAGAAAGAACAAATTTGGTGGATTCTCACTTCTTAACTTCAAAACTTACTACAAAGCTATAGTAATCAAGACAGTGTGGTACTGGCCTAAGGAGAGGCATATGGATGAATGGAATAGCATTGAAGGTACAGAAATAAACCCTCACACTTATGGTCAAATGATTTTAGTCAAGGGTGCCCAAGACATTTCAACAGTAAAATAAGACTTCAACAAATGGTTCTGGAACAACTGGATATCTACCTGCAAAGAATGAAGTTGAAGCCTTAACTCACACCATATACAATTAAGTTGTGA
>NW_011888829.1:235133-237587 GCF_000151845.1 Pteropus vampyrus | reverse complement strand
TTATTAAGATATCAGCACTCCCCAGATCTATATAGATCAACACAATTCTTATCTTGATCCCAGTTGGCCTTCCCCGCCAAATCAACGAGCTGGTCCTAAAATTCATATGGTATTGCAGGAGACTTATAATAAGCAAAACAATTTTGAGAAAGAACAAATTTGGTGGATTCTCACTTCTTAACTTCAAAACTTACTACAAAGCTATAGTAATCAAGACAGTGTGGTACTGGCCTAAGGAGAGGCATATGGATGAATGGAATAGCATTGAAGGTACAGAAATAAACCCTCACACTTATGGTCAAATGATTTTAGTCAAGGGTGCCCAAGACATTTCAACAGTAAAATAAGACTTCAACAAATGGTTCTGGAACAACTGGATATCTACCTGCAAAGAATGAAGTTGAAGCCTTAACTCACACCATATACAATTAAGTTGTGATATCTACAACTACACAACTCTTAGAAAAAAGTTTATAAGGGTGATCTTGGTGATTTTAGATTGGTCACTCAATGGTTTCTTGGCTACAACACCAAAAAGTACAAGCAACGACAACAACAAAATAGGTAAATTGGACTTCAACAATTTTAAAAACTTTTGTGCCTCAAAGGACACCATCAAGACAGTGAAAAGACGAAGTATAGAATAGTAGAAAAGATGTCAAATAATGTATCTGATAAGAGACTTGTATCCAGGATACATAAAGAACTCTTACAATTGTAGTAAAAAGACATCCAATTGAAAACAAGGCCGAGGGTTCACATAGGTATTTTTTCAAGGAAGATATATCAGAGGCCAGCAAGCACAGGAAAAGATAGTCAACATCCTTAGTCAATGGGGAAATGCAAATCAAAACCACAGCGAGATACCATGTCATACCCATCAGAATGACTAAAATAAAAAAGACAATAATACATGCTAATGAAGATGTGGAGACACTGGAACCCTCATTCATTACTAGTGGGCATGTAACCTGGTACAGCCACTTTGGAAAACAGTTTGGCGGTGCCTTAAAATATTAAAAACACGGTTACCACATGAGTCAGCAATTTCGCTCATAAGGAAGGCTATAGCTGAGAGATGTGAAAATAGATGTCCACACGAACCCTTGTGTGTGGATGTTCATGGCAGCATTGTTCATAACAGTCAAGTCCGTCATCTGACGTATGGATAGGTGAAATGTGGTGTGTATATACTCATCCAATAGAATGTTATCAGCCATGAAAAGGAAAGAAGTGTGGATATATGCTACAGCATAAGCCTTGAAAACATATTAAGTGAAAGATGCCTATCACAAAAGAGTACACATTATCTGATTCCATTCACTATATGAAAGGTCCAGAATGGGCAAATCTATAGAGACAGAAGATAGATTGGTGGTTTCCAGGGCCAGGGGATGGAGAAAATGAGTAGTGACTGCTCATCGTGCAGAATTTCTTTAAGAGTCATGAAAAAATTCTAAAATTAGATCGTGGTGATAATTGCTAAACTCTGTGAATATATGAAAAATCTATACACTTAAAGACATTAAAGAAATTAAAGACATAAAAGTTGTCAAAACGTTTCTAGAGTATCTGTGGCAAAGTCCAATTTCTGCCCGTCCTTCACCTCCTCTCAGCCATTTCTGCCTCCTGAGCTCTGCCACGGCCCTGAGATTATACTCTTCTTGCCATCTAGGGGACTTTTTCACCCACTCCGGAGCTGCCAGGTCTCCTTTTGGACTTGATTTATGGTTGTTGACTCTGTCCTGAAGTTCCGTTTTTTGCTTTCTACCATTCACTAGCCCTCTCCCTGGGGCACGCTGCAATCACTAAGGCAGTGAGAAGAAGCGTGACTATTCTTAGGAGAGTTTATTCCAGTACCCAAGATCTTAGCCACAAGTTAGAACCTCAGGCCCTTTGAATGGGAAGAGAAGTAGCAGGGAAATAGAAGACAACGTCTGTTGTGATGCCATGGACTCCCCTATAATTTTGAGGCTAAGAGCATGGGATTGAGAATCTGACATTTTGGGGTTCCAGTCCAGGCTCTGACCTCTGCCAGCTATAGATAATGTTAAGTAACCTCTTTTAATCACAACTTTCCCATTTGTAACGTGGAGATAAAAGATAACCTCAAAGGTTTGTCATGAGCATTAAATGGGACAGTAGACGTAACTCAGTGTAGTGTAGTGAGTGCTCATTTCATCTTTTGTCCTTGGTTTTTCAGATCATTATGAAATATGGGCAAAGACACAAATCAGAAAACACGGGCTACTGGTGTGATGCTTCCAAATAGTTCTATTTGGATATTTTGTTTTAAGTTTGGGGGAAATAGTGCTTGCATAGCCAATGGTGGAGCTGATGGGCTGCAGATTGGGTAGGAGGGTCTCATGTGTCTTTAGTGACGTTTTCAATCCAGGATATATATTTGTAAACATTGGTGTAGATGCCGACATCTCCTCCCATGAAATGTCCGAC
>NW_011888829.1:232477-235083 GCF_000151845.1 Pteropus vampyrus | reverse complement strand
ATGACTAAAATAAAAAAGACAATAATACATGCTAATGAAGATGTGGAGACACTGGAACCCTCATTCATTACTAGTGGGCATGTAACCTGGTACAGCCACTTTGGAAAACAGTTTGGCGGTGCCTTAAAATATTAAAAACACGGTTACCACATGAGTCAGCAATTTCGCTCATAAGGAAGGCTATAGCTGAGAGATGTGAAAATAGATGTCCACACGAACCCTTGTGTGTGGATGTTCATGGCAGCATTGTTCATAACAGTCAAGTCCGTCATCTGACGTATGGATAGGTGAAATGTGGTGTGTATATACTCATCCAATAGAATGTTATCAGCCATGAAAAGGAAAGAAGTGTGGATATATGCTACAGCATAAGCCTTGAAAACATATTAAGTGAAAGATGCCTATCACAAAAGAGTACACATTATCTGATTCCATTCACTATATGAAAGGTCCAGAATGGGCAAATCTATAGAGACAGAAGATAGATTGGTGGTTTCCAGGGCCAGGGGATGGAGAAAATGAGTAGTGACTGCTCATCGTGCAGAATTTCTTTAAGAGTCATGAAAAAATTCTAAAATTAGATCGTGGTGATAATTGCTAAACTCTGTGAATATATGAAAAATCTATACACTTAAAGACATTAAAGAAATTAAAGACATAAAAGTTGTCAAAACGTTTCTAGAGTATCTGTGGCAAAGTCCAATTTCTGCCCGTCCTTCACCTCCTCTCAGCCATTTCTGCCTCCTGAGCTCTGCCACGGCCCTGAGATTATACTCTTCTTGCCATCTAGGGGACTTTTTCACCCACTCCGGAGCTGCCAGGTCTCCTTTTGGACTTGATTTATGGTTGTTGACTCTGTCCTGAAGTTCCGTTTTTTGCTTTCTACCATTCACTAGCCCTCTCCCTGGGGCACGCTGCAATCACTAAGGCAGTGAGAAGAAGCGTGACTATTCTTAGGAGAGTTTATTCCAGTACCCAAGATCTTAGCCACAAGTTAGAACCTCAGGCCCTTTGAATGGGAAGAGAAGTAGCAGGGAAATAGAAGACAACGTCTGTTGTGATGCCATGGACTCCCCTATAATTTTGAGGCTAAGAGCATGGGATTGAGAATCTGACATTTTGGGGTTCCAGTCCAGGCTCTGACCTCTGCCAGCTATAGATAATGTTAAGTAACCTCTTTTAATCACAACTTTCCCATTTGTAACGTGGAGATAAAAGATAACTTCAAAGGTTTGTCATGAGCATTAAATGGGACAGTAGACGTAACTCAGTGTAGTGTAGTGAGTGCTCATTTAATCTTTTGTCCTTGGTTTTTCAGATCATTATGAAATATGGGCAAAGACACAAATCAGAAAACACGGGCTGCTGGTGTGATGCTTCCAAATAGTTCTATTTGGATATTTTGTTTTAAGTTTGGGGGAAATAGTGCTTGCATAGCCAATGGTGGAGCCGATGGGCTGCAGATTGGGTAGGAGGGTCTCATGTGTCTTTAGTGACGTTTTCAATCCAGGATATATATTTGTAAACATTGGTGTAGATGCCGACATCTCCTCCCATGAAATGTCCGACTTCAATCCCCTGGAGCTTTTTTTTGCAGATGACAGTAGCGACAGCCACTTCCTGCCAGACATCGTGCAGAGAGAGGGAGAGAGAGGGACAATGGTCAGACCTTCTCACAAGAGCCCTCCAGTCCCCATCTGGGAAGAGCCCTGACTAGAGGTGGCATGCTGGGGCATGAGAAGACCATGTGGGAGACAGGAAGTGAGAGATAGGAAGTGAGAGATAGGAAGTGGGAGACAGGAAGTGGGAGACAGGAAGTGGAAGACAGGAAGCTTGAGTCATTTACCTGGCTTTGCTATAATCAGCCTGTGTGATCTTGAGAATCTCAGAGGAAAACTTCTCTAGAACTTACATGTAAAATGAATCAAACCCCATTTATCTGAACCGGTGAAGCCAGTTTCAATTTGTGAAACATCAGAATTGTTTTTTCCAGCCGTGCCCATTTTCACTTGCAGCCACAAGAATAAAAGTATTATTAACTACATGTACTACATGAAGCCCTTAAATGAATAATGACATCTGTAAGGAGAGCCCATTACTGAAGAAACAACGGGAGCTTGCTGTGGCCTTATCACAATTCTCAAGAAATGTTAAGAAGATGAGGGCTTTCTAGGTTTTTAAAATATCACGATTAAATAGTTAACTAGACACATACAAGTTAAGGGAAACTGAATGACTATAAGAGAAAAGATTACCCCAAAAATTCGGCTGAACACTTTCACAAATTTAACGCATAAGGAGTTCCGGTGGCTTTTTCCTTGTTCGGTTTTCTGGCACTCTTTATCAGACATCACAGGGGCCTCCAGGTTCTGCCTTAAATCGGGGTGTCTGCCTGAGGGAAGACAGGAATAAAGAGACCTTCCTGTTCTCAATCGTTATTGAACCTTTCCAGCCACAACCCCCTACTGCAACTGGTGTTTTGTGTGTGTCTAAAGAAAACGAGGAATGGGAAGGAGGGAAGAAATGACCTTGGGCACAGTTATGAGAGTTAATCCTGAGGGTTTTGAAATAGCCTTTATGTCTCTGTAAAAAGCAGAGTTTTCTTT
>NW_011888829.1:206762-231219 GCF_000151845.1 Pteropus vampyrus | reverse complement strand
CCAGCCACAACCCCCTACTGCAACTGGTGTTTTGTGTGTGTCTAAAGAAAACGAGGAATGGGAAGGAGGGAAGAAATGACCTTGGGCGCAGTTATGAGAGTTAATCCTGAGGGTTTTGAAACAGCCTTTATGTCTCTGTAAAAAGCAGAGTTTTCTTTCTACTCAGTGTCCAGTCTTAAAGGAATAAGAGGTGCCCTGACTCAAGTTCTCAAGTTCGCGAGCATGAGGTGCCCTGACTCAAGTTCTCGAGTTCGCGAGCATGAGGTCTACAGCTATGACTGTAGATCCAGTCGAGTTCTCCTCTACGTGTGAAATGAGCCTGCGTGGGAGGGAGGGCTGCAGCCTCTTTAATAGGAATCGTGTCTCTGACCGTCAGGAATGATGACCTCTGTGCAGTCAGGTGGCCTGCGGATCCAGCTACAGAAGCCCTGAGAGGCAGCGAGTGTGTGACACCCCGGGACAGGAGGCGCTTTGGGCTTCTGGGCGGGTCTCTTTTTGCCAGACCACTCCTGTCGTATCTCCCTGTGGTCTCCACCCCGTCTCCTCTCCCATCTGCTATGAGACATGGGTGTTCCTCTTCAGGGATAACCGATGACCCTGGTTTGCTGTGGGAGGTGCACTCACCACTGTTGTCTTGGCTCCAGTCCAAACCCGAAAGCAGACAGACGGTGCCTGGCCGGACATCGCTGGTGGCGAGGGCCAGGGGCTGGACTTTGTGGCTGTTGTTGGCGGGATTAGCCAGCTTAATGAGCATGAGGTCATCCTGAGGGTAGCTATGACTGTAGTTCCAGTAGCGGACAATATTTATGGGGTTAATAGTCTGCTCTGTCCCATCTCTGACCCTGACTCTGAGATTCCCCAGCATCACTTTCAGATTTCTGGAGGGAGAAAGGGTTGGAAGTAATCACTGTCATATCATCATTATCACCATCACCACCACCACCACCACCACCACCAAAGCTGATATCGAATGTTACAATGTGCCAGGTATTGTGCCAAGAGCTTCATCTGGCTTCCAGGTTACCTCACTTCCCACTCACAACAAATCTATGAGGTGCATTCTATTTGCAATCCCCATTTTCCAGATGAAGTACTGGAGGCAGTAAGAGGACTTCCCCACAGTCAGTGGCGGAGCCTTTAACTGCTGTGTCTTCATGTGGTTGTCCCGGATGTAGTAGAGGGGGAAGCGATGCGTGGCAGAGATACGTGATTCTCCCTCCTCTCCAGCTCCGGCCCACCCAGGTGGGCATTTTCACTGTGCTGGAGGTGAGAGGTTGGGATGACCCGAGGGGCGGATATCCGCTCTTTGCTTCACCAGATCCCTCCCAGCCCTACTTTATCCTGCTCTGTACCTTTGGAACATCATAGAAGTGGATTAAGTCAATGAGCTTTGGCCACTAGGAAGCACTGGAAAGTAGTTGGAGGAAGGAGTGTGAGGTTGGAGTATTATTTACGGCCCCAGGGTTGCCACAGATTGGCTGTTGGCTGTGTCTCCGAACCAAAGGCTATAGCTCGTACAAGGCGATCTCTCCGTACAACGCGCCCCCCGCCCCCGTAACCATCCTCTCCTTGGCCCTCTAGGTCTAGGGGCAGTAACGCCCCTTTCGAATCCTAACCCCGGGAGCACCGAACTCTGGGTTTTCCTGTGTCCCTTGACCATACCTTTGTCGTTAGTTCTTTTTAAAAATTATCTTCATCGTATCCAGCCTACATGCATCCTAAGTTACCTGCTGGTCCCTAAACTTATAAAACACATTCATATTTTCAGTCAAAAACTTGGGAAAACTGATAGGAGACGGAGGAGGCAGAATTCGTCAAACAGGACTCGTCAGCCGCAGCACCGCTGGCGTTTTGGGTGGGACGGCGGGGCGTCCTGGGTCGGGCAGGGAGCCCCGCAGCATCCTCGCCCTGGCCTCTGTTCACTGGATAGATGCCAGTAGCACAGCCTTCCCTACTCCCAAGTCCATAGTGACACCCAAAACTATCTTGACTTTGCCAAATGTACCCTGAAGGGACATTGCCTCTACTTGAGAGCCAGGGATGCAGGATGAGTAGGGGGGTGGGGATGCCCGACACTCACGGTAAGTAGCAGTGAGCTGGGGCCAGCACCCAGTTTTTCTTGATGAGGACACCCACGCAGGGGTTGAAGTGAGACTTGAGGTATACCAAATAGGGAGCATGGTCTTCCTTCTGCACGGCCGAGGAAGCAGAGAAAAATGTCCCTGAGAAAATAATAAGTTTGCTATAATGACATTCTTAGAACGCATAATACAGTCAACAATTTCCTCGATGAAAAAGAATATGGACCATTTTAAAGAAGTAATTGGTCAGGAAATGTGAAAATGTTTGACATTTTTTTTTCCTAATAAAAATATAAATTAAAAGGACATACCATTTTATCCAATATTTATAATAATCATTTTTGTTTAATGTTGATAAGATCCAATCAAAGAAAGTACAAGGAGAAACACGCTCATGGCTTGTAGGAATGCAGATTGAGTCTATCTTTTTGAAAAGCAATTTAAAAATAGGCATCGACAGAAATAAATGGATCTGTAGACAAAGACTGCGAATAAGTGTTCTCACTGAGCACGATTTATAATAGCTAATCATTGGAATCATAAATTTCTAATACAGTAATGTTAGGCATTGAAATGAAAAAGTACGTCAACAAAAGGAACATCATACCTATTAAAACCGTATTTATAAAGAATATTGAACAGCAAAGGAAATATTGATAACTTTTCTTTAAGTTAAAAGTAATAATAAAATCCAGTAATTCAATTGTCTAAAACAAGTAAATAAGCGAAACATAAACCATTTAAATGTAAAAGTAAAGAAAATAAAGCCCGGGAGTAAATTCCAACCAAGCGTTAGCTTGTGTTAACTGAAAGGTAGAATTACGAATGATGGTAATTATCTTCTGCTTTTTAATATTTTCAAATTTTCTAATATGAACACACAACATTTTTTATAAGTGAATTGTTTTAAAAAATGAGAAGGAAGGGGAAGAAGGCTAATTCTAGAAAATAAAGCACTTCTCTTGTCTTGGCTGCTTCAATACTTCTCTTATCCACCCCAAGCCTAGCTAGGCCTCTACCTCACAGCACCTTCTCTGTGTGATCACACGGTTAGAGACCCCAGGGGAGATGGGGTGCAGTATGAATAAGGATAGGAGACACTGAGCTCTTGTCCTAAGGGCTTTACGTGGATCGATTGAATCTTCACAATGACTGTATAATGTAAATCAAAACACCCTCATTTCGACCATAGAAGCTAAAGCACGGATGTGTTAACTGACCTGTCCAAGCTCACACAGCTCATTCGTGCAGTCAGTGGGGTGGTGGGAAATGCCTTTCCAGCAAATTCTGCTGTCAGAAGAACTTTAGGCAAGTCAGGGAATGCAGGAGGTGGGGCCCTGGCATTTGATCTTTGTTCCCACCTGCTCCATTCCCTGCATTCTGAGTCTCTAAGCTTTCAGAAAAACGGATATCAGATGACAAGATGAGTTCTCTGTCCTGTGGCTACACTGGGACTTGCCCAGTGGGTGATGAGGCTCACATTTTAGAATAACCAGCGGGGACACTCACTGTTCATCAGGTGTGCCCCATACCCCACCCTACAGCTTAGCACTGGCTCAGCCCATCCTGAGAGCCTTCGAATGGGGTCTAAGGAGGGAGACCCCTCGTTCTGCTCATGACTGCTGTCTTGAATCTCTTTTGCATCCTCCACACAGCCTGCATCTGCCCTACTCTGTTTTACATTAACCCACACCTTAGAGGACAGAGTAGAAGGCCATGGCTACGTACCAACAAGGACACTCAAATAGAAGATAAGTTTCATAGCCATCCAGGTCTTTCCCTGTGAGATGTAGAGGTCAGCGGAGTATGGAGTCTCAGCTCAGCCTCGTCCTCGAGAACACCTGTAGAATCAGTGGGTGTGGTTTGGCACGGGGGGCACAAAATGGGATTGGAAGGCAGCTCTGGGCATAAAGCGGGGGGAGAGAGTTCCAAATAGACGAATGGAGGCCCTTTTGCCCCAGGGAAGGTGCGGAGGGTCCACTGGAGTCTTTCAGGAATGGAAAAGAAGCCTAATTCCTTAGACTTCTGGATCCAGGTCCCTCTATCTGCTCTCCCTAAAAGCCCAGCTGACTAAAAGTAGTTCAGCTGCCAGCGGGAAAGGGAGCTCTAGGCTCAGGGCTTATGCTCCCCACAGAGTTTCTGAGGCCAGGGCTGTGAGGGCAGGATTTTCCACCTTAGCTCAGGAACACAGTATCCCCAAGTTTGCTCTGAACCCCCTAAGAGTTGCTTATACTTCCCCTCAGCCCCTCCCATCTTTATTACACTAGCTTCATCTTTCCCTGTGATCACTGTTTCATCACTCAGCCATCATCACCAACAAGGTCTGGTTGTCCTGATCCACAGCTTTGATCCGAGGAAATGGAGAGATGAAAAGCATTCATACCAGTTATTTCGATAGCTGAGGAAGGGTGTATGTTCTAGATTAAATCAGATCCAGGATCTGCTGTATGTTGGTGACAATTCAGAAGGCAGAACCTTTCGGTGCTTTTGAATGAAAAGATTTCTCGGCCAATAATATCCTCAGTCATCCTGGGATAATTGGGAACACGCTCTAACAAGAGAAAGAGCAGTAACGTCAATAGCTAACATTCACTGAACACTTACTGGATCCCACGCGCTGAGCTAAATTCTTTACGGACATCGTTAGTGGTGATTTTATATTAAGTTAGTTTGAGACGTAAACTTAATTATACTTTGCATCACTCTAACCCTTAAATTTCTTAAGCTCATAATCTCATTCCAGTATTATGACAACCCTGGAAAGAGGAGACGGGGCTGGGCTGGTGTCATTTTTCTCCTGATCTGTAGGTGACAGAACTGAGACAGAATTTAAGTAATTTTCTCAAAATCACACATGATTGGGAAGACTAGAAGTAGAATCGAGGTCTTGTTGGACACACAGCTTTTCAACCCCATCCTCTAGGCTTCAGCTAATCAATATTCATGGATCTTGAAAAACTGTCACACAAAGTCCCTCAAGTGTGAAATGGAAAACAGGCATGCCACATGCTTTCCCGAACGTCACAGTGAACACAGAGGTACCTTGGGAAGTGGGACTGGTTATGAAAGATACTGAAGTTCAAAGACAGGATAGAGTTGTGGAAGGTTTTCTGCGGTGGGGGTGGGATTAGTTAACACAGGCGATAAATTGAGAGAGAGATACGCTTGACTCTGAGGTCGTTTTCCCCAGATCTTTTGAAAATATTATGGGCCAGGAAGGAAATATGAGGTCTGGTCTGGGAGTGTGAGGGCTAAGAGCAGAAAAGCAGGGTTGCTATCTGGGAAAGATCTCTACAGGCAACAGATTTTCTGGAGGAGGAGGGCACCTGCGTGTGAATTTCGAATTGGTATCTCTAGCCCAGGACTTCAGTCCCACATCGACAACGGCCTCTTAGAAACCATTGTTTGCATCCCCTCTAGGCCCCTGAAATTTAGCATGTCAAAATTACACTCTTCACTCCTCTGGCCTTTCAAATTCACCCTTCTGCCTGTTTTCCTTATTCTAGGAGATAACTCTACCTTCCACTTCTTTGATTTTTCTCTTTTCCTCACCGTTCAATCCCAAAGTCCACGCTAATTCCAACAGTCCCTACGATCCATCCATTATCTTTCCATTCTCACTGCTGTCATCCGAATCCAGGCCGTGATGGCGTCTCAGTTGTATGTATGAATGCACGTGCCCACCTACTGTCGCTTAATTTGACACTCTCTTTTTGACTTAGGACTGTTATTGTTTTTCTCTAAGATTCAGATAAGATCATGTTAGTCACCTTCTTCGAACTCTTCCGTAGTTCCCTACTGCCTAGAGAACGACCCCCCCCCACCCCGAGCATGGTTTAGGGAGCTCCCTTGACCCCCCTTCGTCTTGTCTTTGTCCTCATCTCTTGTCATCTCCTCTGTGCCACCTCTCTCCCCTCTCCCCACTGTGCACACCAGGTCTACCAAACTACTTTTCAATGTGAGCTTTCTTGTTTTGACACTAATCATTTTTTATAGTACTTTAGCCTTGAATGCTCCTGTTAGTTTGCCCATCTCGTTTATTTTTATTTATTAATAAAAATTTATTATTTGCTTCAGGATACAGATATCCGATATGGACATCGTTCTTAAGGCTTCTCTTTGAAAAAATAACTTTAGAATTCTATGGATGGATGGATGGCGTGTGCGTGTATAAGATAGTCAACATTTCCTTGTATGTTTGTAATTCGTTGCTATTACGTTCTTTATCTATTAGTGTTATTATAGATTCCATGTACATATGGAGACATACCTGTCCTCGGCCTCATTCCACAGAGCATACGAGATTTATAGGGACTCTTAAGTCTATCACTATTTCGTTCTGCCATCTAACCGATTTCTCATTTTAGTAATGTTCTTGTTCTGTTTTGCAAAAGGCAGCTACAGAAAAAGTTGAGAGAGAGAGAGAGAGAGAGAGGGCAAGCGAGCAAGGCTGTGTCCCAGAGGGCAGCGTGGTAAGAACAGATTTAGAGATCTCACGGGAACGCTAGTATTGGTAATGGCTGGGAATTTTTATGCCAGTGGTGTCTGTGGTTGTGAGATGTGAACCCATACGTGTGAAGCGGTTTTGAGGAGGAGTGGGCTGAGTGTGACATGCATAAAGGGGAGGGAAATCGGTGTCACACAGAGGGGTGGAGGCAGCTCTGCTTCAGCAGCGTAGCCCAGAAAGGAGGGGGCAATGGGACATGTAGAGGGAGGGGTGCTAGTCAGTGGGGAAGGAACTGGTGAAAAGAACTGAGAGGCTAGGGAAGGGAGCGTGGGATGAATTTTAACTCCGCGGAAGGGGCACTTGAACTCCTACTTTGGAATTCCTTTCCCTAGTTGAGGTGGAGGCTCAGATCCCTGGAACTCATCGTCCCACGGGGGAGACTTCCCTTAGACGGAAAAGGTTTCCATGTCTGCCATCCTTCTTCACGCTGAGGATCCAGACGGGAAGGAGAGCCTCTAGACTAAAGACTTAGAGCATCCTCACCCAGCTCTCTCCCCTGCACCTCCTTCCACTGTTCAGAATCCCCACGCGGGGTGTAAGTTCTATCCCCGCTTTGTGCCTGTTGGTTTTCACTATATCCTTACCCTTAGAACAGAGTTCAGGCACCAACATGAAGTGTGAACTGTTAATCTTGCTGATGGTGACTGGTGAGTGACTGAAGGTGTCTTTGTCAAGTTGATTAGAATTCTGTAGAGGGGTGAGGCTGTGGAGCTCGTTGGAGAGAGAGAGAAGGTGGATTGGAAGTAGGTGATGTGCTTAGTCATTTTTGGTACAGGCTCGGCCATTTTGTAGTACCTGAATCTTTTTATTATGGGCTTAAAACCTCCTGAATGTGTGATAAATTTCTTTGGCTGAAACATGGAGGTATGCCAGAAGGGAGGATAGAGATGGGATCCTGGAAGGAGACAAGGAGTTTATAAAAGACATAAAAAGCAAAAGAAGTAGGTATTTAGCTGTAATGTTCAAAAGGAAAAAGTAGATTTTGTTCTTTTGGATTTAAAACATAGTGTGTAATAATAATCACCACCGCCACCACCACCATAAAGGCATATACTTATATAGAACTTGTATAACGGATGCTGTCCCATTTTCTACATTAACTCAAGGTGCCTTTGAGACATCACATGGAGATGTCCACTTGAATATAAGGGTCTGGAGCTCAAGACAGGAGTCAGAGTTAGGAGACGGATTTTGGAATTTTGAGAATATTGAAAGAATTTGAGTTTTTAGGAATAATTGGAAAAGATTTCTTGGGAAGAGTTTAGGGGAAAGAATTATGTAAAAGACATATAACTATGAAGAGTTCTAACTGTACTTCTTTGTTTAAAATTTTTATTTTGAAATAATTACACATTTATGGGAAGTTGCAAAAAATGTGTGAGTCCCAGGTACCCATCACCCAGTTTCTACCATGGTAACTATAATACAATATCAGACCATGAAACCGCCATTGGTACAATCTGCAGTCTGTTCAGTGTCTCGTTTTACTCTGCGTGTGCGCGCGTATGTGTGCGTGTGCGTGTGTGTGTGTGCGTGCGTTGTATTTAACTCTATTCAGTTTTATCACATATACAGATTTCTTCCACCACCACTTTCAAGACACAGGACAGTTCCACCACCACAGTATCCCTCGTGTGGCCATTTAGAGACATACTATTTCATTTTCCCTCCCTGCTCCTAACCCATGGTAACTACTACTAATCTGTTCTCCATTTCTATAATTTTATTGTCTCAAAAATGTTATGCAAATGGAATTGTACAGCATATAATTATAATTACATTTTATGGTTGACTTTTTTCACTCAGCATAATTCTCTTGAGATATGTACCAGTTGTGTATATATTGTTAGTTCCTTTTTATTATGACTGTCATTCCATGGTATGGAGGTACACAATTTGTTTAACCGTTCAACCATTGAAGGACATCTATGAATAAAGGTGCTACATTTTTGTGGTAATAAGTTCATTTGTCTGGGATACGTGCCTGAAAATGCAATTATTGACTATATGGTAATTGTATGTTTAATTTCATACGGAACTGCCAAATTGTTTTCCAGATTGGCTGCACCATTTTACATTCCCACCAGCAATGTATGAGCTAGCTATTTTCTTCACATCTTTGCCACCATTTTTTTGTTTTAGCCATTCTGTTAAATGTATAGAACTATCTCATTGTAGTTTTAATGTTTGTTTCCCCAATGACTATTCTGTTGAATATCTTTTCACGTGCTTATTTACCATATGTATAGTCTCTTCAGTGAAGTCTCTGTTTTCATCTTTTGCTCATTTTCTAATTAGACTTTGCTTTTGGGGGTTTTTTTTTTTTTTGACTGTTGAGTTTGAGAGTAAGTAAGATAGTCTAGATACAAGCCCTTTGTCAGATGTGAGATTTACACATATTTTTCCAGTATGTAACTTGTCTTTAAAACTATCTTTTATAGAGCAAACATTTTAAATTTTGATGAGGTCTCATTGTTCAACTTTTATGGATTTTGGTTTTGGTGTCAAGTCGAAGAACTTTTTGTGTAACCCTAGGTCCTAAACATGTTCTCCTTTTCCCTCTATAAGTTTTATATTTATCACTTATTATTTAAGACTGTAATCCATTTTTAAGTTAATTATTGTATAAGGTGTGCTGTTTGGGTGGAGGGTTTTTTTTTTTTTGTCTATGGATGTCCAGTTACTCCAGCACCATTTATCGAAAGTCTGTACTTCATTGACTTGCTGTTGCCCTTTGTCAAAAATCAGTTGGACATACCTGTGTCTGTCTATGTCTAGATTTTCTGTTATGTTTCAACCGATCTACGTGTTTGCTCCTCTGCCAATATCACACTGTCTTTTTAAAAAATAATATTTTATTTTTCAATTACAGTTGACATACAACATTACATTTATTTCAGGTGTACAAAATAGTGATTAGACAGTTATATAATTTATGAGGTGATCACGCCAATAAATCTAGTACTCATCTGATACCATACATAGTTATCACAATATTTTTTATTATATTCCTTATGCTCTATTTTACATCCCCATGACTATTTTATAACTATAATTTGTACATATTAATCCCTTCCCCCTTTTCAACCATTCCCCCAACCTTCCTCCCATCTGGCAACCATCAAAATGTTCTCTGTGTCTGTGAGTTTTGTTTCTGTTTTGTTTATTTATTTTGTTCTTTAGATTCCACATATAAGTGAAATTATATGGCATTCATCTTTCTCTGTCTGACTTACTCCACTCAGCACAATACCCTCTGGGTCCACCATGCTGTTGCAGATAGCAAGATCTCATTCTTTTTTATGGCTGAGTAATATTCCATTGTATATATGCATCACCTTTTCTTTATTCATTCATCTATTAATGGACACCCAGGTTGCCTCCATATATTGGCTATTGTAAATAATGCTGCAATGGACATATGGATGCACATGTCTCATTAACGTATGTGTCATTTTGGGGAGAATTAGCATCTTTACTATGTTGTGGTTTTCAGTTGATGAACACAGCATGTGTTCCTTTTATTTAGTTCTTTGATTTCTTTTATCAATGTTTTCTAATATTAGCATAAAATTCTGTACATATTTTGTTAACTATATACATAATTATTTAATTTTTTTCAGAGTAATTATAAGTAGTATTGCATTTTTAATTTTGGGTTCCATATATTCATTGTTAGTACATAGAAGTGTAATCGATGTTTGTGTGTTGATCTTGCTGAACTCACGTATTCTAGGAGTTTTTTGAGTTTTTTGTAGATTCCTCGGAATTTTCTATGTAGACAATCATGTCACCTACAAATGGGGATGGTTATATTTCTTCCTTGCCACTTTGTCTTTTACTTTTCTTCCTTGCCTTATTGCAGTGACTAGAATGTACAGTACTATTTTGAGTAAGAGTGTTGGGAGTAGACAGTGCCGTCTTATTTCAGATCTCAGTGGGTAAGCATTCAGGTTTTCACCATTGAATATGATGGTAGCTGTAGGGTTTTGTAGATGCTTTTATTTTATTTTTTTTAAATCAAATTGAGACGATTAATCTCTTTTTTAACTTGCTGAGAGTTTATATTGGAGCAGATGTTAAATTTGTCAACTGCTTCCTATCCCTTGCATTAATTGACATAATAAATTTTCCCCTTTAACCTTTTGACGTAGTGGATTACTTCGATTGATTTTCAAATGTTACATGCCTGCAATAAGCCCCACTTAGTCATAGTGTACACTCTTTTTTTATATGTTGCTGGATTTAATTTCCTAATATTTATGGAAGATTTTTATGTTTTCTTGATGATAGGTGTGAGAGGAGATCTCACTTTGGTTTTGATTTGTATTTCCCTGATGATTAGTGTTATTGAGTATCTTTTCATATGCTTGTCGTCCATTTGGATGTCTTCTTTGGAAAGATATTTATTTAATTCTTCTGCACATTTTTAAATTAGGTTGTTTGGTTTTTTTGTTGGATTGTATGAGTTCTTTGTATATTTTGGGTATTTACCCCCTATGTCTGCAAATATTTTTCTCCCATTCTGTAGGTTACATTTTCATTTTGTGGATTGTTTCTTTTGCTGTGTAGGAGCTTTTTAGTTTGATGTATCTCCACGTGCTGATTTTTGCTTTTGTTCTTTGTGCTGTTGGTGTCATATTCAAAAAATTATTGCCAAGACCTATGTCAGGGAGCTTTCCCTATGTTTTCTTGTAGGAGTTTTGTAGTATTTCATTCATAATAGCATCAGAAACAATAAAATACTTAAGAACAAATTTAACCAAGGAAGTGAAAGATCTGTACAATGAAAACTACAAGGCTTTGATGAAAGAAATGGAAGAAGACACAAACTAATTGAAAGATATATCCGTGTTGGTGAATTTGAAAAGATCAATATTGTTAAAATGTTTATACTACCCAAAGCCGTCTATAGATTCAGTGCAATCCTTATCAAAATTCCAATGGAATTTTTCAAAGAAATAGGAAAAAATTTGTAAAATTTATGTGGAATGACAAAAGATTCCAAATAGCCAATGCGATCCTGAGAAAGAAGAAGCTGTAGGCATCATACTTTCTGATTTCAAATTATACTACAAAATTGTAGTAATTAAAACAGTATGTTACTGGCATTAAAATAAACATATAGACCAATGGAACAGAATAGAGAGCTAGAAATTAACCCTTGCATATATGGTCAACTAATATTTAACAAGAGAACTAAGACCACTCAATGGTGAAAGGATAGTCTTTTCAACAAATGGTGTTGGAAAAATGTGTTAACCACAAGCAGAAACATGAAATTGGGCCCCCTATCTTAAACCACTCACAGAAGTTAACTCAAAATGGATTAGATTTAAATGTAAGACCTGAAACCATGAAAGTGCTAGAAGAAAACGTAGAGGAGAAGCTCCTAATTGATTTTCAAATGTTGAACTAGTTTTGCATACCTAGGATAAATCCTAATTGGTCTCGGTGTATAATTTTGTTATACATTGTTAGATTAGATTTGCTAATATTTTGTTGATGATTTTTGCATCTATTTTCATGAGAGACACTGGTTTGTAGTTTTTTTCTTGCAATGTCTTTGTTTTTGGTATTAGAGTAATGTTGGCATCATGGAATGAGTTCTGCTTCTATTTTCTGAAAGAAAATAGAGAATTTCTGAAAGAAAATAGAGAATTGTAGAGAATTGGTATAATTTCTATCTTACATGTTTTGGTGGAATTTACCAGTCAATTCATCTGGGCCCATTGCTCTCTATTTTAGAAGGTTATTATTGATTCAATGCCTTTAATATACATTGGCCTGTTTAGGTTGTCTGTTCTTGAGTTTTAGCAGATTGCGTTTTTCATGGAATTGATCCATTTCATCTCAGTTACAGTGTTTGTGGGCAGAGTTGTTCATAGTATTCCTTTATTGTCCTTTTAATGTCTGTGGGATCTGTAGTGATTTCTTCTCTTTCACTTCTGATATTAGTAATTTGTGTACTCTTTCTTTCTTGGTTATCCTGACCAGAGGCTTATTGATTTTACTGATCTTTTCAAAGAACCAGCTTTTGGCCTCATTGATTTTTCTCTGTTTCCTATTTCAATTTCTTTGATTTGTGCTCTAATTATTATATCTTTTCACCAGCTTATTTTATTCTTTTTCTAGTTTCCTAAGGAAGAAACTTTGGTTATTGATTTTGGATCTTTCTCTTCTAATATATACATCCAATGCTAAAAGTTTCTCTCTAAACGCTATTTTCATTACATCCACAAATTTTGGTAAATTGCGTCTTCATTTTCATTTAGTTCAAAATATTTTTAAGTTTCATTTGAGATTTATTCTTTGACCATGTATTATTTGTAAATGTGGTGTTTGGTCTTTATATATTTGGGATTTTTCAGCTATCTTTATGTTATCGATCTCTATTGTAATTTCACTGTGACCTGAGAGCAGTCATTGCATGATTCCTATTTTTTTTTAAATTTGTTGTGCATTGTATGGCCCGCAATGTGTTCTGTCTTAGTGAATATTCGATGTGAGCTTGAGAAAAATGTATATTGCTATTTTTGCATAAAGTAGTCTATAATTGTCAATTATATCTAGTTGATCGTAGGTGCTGTTGAGTTAAACTCTGTCCTGGCTGATTTTTCTGCCTGCTGGAACTGTCCATTTCTGATAGAAAGGTGTTGAAGTCTCCAACTATAATAATGGATTTATGTATTTCTTTTTGCAATTCTATCAGTTTTTGCCTCACATAGTTTGATGCTCTGTCATTAGCCACATGTACATTAAGGATTGTTATGTCTTTTTGGATAATTGAGTCCTTTATCATAATGTAATGTCCCTGTTAATCTCTGATAACTTTCCTTGCTTTGAAGTCTGCTCTGTCTGAAATTAATGTAGATACTCCTGCTTTATTTTGATTAGTGTTAGCATGATACATCTTTCTCTATATTTTACTTTTAATCTACATGTGTCTTTATATTTAAAATGAATTTCTTATAAACAACATATAGTTGGGTCATATATTTTGATCCACTCTGACAAATCTGTCTTTTAATTGGTGCATTTAGACCATTGATGTTCAAAGTAATTATTGATATAGTTGGATTAGTATTTACCATACTCGTTACTGTTTTGTACTTGTTGCCCTCGTTCTATGTTCCCATTTTTATCTTTTTTGCCCTTTGTGGTTTTAATTGAGCATTTTACATGATTCCATTTTTTTCTCCCTTTTTAGTATGTCAGTTATGCTTCCCTTTAAAAACTCTTTTTCATCCTAGATTTTGCAATATACATTTACAAGAAATCTTAGTCCACTTTCAGATAACACTATTCCAGTTCACAGGTTGTGCGCGTACCATATAAAAACAAAATAATCCTAATTCTGCCTTCCTGTTCCTTATATCATTGCTGTCATCCATTTCAGTTATATATATGCATATATATATGTAATGCACAAGCATAGTTGAATGCATTGTTGCTATTATTATTTTGAGAAAACATATCAATTAAGAAAAAAAATAAGTTTTCTACCTTCACTTATTCCTTCTTTGATGCTCTTTTCTTTGTGTAGATCTGAGCTTGTCACCTATAGTATTTTCTTTCTCTTAAAGATCTTATTTTTAACATTTCTTGCAAGTCATATATACTGGTAACAAATTCCTCGGTTTTTGTTTGTCTGAGAAAGTCTTTATTTCTCCTTCTCTTTTGAAGGTTAGTTTCACAGGGTACAGGATTCTGGGTTGGTGTCTTTTTTCTCTCCACACTTTAAATATTTTTCTTCACTCTCTCCTCGTTTGCATGGTTTCTGAGGAGAAGTTGGATGTAATTCTTATCTTTGTTCCTCCATAGATAAGGTATTTTTTTCCTCTGGCTTCAATTTAGGATATTTCAAAAATTCTCTTTGGTTTTCTGTAGTTTGAAAATGATATGCTTAGATGTAGTTGTTTGTTTTTATGCATTTGTCTTGCTCGGCGTTCTCTGATTTTCTCGGATGCGTGGTTGGATATCTGCCATTGATTTGGAGGAATTCTTAGTCATTATTGTCTCAAATATTCTTCTGTTTCTTTCTTTCTTACCTTCTGGTGTTTCGTCATGCATATGTTACATATTTTGTGGTTGTCCCATAGTCCTTGGATATTCTGTTTAAAATTGCATTGGTAAGAAATGATATTATTGAACACTTGTTATATGCCAAACATTTTTCCAATCAATTTACATATATTAACACATTTAAGTCTCACAATGACCCTTAGATAGAAGTTCAGTGAAGAGCTCAGTACAATAAAGAAATTAAGGTATAGAGATTGCATAACTTGTTTAAGTTCATATTACCAGTAAGAATAGAGCCAGAATTTGAATCCAGGCACCTATTTCCAGAGAATAAGTACTGTACTGTATTTAAGTGCCCATCTGGACAATGTATCTCTCCCTGCATTCTCATGCCAGAATTAAAGTTTTAATTTTAATTAATTAATTAGTTCATTAATTCCTTTCTTTTGGAGTCATGGTGACTAGTTTCAAAGCATCCCTGTAATCAACCAGTAGGAAAAGTTAGGGAGCTGTAGGGAAGGCTGCATTGCTGTGACTTTGGATAGTCAGATAAGCCTTTGGGAGACAGAAAATGAACTAAGGTGTCAGCAGACAGGTGGAGGAGAAGCAGGGAGGTCATGTAGAGAAGTGACTTCCTGGGATTTAGAATCAGTCTGAAATCTGAATCCTTGAGCCAACTACGTTCACTAGATGTATGGCCTGAAGGAAATTTCCTAATATTAAATCTTTAATCTGTAAAACAGCATAAAATTTATCCACCCACAGTTCTTTTGTTTTGAAATTAAACATTTTAAAAAAGTATATGAAGAACTTAGTACAGTGCTTTTATAGTATGGTTCTCTAGTGCTATAGAGTAGGAGCTGAGCGATTAGTAGGTGGTAAATATTGATATTGTCTGACAGTGGCATCTTGAAATCTCCAGAACCACTCCCAAGTTTCCTTTAATCAGCTGGTTAAAGGAAACCCCTTGATTCTCCTCTCTTTGTATTCCAGGTGTTGTTCCATTCGTTAGCGATGACATGGAAGACTTACATCATCTTTTCTACTTATTATACCTGAATTCTAGTTACGAGCCCTGCGTGGGGACTCTGATTGCCCCTCAGTGGGTGCTGACGGCGGCACACTGCTTCTTACCGTAAGTAATGGGGATCAGTTCACTCTGTTCCAAAGTTCCAAGACTGGGACTCGACACTTTGTAGGAATTCTAAAGAAACTGTGCTGATCAGGAAATCCTAGGGCTATGATGGTGAAGGGGAGCTCAGCTACTCAGGTAAAACTTGACTAAGGAAAGTTCCACATCCTTGTTTTTAACATACCCAGAAATGAAAAATAATGTTGTATAATAGCATACATATATGTAAAAATAACCCTGCAAATCATTCTTAATGTTTTTAAGATTCATCCAAAGTGTTAGATGTGGGACCATATTTCATTTTTTATTGCTGTATAATATTTCAGTGCAAGTGTCACACAATTTGTTCATTTTTTACAGACATTCGAGTTATTTCTAGTTTTCTACTATTTTGAACATATTTGTACCATGTACCTTGGAGAGTATTCTCGTGTATATTTTTGCAATATTTTTATGTGTTAGTGTATATACCGGTTGGTGTATATCTGCAAGTATACCTCGTAGTATATAACTCTAGGGTATATACAGTAGTCCCCACTTATCTATGGTTTTGCTTTCCACAGTTTCAGTTACTTGCAGTCACCCACGATCCAAAAATATCAAATGGAAAATTTCAGAAATAAACATTCATAAGTTTCAAATTGCACATCCATTCTGAGGAGCATGATACAATCTCACATCTTCACATTCTGTCCTGCATATCCACGCTGTATATATTCCCTGCCCATTAGTCACTTAGCCATCTGGGTTATCAGATCAACCGTCACCGGTATCACAGTGCTTATGTTCAAGTAACCTTCATTTTACTAAATAATGGCCCCAAACCACAAGAGTAGCAGTGCTGGCAATTTGGATATGCCAAAGAGGAGCCATAAAGTGCTTCCTTTAAATGAAAAGGTGAAAATCCTCAACTTAATAGGCATTTTATCATCTCATATCTTCACAAGAAGCAGGGTGACTATAGTCCAATAACAAATTTTGAGAGGGAGAGAGATACCTCATATTCACATAACTTTTATTACAGTATATTGTTATAATTGTTCTATTTTATTATTAGTTATTGTTGTTAATCTCTTAGTGTGCCTAATTTATCAATTAAACTTTACAATAGATATGTAAATATACGGAAAAACACGGCATATATAGGGTTTGGTATTATCCACGGTTTCAGTCATCCACTGAGAGGTCTTGGAACGTATCCCCCACAGATAAGGAGACTGCTATAATTAGGCGTGGAATTACTGGATCCTAGAGGATGCACATGTTCACTTTTATACATCCTCCAGTGATTTATAAGTGTTCTTCCAACGTTGGGTATTGTTCAACTTTTTTATTTTTTGGCTGGTTGTCAAATATCTTATTTTGCACTTAATTTTATTATCTTTATTATTAGTGATGATTAGCATCTTATTTCCCCCTTCTCCTCCTTCTGCCAATAATGTTTCTTTTGGGAAATACTCTTTCATGTCTTGAACATTTTGTGTATTGAATGTTTAAAAAATTGCTTTGTAGAACTTCTACAAATGCTCTAGATATTTCTCTTTTGCCAGTTATATATGTCAAAAATATCTTCTTCCAGTTTGTGGCTTGATCTTCTCTTTATGGTGCATTTTGATGAATAAGAGTCTTAACTTTGATATAATTCAGTTTAACACTTGAATTATCAATCTTTATTTGTGGTTATTGTGTATTGTGCCTAATTGACACTATTCTTTATGACCTTAAGATCTAAAATATATATTTTTTAATTTACATCTATAGATTTTAAAGCTTTGATTTTCATATTTAAATATTTATATCATTTGGAATCGACTTTTGCAAATGATATGAAATGGGGATCCAGTTTCACTCTTTTAGCATAGTAAGAAGAATATCTAAGTATCGTTTATCTAATGGTTTCTTCTTTCCCCAGTGATCTGCAATATCACATCCGTCATCTATCAAAGTTTCATCTGTACATGGGTTTGTTTCTAGGCTCTCTATGCTGTTTCATTGTTTTATTTATTATGGACCAGTACCACAATAATAAAATTCTTAATAATGATTTTATCATAATTTGTGGTGTCCGATAGGGTACGTCCGCCATTTTATTCTAAATCAGCAACACTTAGGTATCCTTTACATAAATTTAAAAATCAGCTTGTCAAGTTCTATTAAAAACTGTTGGTATTTATTTGGAATTGCTTTGCCTCTTTATACCAGTTGGGAACAATTGATATTTTCCCGATATTGATTATTCCCAGCCATGGATCTACAATGTTGCTCAATTATTAAGTTTCTCTTTGACATATTTTAAGAGTTTTATATTATTTGCATACACATCTTGCACATATCTTATTAAATTTATTCCTAAAGTGCTTTATTTTTTTTATTACATTTTAATTAATGTCCTTTCATAAAATTATATTTTCTGTTTATTGGTGATGGAAATGCAATTGGTACTCATAAATTGACCTTATAGCTTGTTGCTTTGCTATATTCTCTTGTTAGTTCTAATAATTTATATATACATATATATAAATGTTCCTGTGGGTTTTCTATCTAACATCTTTGGAATGGGCCATTATTATTGTTTACATTCTAAACAATTTTTAAAATTTCCATAAGATTAAATTTTTCATTTAATTCCATTAGATTTTTTTATGGGGGGCAGTAAATTTCGGGGGTAACTTTCCCAATAAAAAATCTTTTGAGTTCTAATTTAATTGTGTTGTGGTCAGAGAATGTGATCTATATGGTACCAATTTTTTGAAAATAGTTGAGGCTTACTTTTTGAACCAGTATGGAGTCAATTTTTATAAATCTTCCTTGTATGTTTGGAAGAATGTGTACTATCTAATCTTAGGGTGGGAGGTTCTCTATGTGTTACATGTATCCAACTTTTTAATTGTGTAGTTCAAATCTCCTGTAGTCTTATTAATTTTTTTTTGCTCGATATCAATAGTTAAGAGAATTTTGTTGAGATATTCCTCTGTATTAGTAGAATGGTCACAATTGTCCCATAAGTTTATTAGTTTTTGTTTTTTAAAGAGATACTTTCAGGTTATTTTATTTGGTATCTGTTAAGAGTAGAGCCCAAGCTATTACACTGCTTATCTCTTGGAGGCACCATTCAGTGTATAGGCTAGGTGAATGATCCCTATTGAATTTATATAGTGCATAACCTACATGACCACCAGTGGTAGCTACGCATAAAAGATCAAACGGACACAGATGAGAGGAGAGGTTAAGTGGATTGTTCTAGAAGGAAAGCGTGAATGTGTGTGTGTGTGTGTGTGTGAGAGAGAGAGAGAGAGAGAGAGAGAGAGAGAGAGAGAGAGAGAGAGAGAGAGAGAGAGAGAAAGAGAGAGAGAGAGATTAGGCTTGTAATGTGTGATAGTATCAATTTTTTTCTTCTTTTTTTCATTTTCCAGAGATCTCCAGATCATCTTTCGTGGTGGTTCTCAAAGTTTTCGAGACTTTTGGGGGGAGATTCTACCTTATGAGAAGATCTTTGTTCATCCAAACTTTACTGTCACTTCTTCTAAAAGTGACCTTATGCTGATAAAGTTGTCTGCACCCCTCACCTTCTCCCCCAAGAGTTTTCAGTTGCCGACTCTCATGAAGAATGAAGTTAAAGACTGCTTGATCTACACCTGGTTAAAGAATAAAGAATTTTTTGGTGAGTGACTGTCAAAAAGTAGAGTTAGCTGTGTTCATAGATATATTCACATTTTCAGGACCTCTGAGGATTTAGAAGAAATCAGAATGTACAGGCCCAGTGCCAGATTTCTGAGCACCTGTGTGAAGCTTGAAATAGAGTAACAGCATTGACTCTGTAGAGTAGTAGGGCTTTGGGAATCAAATCCTAAATCAAGGCGTTACTTGTATATTTTACATTGGCACACACGACAGGAGGCTGGGATTCAGGGATCTATGTTCGAGTATTGGTTCTGCCATTTATTATAGGGTTATGGGTGAATTCTTTAACTTCTTTGAATCTTATTTTGAAAATCATATTTTCCTTTCACTTAACAGGAGTGATATCGTTATCATTACAACAACATCAATGATAGCTACTATTTGTTGAACACTAATTACGCACCAGGCACTAAGCATCCTTTCTATAATATTCGACCATCATCATACATCACGTAGATGTTTTCTTAGGATTTACATCTTTTAAGTGAGGAAACCAAGACTCAGGGAGATTAACTAATTGTCCAAAGTCACAAACTTAGTGATGGCATAGCTTGGATTCAGATGTGTGGAGTGTCTTTCACCAACCATGCTTTGATGCTGGTAATCTATAATATGTGAGAAGCTGAGCAGGACAAGCTGATATGTTTAATCCATGGTGAATCTCATCAGTTCTTCCTCTGCAGTTCATTTTAACTGGGAAGAAGGAGGAGGAGGCAGGATGCCTTGTGAAAGTGCAAACGGGAATGAAATTCTGCTTTATTTCTTGTGCTTAGGAAATCAAGGCAATGAACTGCACAGTATGGAGATTGAATTGAACTCTGATATAAAATGCAAAAAATTACTGCGCGAAAAATTCCTTGAAGACATGTTCTGTATAGAACGCATGCTAGGAAGCAAACAGGAATGCCAGGTAACTTTTCTTATCTCATTTGCCCATCCATTCACTGGCTTTTTTTTTTTTTTTTTTTTTTTTTTTTTTTTTTACCTTTTTCTTTGTGTCTTTATCTCTTATCCTTAGTTGAGGGTCTGGAACGTGAAGTCAGGCTAGGAGCCCAGAGAATAAGGGGCTGACGAATGATGACACTCTCTCTTACACCTTGTGTTAGAGATGAGAGAAATAGATTTTGCGGGGAAGTGTAAAACTGTCTTCTAGCTATTGCTTTGAAATCTCTGTCTAGCTATTACTGGGAGGTAGGGGTAATACTGCAGTGGAAAGAAGCTTTCACACTATTTTCTTATATCCTGGGCTCCTTTGCATGGCAAATATAATGGCTTTCATTTTTGTTCAGATGCTGAGGAATTGTCAGGTGGGAGGGGAAGTTCCGATCTCTCTCCTCTGTCTGGCAGGTGGTCACAGCCGTACCAGCCATATGTGGCAACGAAATACGAGGGATTATGTCTTGGGCAACTGGATGTGTTCTGACAGGACACACTGCTGTCTTCACTGACCTCTACAGCTACACTCCATGGATCAAGAACATTATTTCTACAAATAAGCAGATAGAGCGCTCCTTTGACACCCTTACATCCAACTGATCTATGGCAACTGTGTTACGTATCTCAGTCCCAGTCTTTCCTAAGGTCTAGGCTTGGTTTGGAGTTTCAAATGAGATCACTGATGGCTCCTGAGTGTTGGCATGGCTCTAGTTTCTTTAATTGCTTCTCTGCTTATTCCCAACTCTTGAATAAGTGTTTATAACATTGAAAATGTGAATGGTGGTCTCAAGAAGTGGAGTTCACCCAGGAAGATTTTTAGATTCTACCAACTAAAATACTTCTCTTAAAACATTCTTTGCTTTACCCTAAGAACAAAATAGACAAGTGAATGTGAGGGACAGTAATTACTGGGAGTCTATTGGGGCATGATATAAACCACATGCCACGTAGTTGAACAGGGATTTGCTGAAAACTGATTAGATGATTAGTCTTTAGAACTAAAACTGATTAGTTCTAAAGACCAACTGTCTCCTGGGTGAGTGAGTGTGTGTGTGTGTGCGCGTGTGCGTGTATGCACACATGTGTGTATCTACAGGTGGCTGTAGTTAATGTTTTCATTAGCTACTTAAAAGATCTATAGAAATCAAACTTTGCTTAGATTTGCTTAGGCTACCCAAAGGTCAATGTGATTTTTGGAATGAAGATTTCTATCTTTTGAACTATAACTGTAATGTGTGTTACAGATATCTAAGATTCCATAAATGGTAGGATAGGTTTTTTCCAATACATTTTCCTTCCAGTTTACTGCTTTTTTTATTTGCTGAGGATCATGTGTACTTTTTAAAAGGGAAACAGAATGGCGGAATTCATGAGGATTTTGCATGGAGTTTTCATATGTGCCCCTGGGTGTACTTCCTATAATGAGCGCACTTTCATCTATAAGCCCAACCAAAAGACACTTGTCGGTCGCTCCGCATATTATTTTTCGTTAATCTGTGATAGAATAAACTGATTTTTTTTTAAAAAAAGCTTGTCCATTTTCATATAAAATATTGAGCATTCAAGAAATTTCAGTATCTGAATGTAGAACATTATTTGATTTGTCCTGTGCTATGAAATATTGGGATTCTTTTGTTCAGATTGCTATCTAATTGATATAAATCACCTACTTTTACAAAGCTTCAGAAAACAAAAACCATTCTTCCTTTTAAGACTATAATAGGGATCAGAGATAATATAGAAAATGCTCAGTGTACATAGGAGGGGTCAGGAATTGGCAGTGGTTAGTACTTTTAACAGTTTCTACCTGTTCCATCCTTTCGTTGCCTACTAAATTCCTACTAAAAGTTGTTAGAGATACTGTCCATTCTTACTTACTGTCTTTACTCTCCTTAGCCAACTGAGTTAGTTGCAACCTGAACTTTTCACTGGGAAGATCTTCCTAACAATCCACGTACACTCCATGTCTGTCCTGATACTTATAGATCAGTCTCTATTATACCGCAGTTGTTCTATATTGAATTGGGCTTAATTGCTGTGCTACCAATTCTTTACTTACTGGGCATTTTAACTTCATATCTTCTGGACTTGAATTTTCTGGTATGGAGTACCTTCTCTCCATTTCACCTCACTCCCCAGTATAAAAAGAAAAGGGTAAACCTGTCTGTCTGTCTGTATGTCTCTCTGTCTGTCATTTACCTGTCTATCTACCTATCTGAGACTGAGCTATTTATCACACTCCTAATTTTTCAAGAGTGTGAGTACTTTTCACACTCCTGAACTCTGATCCTGTAGGTGATTGGTTCCAAAGGCTTTTCTTTCCTAGCCCCCACTTTAACTTGGTCCACCACGGACTGCAGGTACCCTGCGCTCCGTCTTCTCTCACCATCACGACTATGCCTCTCCCCACAGGCCCACCAAACAACGTCGCATCCCCTTTTTGGTTCCTTTTTTCTTTACATGGGTTCAGGATAATGTTCTAGGCTCTCCCTTCTCTTTAGCTTAAGTCCATTGCATTGAAATGGAACCCTGGAATGGACCAACAGATTTCAGTGTGGCAAATGGAGAGCATAACAGTAATGGGAACAGGTAGTTTGCTCTGTTTGGTATGATGGATGGCTCTTCTCTGAACTCTGGTTCTCATCTTGTCTTCAACCTTCTGATTCAATCATGTCTGATCTTCAGCTCGAGAAGAGAGGGATCATCTTTCTTGGGTCTATAACTTTATTTATAGATTATTTCAAAGATCTCTTTTAAACTCATGTGTATATGTTCCATATTTTGCTTCCTGGAGAGTTCATTTGGAAATCTGACTATGGGTCTTCATTTCTTTTGGTTCCCTGTTTAGACCATTCTAATCTCACATTTATTACACACACTTGCCCATTTTTTACATACTTCTGACATCACACCTTTTGTTCCCCTTCTTTGGAAATACGATGGGGATTGATATTCAGTAGATGATGGTTCAATTCTTAGCCTAGACTGACAAATAATATAAATTTGGAAAATTATTGAATTTGGGGTTTAAATTTGTTTCGTATGCAGTAGCTGTGCTGTGGGTCCCAGTGGCACAGTCTTCCCTGGTCACTTGAGCCAGGTGCTCCAGGTATGTCCCTTTAATGGGTCGTGTGTGCCCACTTGTTGTAGTTGAGCCTTGGTTGCTGTTTGCTCTTCAATGGGAGGGATTGACCCTTGTGCTGATTGGTTGTGATGACTGGCCGTGACCAGTGGAGGAGATGTGCAGGGGTTGGCCCTACAGCACAGGATTTGCTTTAGCAGGGTTCTACTGCCTACTCTGTCTGCCTTTTGGGTGTGTTGTCCTCACATGTGACCTTTGGTGGTGCTGTGGCTCAGAACGAGCTGGGGCCTCCTGGGAGGTGCCCTGCCATAGGCCAAGTTCAGCAGCAGCCTGTGCCCTGCCTGGGGCCACCTGGCATGAGCCACCAAACAATCTGTAGATGGCTGCTACCCATGCTGGTTGAGAGTCCAAGCTGCAAATTGAGGCTGGATACTGCTAGTGCCAGGCTTGGGGATTCTTAGCAACAGGTACGGGGCACGCCAAGGCCAGATGCTGCTTGTTTAGGTTTCATGACACTTTGAGAGATTTTAGGAAAGTCTGCAGCATGAGCCAAGACATTTGTATGGAAAATCCACTGAAAGTGGTTTGGGCGGGCCGCAGGTTGGGAGGGGCGGGGTCTCAGGGAATCATTAGGGCGGGGCGACCCGTGTGTTAGCTACAATGCTGGAGACTCAGATATGGCGGCCACCTGGGTCTGCAAGCTGGATGGAGGAGGGCTCAACAAAGGAACAATGCCGTCTGCCAGCACTTTTGTCTAGGAGAAAGCGGCCCCTCCAGCTCTTGCCCTGCAGCCAGACAACTCAGTTCCTTCCTGTGTGTCTCTGGTGCCTTTCGAGCTGTGACCGCAGCACTGGAGCCCAGAACGAGCGAGTCCGTCAGCAGGTAAGTATGTGTGTGGGCCCTTTAAGAGGAATGTCTGTTACTCCAGAGGCCCTTCGTCTCACTCAGCCACAGTCTTCACTGGTTTTCACAGTCAGAAATTGTGGGGACATCTCTTCCTGGCACTGGAACCC
>NW_011888829.1:196920-206712 GCF_000151845.1 Pteropus vampyrus | reverse complement strand
TCCCTGTTTAGACCATTCTAATCTCACATTTATTACACACACTTGCCCATTTTTTACATACTTCTGACATCACACCTTTTGTTCCCCTTCTTTGGAAATACGATGGGGATTGATATTCAGTAGATGATGGTTCAATTCTTAGCCTAGACTGACAAATAATATAAATTTGGAAAATTATTGAATTTGAGGTTTAAATTTGTTTTATATGTAGTAGCTGTGCTGTGGGTCTCAGTGGCACAGTCTTCCCTGGTCACTTGAGCCAGGTGCTCCTGGTATGTCCCTTTAATGGGTCGTGTGTGCCCACTTGTTGTAGTTGAGCCTTGGTTGCTGTTTGCTCTTCAATGGGAGGGACTGACCCTTGTGCTGATTGGTTGTGATGACTGGCCGTGACCAGTGGAGGAGATGTTGTGCAGGGGTTGGCTCTACAGCACAGGATTTGCTTTAGCAGGGTTCTACTGCCTACTCTGTCTGCCCTTTGGGTGTGTTGTCCTCACATGTGACCTTGGGTGGTGCTGTGGCTCGGAACGAGCTGGGGCCTCCTGGGAGGTGCCCTGCCACAGGCCAAGTTCAGCAGCAGCCTGTGCCCTGCCTGAGGCCACCTAGCATGAGCCACCAAACAATCCGTAGATGGCTGCTACTGGTTGAGAGTCCAAGCTGCAAACTGAGGCTGGATACTGCTAGTGCCAAGCTTGGGGATTCTTAGCAACAGGCATGGGGCACGCCAAGGCCAGATGCTGCTTGTTTAGGTTTCATGACCCTTTGAGAGATTTTAGGAAAGTCTGCAGCATGAGCCAAGACATTTGTATGGAAAATCCACTGGAAGTGGTTTGGGCGGGCCGCAGGTTGGGAGGGGCGGGGTCTCAGGGAATCATTAGGGCGGGGCGACCCGTGTGTTAGCTACAATGCTGGAGACTCAGATATGGCGGCCACCTGGGTCTGCAAGCTGGATGGAGGAGGGCTCAACAAAGGAACAATGCCGTCTGCCAGCACTTTTGTCTAGGAGAAAGTGGCCCCTCCAGCTCTTGCCCTGCAGCCAGACAACTCAGTTCCTTCCTGTGTGTCTCTGGTGCCTTTCGAGCTGTGACCGCAGCACTGGAGCCCAGAACGAGCGAGTCCGTCAGCAGGTAAGTATGTGCGTGGGCCCTTTAAGAGGAATGTCTGTTACTCCAGAGGCCCTTCGTCTCACTCAGCCACAGTCTTCACTGGTTTTCACAGTCAGAAATTGTGGGGACATCTCTTCCTGGCACTGGAACCCCGGGCTGGGGAGCCTGGTGTGGGGCCGGGACCCCTCACTCCTCTAGGGGAACCTCTGCAGTGGAGATATTTCTCTCAATTCTCAACCGCCATATGCAGGAGTGGAAACAACCCGTTTCATGTCTCTGTCTCCCTTCCAGTCTCTAGGTGGCCTTTTCTGTGTGTCCCCAGATGTAGGACTTCTGTTCAGCTAGACTTTAGGGGATTCCCAATGATGGCTGTTCTGTAGTTTAGTTGTCATTTTGACATGGTCGTGAGAGGAGGTGAGCACAGCGTTTACCCACTCCGCCATCTTGACCAGAACTCTGGCTGTTAATCTTGTGAGGATTCCTAAGTGACAAAGTGCTTCTCTCTTACTGATTTCGGGATTCTCTCTTTGTCTTTTGACTAGCTATACTGTGCCTTGGTGTGGATCTCTATGAGTTTATCCTACTTAAAGCAAAAGGTTAGTGTCTTCTCAGGTTTTTTCTGAGCATGCATCTTGCCTTGAACACATGTGTGGTTTTCTAAACCCCCCAGTATATGCAGATGCTTTTATGACACACTATAAAACAATCCCTGAAAGTATAGTCTTCTGCAGATGCCTTTAAGTCACCTTTAAATTCCAAAAGAAACTTTCCTTCTGAGGCTTTAGATTGTCTATTGTATATTTCAATAATAATCTTTTGCCCCAGATGGCTGTAGGTTTTTGGTAAGCAAAAATTTGCTTGAGCAACGCCCACCTCTTTCCACCTCAAGTGAGTCCCACGTTAGGTGAATCAAAGACAAGCACCCTGTGTCAATCCTTCCATAGCCTCAGACAGGTAAAACAGACATGGGCAATCCTTTGTAAATAGCATTTGCTCTGCTGCCTCTAGAACCAGGAACTGGGAATGCACATTGCAGTTCTCAAGACTGTTACTGAGCTGAAGAGAGCAGGCAAGGGTACGTAAAAACATCACAAAACTTTCCTAACATTTTTAAGTTGCTTTTTTCTTGAATCAGTGTTTCCTTAGTTGCTATAATTCTTCGAATGTTTTCCAGAGTTCTGACAAAGTAGTTCTGAAAGCTTCTGCTGGTTTTCTAACATTTCTGTGAAACTACTGGCTACTCTGCCATTTTTTTTTTGTTATTTGCTCAGCCCCAGACTGTTGGTTTTTAATGTATATCGTGTAATTGTTTGCGAGGTCTTCTTCTTGGGGATACCTTAGGCTCTGTAGGGCTAAATGGAATGAGGTAGATGCACAGAAGAAGACAGGGGGCTGGTTCAAACTGTTTTGTGGTAACCAGGACTTGGAGCTTGGGAGCAAGGCAGCCTGGAGGCTGAGAAACTCCGATGAGAGAGATTTCAAGTTTTCCCATTAAAAAAAAAGTTTTAAGCATTCTACAATTTGATTAACCTCAGGAGAGAAGGGCTGAAATTTTCTCTGGCTTTCCCTTTCTCTGAACTTGGGCAAATTTAGTTCCTCAGTGTATAGCTCTCCTTGGGGACACCTTGGGAGGAAAAGGGGGAGGGAGAAAATCAGAGAGAGACAACTGGGCTTCCCACTGCATTATTATTACTAAACTTTTCCCTAAGTGCTAGTGTGAAGATAGTTTTCTCTTTTGCTGATAGTAGAGACAGCAGCAGTTTACTCTGGCCCAAAGAGCATGCCTAGTCAGGCATGAGGTAGCCTGAGCTGTCATGGAGAGCCATAGAGCTTTCCAGTTCAGTCTTTGTCTCTGGAGGTGAGTGTCTTCCACTAGTTCCCCTCTGTGAAGGACCGAGTAGGAGAGCGTCAGGAGGAGAAATTCTGGGCCTGGCTGCTGTCTAGAAGAACAAGCACACCTGGAGCCTGAAGGGTAGGCTGGGGGAGCAGCAGGGCACATGAGCTCATCTCCAAATTTCCTCTGCACAGCAGAGAGTGGATTTAGCTTTTCCCTGACTCACTGCTGGACAGAACAGCTCCTTGCTCTTGCCAGGTTCCTCCTCTCGTTTTTTTTGTTATTTGGTCTTGGCTAAACAGAAATTATAAGAGGCGGACTACTGAGTTCTCCCAAATCTATCTTTGATCTTTGTTACCCGGTTGCCACTTCATGTGGGATCTCCAGAGAGAAGACGGCATGTTGACAGGGCAGTGTTTCAGTAAAGACCAAAGGGAGAGAAAGGAGAGTTTGCTTCAAAATTGGCCGTAGCCAGGACTAGATAAGCTTTGTTCATAGATGCATTCCTTAATTGATAGATTCATTAATTCACTTATTCAAAAATATTCATCAAGTATCAGAAAAGGTAAACAAGCATGACAAAGTTTTTGCTTTCATGGAGCTTACATTGTAAAATGGGAGACAGAAAATACACAGAAAGTAAACAGGAATTTTTAGGTAAGGAGCGCAGAGAAGATAAAGAGGTCCTGGAGAGGTGACAGAGAGTAGAGGGCGGTATGTATTCTTCTAGAGAGGATGGTGAGGAAAGGCTCCCTGAGCTTGGGCATCTGAGCGAAGATCTGAAGTAATGAGTGCTGAGCCCAGAAATCCTAAAAGACTTGGGTCCTTGGGTCTGTTTTATATTAGTGACAGCTAGCATAAAATGTTAAGTTTTTCATATAGAAAAAAAAAAAAAGAGCCTGGTTGTAGAAGGAACATTGGCTCTGGAGGGACACACTTCATTTTCTGTTAGACTGAGACCATGGCCGCCTGCATGTGGGGCTTGGTCTGGTCCCAGAGTTTACATGTGGTGGCTTTGATTCCCTGCTGGATCTAGGGTTCTGAGCTCCTGTGAGGTCAGGGGATATTGAAACCGTACCTCTAGCCTCTTGCTTGCCAGTCCCAGCATGAGGTCGATGTGGGACAGGTGGAGGTGGAGTGTAGAAGCTCCTCCCACCCCCTCCTCTAGACCCTCCTCCTCTGATTATTAGTATTAGAGTCTGGGGGAGAGTGGTCCTGATGAACTAAGCCCAGGTGCTGGCTAGTCTGCCTCCACTGAGAAGGCACATTCACTGGGAGAAAATAAGGCAGACCTTTCCTCCCAAGAATAAGGAGGAAGAAAGTAGTAATTCACTCAGGGAACTACCTGAGCAGTAGACTGAGAAAGACTCCATCCTTGCCCTCAGATCTTTTAGAAAATCCTCAAAGAGCTCCCCTCAGCCACTCCCACCAGTGATACCAATGAGGACAGAGGTAAAGAAAAAGCTTAAAAATGAATATCCTGCAAATGGTCTCTGGGTCATGAAGATATGAAGCAAATACATAGCCAGCTCTGGGTAGGATTGGGGAGGAAACCTTTCCTATAGGACATGATACTGGAGCAGGACTCACAAGACAGAATATACTTGGTGGGCCAGGTAGTTTAGGGCATTCCAGGTGTGAAGGATTTAGAGGTAGAAAGAAGTGCACTGTAGTCATGGCAGCAGATTGGGTGGCTGTTCACAGCAGGTGAGAGGCAGAGTGACCTATGGGTTGAGAGGCGAAGGTGGTGTGCACTAGGCAAGGGACTGTCTTTCCTATGGGATGGCATTGGTGGCCAGTCTCGCCTTCTTGGCCAGATTCAATTTTATTCATATATTGTACATATTCTTAAAAAAAAAAAATTAGTTGTGACCATGTCAGGAGCCTGTGAACAGGAGGGAAATATTCTTCCTCTGTTTGGAACTGTTTCCTACTCCTTTTGAGATCAGATACAGTGTTATCTCTCTTTTGCTCTCCAGATTTTACAAGGAACAAGTGCTCAAAACTAAATGTTGGGGAGTCACTCTAGTGCCACTGAATATTATCTCTAAGGCTTCCATGGCCTCTAAGAATTACTCTGTACGTTGTTTGGTACCTTTTTCCTGTTCTACTCAGTGACATTAATGGGGAACACGGTCATCATTGTGATGGTCTGTGTTGACAAATGTCTGCAGTCCCCCAGGTACTTCTTCCTTGGTCATCTCTCCGCCTTGGAGATCCCGATCACATCCATTTTTGTCCCCATCACACTGGAGCCAGGACAAGGGAAGGAAAACTTAAGTAGTACTTGACAAATTGCTGGAGGCTCAGTGTGGACAAACTCGAAGGTTAAAAACTCCAGGGAGTCTCAGGAGGGCCCCCACAGATTTGTGAATTTTACCTGCAGGATCTTCACCCAGATCTCAGAATGAAGATCAGAGAAATCAGAGACATCCCCTTGTGCTTCCAGTAGGAGAAGGGGAAAAAATAATCATTCTGAAATATGTTCAGAACATTCTGCTCCTTAAAAAACAAACAAACAAACAAACAAACAAACAAAACCAGCCTGCCTTCAAGGGAGACTATTTTATCAGAGCCTAAATACCTCGGATTTTATCAGAGTCTAACCGTTCTGGGGAAAGGAAACACCCAAACCCAACCCCTCTGCCTTTGCTGTCCCACCAAAGGTGCAGGGAAGCTGAAAGTCCCAACCCAGGGGCACGGGCTCACCAGAAGACCGAGGCCTCCTCCTGAGACTGTGAGTGCTCAACTGCCCACTCCTACCACCGCATGCGTAGGGCTCCTCATAACAACAGAGGATGACAACAGACAGGACTGTGAGTCTCAGACCTTGAATACGAAGGGGATTCTGGGAAACACAGAGGGAACAAATGAGACAAAAGCGAGGACAACAGATGGATTTTAGCCTCTGACACCTACAGTTACAGCAAGTAGTAAACACAGTCTAATTCCTAGCCAGATAAACATAAAACCTCACATAAAAGGCCTGTTTACCTTAGTCTCTTTTACCCTTTACATAATGTTCGACCGTCAACAAAATATTATAAGACATAGTAAAACAATAACAACAACAAAACACAGTTGGAAGAGACAGAGCAAGCATCTGAACCAGATATGGCAGAAACGTTGGAATCATCAGACTGGGATTTTTAAAATAACGATGGTTAATATGCTAAGGGCTCTTGGGGGGAAGAATGGACACGGTGCAAGAGCAGATGGAGAGTGGAAGCAGAGAGCTGGAGACTCTAAGAAAGAATGCGAAGGGAGAGCTAGAAATAAAAAAAATATATATGCAAACAACAATGAAGAATGCCTTCAGCGTGCTCAGCAAAGGACCGGACACAGTTGAGAAAATAGTGAGCTTGAAAATATGTTATTAGAAGCTTTCAGAACAGAAATGCAAAGCGAAAAATGAATGAAAAAGATTAAACAGAATATCCGAGAAGTTTGGAATAATTACAAAAGGCATATTCATAATGGGAATACCAGAAGTAGAAGAAAGAGAGAAAGGAACAGAAAAATTATTTGAAGTAATAATGACTGAAAATTTTCCAAACTTAATGACAGACACCTACCCACAGATCTGAGAAGTTCAGGGAACATCAATTAGGTGAGCTTAGGTTTGATGAATATTTTTTACATACAACACCACAAGAATGATCCATGAAAGAAAAAAATTGAAAAGTTGGACTTCATTAAAATTAAAAACTTCTGCTCTGGGAAAGACTTAAGAGAATGGAAAGAAAAGCTATAGTTTGGGAGAAAATACTTGCCAAGCACATATGAAATATTGGACATGTGTCCAAAATATACAAAGAACTCAAAACTCAACAATGAGAAAACATATAACTCAATTACAAAATGGGCAAAAGATTTGAACAGACCCTCACTAAAGGACAGATGCAGATGACAAATAAGCATTCGAAAAGATGCTCAGCATTGCATGTCATCAGGGAACTGCAGGTTATGATGCCACACACCTGTTAGAGTTGCTAAAATCTGAAACACCAAATCTGGCGAGGATGTGGACCAACAGGAGGACCAGCAATGGATGAGAGATCCATTGCTTTGGGAAAGCAAAATGGTACAGCTGCTTTGGATGATAGCTTGGCAGTTTCTTGCAAAACTAAAGATACTCTTAGTATACAATCCAACAACTATGTTCCTTGGTAGGTACTCAGGTGAGCTGAAAACTCATATCCACAGAAAACCCGCATACGAGTGTTCATTGTAGCTGTATTCATAGTTGCCAAACATTGAAAGCAATGAAGATGTTTCTTATGGGTTGAATTGTGTCTCTCAAAATTCATATATTGAAGTTCTAACCCCCTGTATATCAGAATGTAAACTTAATTGGAAATTGGGTCATTGCAGATGTAATTAGTTAAGATGAGGTCATATTAGTGTTGGGTGGGTCCCTAATCCTAATGAGTGGTGTCTTTATGCATAGAACATGAGATATACATGGGGAGAATGCTTTGTGAACATGAAATGTAAACCAGAGAAGCAATAGAGAAAAATCAGCAAAGCCAAATGCAATGCCTTGGAAAAGAATAACAAAATTGATAAATCTCTAGCAAGAATAAGGGAAAAAAATAAAAGAGCACAAATTACCAATGTCAGAAACAAGGGATATCACAATAGATACGATGAACCTTAAAAGAACAAAAGCAGATGTCATGAGCAACGTTGTCAGTAAACTTAACAACTTGGATGAATTAAGCAAGTCGCCTGAAAAACAGAATTTACTAAAATGAATACAAACTGAAGTAGAAATTCCGAATAGTCTTATAGCTATTAAAGACGGTAAACCTGTAATTACTTTCTTTCAAAAAAAAAAAAAAAACTCCCGGCCTAGATGTCCTCATTGATGGGTTTTTCCAAGTAATTTAGGAGGAAATAATATAAACTTTTTCTCCATAAAATAGGAAAGGAGGGAATATTTCCCAATTCATTTTAGGATGACCAAAATTAGGAGTGGGGGATTTTTAAATGATGACCTGTGCTGATTTTATGACAAGGACCTTGCATAAAAGAAAACTATAGGCCAATATCTCTCATTAACGGAGAGGCCAAAATCTTAAATAAAAAGTTAGCCAATATATTTCAGTAATTTAAAACGGGATAGCATATTGCAAGAATTCCCTCATAATTTTTCCCAATTTCTCTCTAGCACTGAAGCAATCATTGTTGAGGTTTCTTGACAGATTATTTTTATCTATTCTACAGTAATTATGATAGTATCATACAAGATGTATTCTTTAGCGTCTAGCGTTTTCATTCAGTGCAAGGTATCTGAGCATCATCCATTTTGTGTCAATCAGCATTTTGTTACTTTTCATTGTTGAGTACTATTTCCTCATATGAATATACCTTTCTCTTATTGATGAATATTCATTTTCTGTCATTAATAGCTATAATGAATGAAGGTACTATGAACGTTGGAACAGAAGTATTTGTGAGGACATACGTTTTCACTTATTTTAGGCAGCTACCTACAGGTAGAATTGCTGGATCATAGGGTAGGTGTGTACTTAGCTTTAAAGAAATTGGTAAAAATTTTCCCAATGGGTTTTACCAGTTTACACTCCTTCCTACTTCTGAGTTGTCTACCTGGCTCCCGTGGCCTTAGACAACACAGGAAGGATATCTAGAGAAACGGAGCCATGCCCTGAATTAGGGGAGTTGGTTCTGCAAAAGGTTCTGAGAGAGAGTCCATCTCCCTCGGATTCCTCGTTTGCCAGTGGCCTTGCTTCACGATTCTCGGTCATCACGTGACCCAGCACAGCTGCTCCAAAGCTGACAGGCAGATGCTGGGGACAGAGGTGTCCTGGGTAGCCGTCGGCAGTCCCCCTGGGGATGAGGGCCTCTGGGTGAGTCCTTCCTTCACAGTGTGATTACTGACTCCTGATATGGGATCTGCACAGGTTTAACGCTGAGATAGAAACATCTTGCCCAGAGGCTCTGGGGATAGGCCCAATATCATCTCACCTTGAGAGATTATAAACTGATGTACCTTTTTTGAGGGTAATTTGGTAACAGCTAATAATTTACTACAATTAAGAAGGTATACTTGTTCAAATTTACAGACTTGTGAGGGTATTGATTGCAGCCGTATTTATAGACCTGGAAAACTGGAAAAACAAAATCTTCATCAGCATACTCATTAAGTAAATGATCAGTATATTCATAAAGTGAATATTAAGCAATCACTTAAAATGTGATTGATATATAGTTGCTAATATGGAAAGGTTTAATACACATGCAAGCATGCGTACCCACATGCATATAAGATGTATTTTACATATATATATATAAAGAAGAAATTAACAGGATAATATATTTATTAAAATATCATTTACTTAAAAAGAATATATAGAGATATTCTTGTATATAAACAGAAAACTTCTGTATGACTACACTAGAAATTTATAACGATATTTAGCTCCAGGAGATGGATTACGAGGATCAAGAAGTTGGGGAGAGGGACATTTACATTTTACCTCATATCCGTCCAGTTGATTTTTAAATTATGACCTGTGCTGATTTTATGAAAAATGACAGTTGTTTTCTTTGCAGTATGAAAACAACTATTTTAAATGTTATTTTGCTATTCGACTCCACGTCTCAGCCACCCTCACTTTTATGTAGAGTTTATTTTTTTATTCATTCATTCATTCATTCATTCATTTATTTTTTTTGCCAATCCTGAATATAGTTTCTTCAACCTTTACCCCTCAATTCAAGCAGCTGAGGGAGTCGACCCAATAGCTTTTGAAGACCTAGAAGGGAAATGTGTGACTGAACAGCCACAGCCAGGATGCCTGCATGTTGAACAGACTTAACAGAATGAGA
>NW_011888829.1:193181-195690 GCF_000151845.1 Pteropus vampyrus | reverse complement strand
CATTCATTTATCTTTTTGCCGATCCTGAATGTAGTTTCTTCAACCTTTACCCCTCAATTCAAGCAGCTGAGGGAGGCGACCCAATAGCTTTTGAAGACCTAGAAGGGAAATGTGTGACTGAACAGCCACAGCCAGGATGCCTGCATGTTGAACAGACTTAACAGAATGAGAGGCTGGAGTAGATGTCAGATTGACTCTATCTCTCCCACCAGATTCTCATGACCTTGGCCAGAGAGGATGTGGTAGAGAGAGTACAGAGGTCACCTGGGAAAGATGGGCTTCATGAAACCTTGGAGGTGAAGTGAAAATTTTGAACAGGAGGCCATCGCGTAGCCTCTAGATTTTTGATATGTGTCTTGGAGCCATAGCGGGCTTGTCGGCTTGGGGATAGCGTAGGCTCTGTGGGGCCAGACGGAGTCAGAGAGAAGCAGATCAGATCGGGGACCTGACTGTTCACAGTTTGGATTGTTTGATGATAAGTTAGGGCCTGGGAAGAAGGCAGCCTGGCTGCTGAGACACTCCTGACTAGGAGATGTCAAGTTTGTCCATTACACAAAACTTTTCCATCTTCTAAAACTTGATTAGCCTCGGGAGGGAGGAGTGAAAGCTTTTCTTTGACTGCATCCCCGGTGTGTCTCGGAACCTGTGCAAATTGTTCCTCGGTGTCTAACTATCCTTGGGGACAGAGAGGGAGAGAAAGAAGGAGGCAGGGAGAGTGAGCGAAGGAGAAGGCTGGATTCCCCTGAGTGCCACTGTTATTTTGGGACTTTTCCCTAAGTTCCTGTGTGCATGGACAGTATTCTTCATTGAGTGGCGACAGCAGGAGTTGCCCAGTTTCCCAACTGTGGAGCTGCGTGGGCAGGCAGAGGTAGCCTGGCTATCCACCTGAAGAGCAGTAGAACTTTCCAGTCCAGCTTCTCTCTGGAGGTGAGCCTTTTCCAGGGGTTCCTCTTGGTGAAGGAGAGAGTAGAAGAGCATCATCGTGACAGCACCTTCTAAAACAAGGATACCTAGAATTTAAGAGAGGACTAGGGAGCTACAAGAGTAGATGACTCTATATCAAGTCCTCCCTCCACAGCCAGGAGCCCATCGAGGATGCCCAGTGCTGGCGACAGGCACGCTCACTGCCTTGACCTGAGACCCTGTGCCCACATTTCTCTTCACCTCCCTTCTGTCTGCTTGCCATTTCGTACAAGATCTCCAGGAAGAGAGACTGCAGGTTGATCGGGCAGTACCTTAGAGAAGAGTGAACGGAGGGAAAGCTGGTTAGGGCGGGTACCGTTTGCTTATTCATCGATTTGTTCTTTAATCTATTCATTGAGATATTGGCAGATCCTGTTCTTGTCCCTGGTGGTGATACAAGAACTTGCCTTCAAGGTACTTAATTCTAATGCAGGGTTTCGATGACAAATTAATAATCAAGTAAATGTATACGTGATTTAAGATATCGATGAGAGCCAGTATAAAGGGAAATACAACCTGAAGAAGTTAGAGAGTAAATTTGCGCGTATATTGCGTTACAGAGGATGAGCTACAAAGGGCCCAAGAAGAGGAGACAGTTGAGTAAAGACCTGCATGGTATTTACTCAAGGTCAAGAGAGGGAGCCCAGATGTCCTAAGGAAGTCAGTGTGATCTCCTTCAGTGTCTTCTGACATTTTACCTTACCCCAGGGCTCTGGAGAAAATAGAAGGTCATAGACAGGCAGGTATGCTGTTTAGAATTTTCCAAGTTGCCCTATGAGACTGAGGTCATGGCAGTTTGTTTAGAGGGACCAATCACCCAGGTCTTGTCTCTGTGCTGGAAGTAGAAATTTGAGACCTGGGGAGTTTAGAGGATATTGCCTCTATAGCACGGCTGTTTTCTTGTCTCCTGGCTCCAGGGTAGAGGCCGTGCAGTACAAATGGGGGTTCCTTCTGGACCCCGCTTTCTTGTCGTCATCTGGTGACCAGAGAAATCAAAATCTCAGAGCTAAAGAAAATAAGAAATTTCACAGCTTCATTGAATGAGAGGTGGAGGATGACTTTCATCATCCTAATCATGAGAAGTAGGTAATCCACCCCAGAAGTCAGGGAAAGGCTCAATACTTTATCTCAAAATAGCTCCTAGGACAATGTCTTGGATAGACCTCACTTCCCAACAACCCCCAAAATGACAAATAGAACTGAGGCAACACTTCAGAATGAATATGATGCAAACAGAGCCCGTGTTTAAAGGCGACAAGAGAAAGAAGTAACCATGCCTGGGTGGAGTGGGTTAGGAATAGTCTCTAAGTGCAGCAGTATTTGGCAGGATGTGGACACAACAGGTGGAGAAGACAATTTTGGGGGATTTGGGATGGATGGGGCGGTGGTGTAAACGAGCACCTTGTGGTCAGGGAGGCAGACAGGGTGGCAGGTAGAGCTCAGTGGGAGGCAGGATGTCCTGTGAGTTGAGAGTCAAAGGAGTCCACTGGGGTGGCTGGGTTTTCATGCCTGTTGCACAGTATCAGTGACTTGATCATCTTTTTGG
>NW_011888829.1:179404-192941 GCF_000151845.1 Pteropus vampyrus | reverse complement strand
TACAACAGGGTGGCGTCGCTGATGGTTTCAGTCGTTATTCCTCTCCTGAACCCTTTCATCTTCACCCTATGCAAGGTCACGGAGGCCCTTCGGGATGCGGTGAAACGCTGCTGTCAGCTGTTCAGGAGCGAGCCTTGCCCGAGTCACTTTACATGGGAAAACTCTTATCATGGATTCTAGAAGAACCTGAAGAGTGCTTACTCATCTTTGAGCTACATCATAATCAATGTCATGATGAAATAATCTGTGTGCAACAGGTCTTTTACGTCATGGACATGGTTTTTAACATGGTTGCTTGCAAATTCATTTTATTACTTTAAATAAATATCTATATATACATACACACACACACACACACACACACACTTTTTTCAAGTTGTGATACATTTCACAGTACATCTTTAAAAAAATAAATATGATAATAACGTGTGATATTTAGATTTCTAAACGGGAAAAACTGGGAAAAATATTCTCCAACTGAAGAATTATATGACTACTTAATTCTAGGTTTTGAATCATCCAAAAATATGTCCACTGCTTCGTGTCCTTTGTTTAAAGCTCCCAATTCCTCCTCTGGCTCAAACATGCCCTCTTGATTTCCGTCCCAAAGTCCTGTTGCCTTCGTACTTCTCTGCGTGTTTTCTTAGCTGGCAGAGTTCAGAGAATGAACTCACCTCACAGTTCGGGGCCCCTTTACAGTCTCAAGGGGTCTGCTTATTACATGCAGGCACGTCTGTAACTGGTGGACTTTCTCAGGGTAGGGGAGGGAGAGTGAGGTAGGGAGGTCGTCTGTCACCTGATACTGCTTGCTGCAGAGGAGCTTTTGCACTGGGAGCTGAGTGACAGGGGAGATCGTGCCTGCTGGGTGCCTGGGCTGATGGACGCGCAGAGGGCAGAGGAGGAGGCTGCTTCCTGCCTTTCTCACACACTTCAGTCCTTTCAAGGTCCACAGCAGCCCCTCTCTGCTTCCTCTCCTGCCCACCTTCTCTCCCGATTCCTCTTTGTAGCTCTCTTTCTGTGGCTCCGGTTCTGCAGAGCGATTCTTTTTTAAAAAATTTTTATTTTATATTAGTTTCAGATAGACAATACAATGGCTAGACATTTATATAATTTATGACATGATGCCTCTGATGACTCTAGCACCCGTCTGGCACTGCACACAGCCATTCCAATAATATTGACTATATTCCCTGTACTATTATACTCCCTACCCCTATGACTGTTTTTTTTCGCCCTGCCCTCCCAAACCTCCTCCCCTTTGGAAATCACCAGTCTGTTCTCTGTATCTATGAGTCTGTTGTCATTTAGTTTGTTTGTTTCTTTTGTTCCTTGGATTCGGCATATAAGCGAAACCAGATGGTATTTTTCTTTCTCTGTCTGACTTCACGTAGCATAATATTCTCTAGGTCCATCCATGTCATTGCAAATGGTAAGATTGCACTTTCTATGGCTGAGTAATATTCCATTGTATATAGGTACCATAACTTCTTTATCCAATCATCTATCAATGGGCACGTAGGTTGCTTCCATATCTTGGCTATCGTGAATAGTGCCGCAATGAGCATAAGGGTGCATAAATACAGTGCCCTTCTTAGTTCTCTTTTTCCTGTCCCCTGTCACAGGCCCCCAGTTTACCGTGGTGTTATCTAGCTTTCCACAGCCTCGTTTCCAGCATTTCTCAGCCTCCTCCTCCTCCCTAATTTGCCCCGCCCTGTTTCCATTGCTGGCGTCATAAGCACAACTATATCCACGATAGCATTTTATAATAACAGAATATTAATAGCTGAATGGGATATCAATATTTGGTTAAATTATGTTTTACCCGTACAATGAAATACTATGCCACTGAAGAAATGATCTCCAAGATAGACTGGTAAGTGAGACAAACAGAGCACATGGAATTTAGTATTTAGCCTTTTATATAAGGAAGGAATAGAAATGATTATACATTACCTCTGTCGATAGGGTCTCAGAACCGTGGCAAAACCAATTGTATCATAAGCTAAGTGATAAAAACAAGAGTTAAGTTCCCATGGCAACATTATGATAACACAACATTGAACAGAATGATGATGTTTGAGGACTTGCTGCACATTCGTATTTGCTTGTATTTGTTTGTGGGCAGCATCACGAGAGACGAGTAGGTAGTTACCTGTGGGATTGTGGTGAGGATTTGGGCAGATGAAATGGGGAAGGGATCGAGGCTTTCACTGTATGCCTTTCAGTATGTTTTGTTATTTGTGTAACCCCGAGTAGATATCGCCTATAAAAATAAAATGATTTCATTTCTTTTGCATCACAGAGATATAGTAATTCAACCTCTCACCCTTGTATTTATGTATTTATTTCTCTTCTTATAAAGAATTAATCTGCTCATTTACGTATACATTTCTCTAAGTGGTTGAAGATATTTGGTAAGTGGAGCCTTCTGTTAGATCAAGATATTTTGGGAAACATTTCTAGTGCTTAACATAAACTGGGAGCTTAAGAAGAATCTTTACTGTGGCACAGAGACAGGAAGTGATTGGTCCAAGGTCATGTTCGTATGTAGGGGCCCAGGATCCAAACCTAGGCAGTTTGGCTCCAGCGTTCACCCTCCTAGCCACTACGTTAAATAGCCCGCACTGCCAAATTGTTCGGTGCTATCGTATATCTTTATCTGAACTACCTGTTTTTCATTCTTGTAGCAATTAGGATAGTCTAGGTTATGTTATGATAATAACCAACCTCAAAAAATCTTGATAGCTCACAATAGCAAATGTTTATTCTTTCCCCTTTATTTGTCTACTATGGGTCAATTGTCTCTTTGCTCCTAATTGTCTTCATTATAGTCCAGGCTAATGGGGTAGCCTCGAACTGGGACAGTGGGTAAATTGTAGCCAGATTTCATTGGCCAAAGCTAGTGACAAGGCCAAGCTTGCTGTCAGCAGGATAGGAAAGGATTCTCCCCCTACGAAAAGAGACGGTGAATTTGTGAGCAATAATATGATCTGCCACAATGCCTAACTTCAATCTGGAAGTATAGGATTATGTATATCTAAAAAAAGGTAACATTACATGTTGTAATTTTCTTTGATTGTTACAGTCTGCTGCTCCCATAACCTAGATATGTACTTATAATTAAATGCGAGAAGAAAAAAGTTGGATAGAATATTGTTTTCAATCCTAAGAGTTAAAAAACCCAGCACCCAGAGAAACCAGATATCTACATGCAAAAGAATGAATTTGGATCCTTACCTTATACCATATACAAAAATTAACTCACAATGGATCAAAGATATAGATGTAAATGCTGAAACTATTAAATAGATAAAGATCTCAACTTCAAATCTTCCACAAAGTGCTTCCCCTATTGTTTATTGCCATTGAGATGTACACAGTGGGGATCTTATTTAATATATACAAGAATTTTGTGAGAGGAGTATTACTGTTCCATTTTATAGATAAGGAAATTAAGGCACAGAAAGAGTTAGAAAATTGTACAGATCCACGTAACATATTGGAAGTGCAGTCCAAATTCTAATCCAGTGCTTTATTAGATTTCCATTGCGTTAAAAAACCCCCACATTATTGCTACCCATTAATATCATGTTATTCTACCTTTCTAAGGATCCAGCAACCCCCTGGACCCCTCAGTAATAAATTTAAATCAAAGTCCATGTATTTCTTACATACTCCCTATCCTCACCCCAACCCAGCCCCTGGGCCCCTTTTAGAACTTACGCAGAAGCACCTCCTTATCTTGGGGAAAATCTGAGCTGTCCGTCTGCTGAGCTAATCACTGGATGTCTACATTTCCTGACTATGAGAGTCTCTAAATAATCTGTCATCAAGTAGGAAGTATGGCAACCACAGTTCTCCCTTCTCAAAACGGAAGCCTTGTTGCTTCCTTTTGTCATTTTGCCTTTGGTTAGGATTCTGTTTATTCTTTCTTTGCCGACACCGTCAAGAGAGCTCGTGTCTCCACAGACTGCTAACATAATTCCAACGTTCACTCTGCCCCAAACACAGATTGTCTCTGGCCACCTCCTTTAAGCAAATTCTAACACCTAATGTAGTGTCTCATTTTTTAAAATTGTGAATAAGTGGCATACTAATTAACCGATAATTATGAGGCTGAGGAATATAGGAACATAGCTTAGTGTTGTAATAAAAAGTAAAACTAACAAAAATTTAGTTTTTGACATCCATCCGATGATACACACAATCTTCGTAGCAGTGTAGTTAGACATAAAAGGTAAGCAGTTGACCTAGTTGACTATAATTGCCATTATGGTAGTCTGTCCTATGGTTTAATTCTTGTTACTGAAAACAGACAGGCATCTCTTTTCTCTTTTCCATGCACTGAGGAGGGTCTGTAGGTGATGTCATCTCATGAGTGCAGAGAACAGACAGGATGCCCCCAAACTTTCCTACCTCTTTCTTGCCTTCTAGTCCGACCAAAAGAACTCTCTGTTTCCTCCCACGTGATTTCCATCTGCCCCCTGTGTTCCCTTTCTACTGTATGCTTACTCCTTGCCTCCACCCAATGTTTCCTCGGCACCTCCCCCTTTTTCTACTTCTTGGTCAGCTGGACCAACCTGGGGTCGGTGTGGTGCAAGCCAGGGCAGGGCTGTGCATCTTTGGGTCAGTAGGCTATGCCTGGCAGCAGGACATCTCTAGAACTGCAGGGAGGAATATGTTGTAACCACTAGGGCCCAAGAAGCAAGCCCAGATTCTTAATATATCCTCAACAAACAATCAGGTACTCGGATCTGTTAAAATGGAGATTCAGGCCAAGACCAAGAACATTTTTAGATTGAGTCTCTCTTTAGGGCTTTGCTGGAGAACCGAGATTCAGTTTGCTTGGTCATCTTGGCTGTCGGGTTGTCTTCAAAAGGGGTTTTCCAGCAGATTCCTGGCCTGCCCAAACCCCTCTTTATTCTCACGAACAACGCTGTCTGTGCTTCACGCTTGGCTCTAGGCATGCTTCCCCAAGCCTGGCCTCAGCTCAGACTGAGGAGGGCCTGGCTGACCCTTGGGGTCACAGAAGCTGAGTTTATCGCTCTCTCTTGCTACTCTCTGAATCCTGTTCACACCTGCTCAGTCTGCAGTTTCTCTCTGGTAGTGCAATCGTGTGCTCTGAGGATAGGGCAGACTCTATTTAATCAGCAGAAATGCTCAGCTCTGTAGAAACAGGGCTGACTCTATTCCAACGGAATTGTGTCCATAAAACTGACCTCGTCTCTTGGAAATGGCTGTTAACCAGTTCCCCAAGGCAGACTACAGAAGCTCATCCCTCACACAAGCAAAAACCTCTCCTAGTAGACAGATGGGTGAAGGGCTTATTGACTAGACAACCTATGCAGATCCAAAAAGGTCACAGGTGCGACTCTCACAGGAAAGGGGGTCTTAGGGAACTGCTGGCTCCAGCTACGAGTTTGCCTCTGTTGTTTGTATGTACGTGTATCTGTGGGGGGCTGGTGCCTTAGCCCCAAGGCTTCACTGGGGAACTCTGCCGGTAACCTGTGAGACACGGGCATGGTAATTTGATGTTCTGTGTCTCTTGGATTGGTCCCAACTGTCAATGTTCTCTTTTGCTGTTCCCATGGATATATTTATTATTCTTGTCAGAGACCACAAAGAACTGCAGTCAATTGGCACGCTTTTCACAGATCCAGCGGTACTTAGTGTCACATGATGTGGCATCGAATGTCTGTCTTTGTTAGATCTATGGTCACAGAGTTGAAATTTCGATGCTGGTTGGTAGCACTAAATGGGAAAAGATAGCGTGACTAAGGCCCATTGTTTCCGCCCTGCCTTTTCCCCATCCCAGTCCGCCTCGTCTATCCCCAAATCCAGCTCTAAACGGATGCTTTACTGCCAACTCTCCTGTGAGCTTTTGTGGACTCACAGCCTTGGGTTAGCTCGCTCTGTGGTTGGTCGGAGACTTCTCATGGTCACCCGCCCTGATTTCTCCTAGAGATACTGTTTTAGTGTGACAGGCCCTAATTCACAGCAGGAGGGCTGAGAGGATGTAGGAGATTTCTCCTTTCTTAGGCACTGCCCGGCTTTTGGAAAAACTTTCTTGGCTTTCTGCCATCACTTTTTCTGTCATTCAGCCCCTTTCTGTTTGACTGGAAAGAGTCTGGTTTCATGGAAAGGTCATGAGTTGTGGAGTCAGGTGGATGTGGGATCAAATTGTGGCTCTATCACTTCCCAGCTTGGTGACATGCAGCACATTTCTAAATCTCTCAGACTCGATTCAGCTGTCCGTTAAATGAGGATTAATAAAAGCTTTTTTTTCTCTAGCATTATTGTGTACTGCAGGCTTAGCAAGTGCCTGGCATTTTCTTATTTGGGAGGGGGAGGAGGAATTTGTTAAAAATATTTTACTAAAATATAGTTAAGTATATAACATTATATTAGTTTCAGGTGTGTAACCTAGTGATTTGACATTTATATACCTTATAAATTAATCACCAGCCTAAGTCCAGTAACCATCTGTCACCATGCAAAGTTATCGCAATATTATTGACTATATTCCCTGTGCTGTACACTACATCTCTTTGGCTTGCTTGCTCATTCATTCATTCATTCATTCATTCATTATTTTTTATTATGGTGGCATTGGTTAAAAAATCCAGTAAGTTTCAAGTGTTCAATTCAACAGTAAGGCATATATATGTCTATAAGTGATATATATATCGCTTTGTGTGTTCACCGTCCATAGTTATATTTCTTTCTGTCACCACATATTTAACCCCTTTTACCTCATCTACCTTCCCCCACCCACCACTACCCTCTGGTAACCACTAGTCTATTGTCCATCTCCATGAGTCTCTGTTTGTTTGTCCTGTTTGTTGCTTTTAGGTTTATATCCCACATATAAGTGACAACATGTGGTTTTCAACTTTTTCTTTCTGGCTTATTTATCTTAGCATGTCATCCATGTTTTCACAGATAGCAGTATTTCATCTCTTCTTATGGCTGAGTATTATTCCATTGCATATATGTACCACAGCTTCTTTAGCCAATCATCTATCGTAGGACATTTCAGTTGTTTCTGTGTCCTGGCCACTGTGAATAATGCTGCTATGAACATCAGTGTGCAAATATCTTTTCGGATGTGTGTTTTCAAGTCTTGTGGGTAAATACCCAGTAGAAGGATTGCTGGATCGTATGATAGATCAATTCTTAGTTTTTTGAGGACCCTCCATACTGTTTTCCATAGTGGCTGTACCAATCTGCAGTTCCACCAGCAGTGTGTGAGGGTACCTTTTTCTCCTCATCCTCTTCAGCATTTGTTATTACTGGTCCCGTTGATTACAGCTATTCTAACAGGCGTGAGATGGTATCTCATTGTGGTTTTGATTTGCATTTTCCTAATAGCTAGCGATGTTGAGCATCCTTTCATATGTTTGTTGGCCATTTGTATGTCTTCTTGGGAGAAGTGTCTGTTCAAGTCCTCTGCCTATTTTTTAATTGAATTGTTGGTTTTGTTGTTGTTGAGTTGTATGAATTCTTTGTATATTTTGGACATTAGTCTCTTATCAGAGACGTCGCTTGCAAATATATTTTCCCATTTAAATGGTTGTCTCTTTACCTTGTTGACGGTTTCTTTTCCTGTGCAGAAGCTTTCTAGTTTGATGTAGTCCTATTTGTTTATTTTTGCTCTTACATCCCTTGCCTTTGAGGTCAAATTTATAAAGTCTTCTTTAAGTCCAGGGTCCATTAGTTTAGTTCCTGTTATTTTTCTATGCAATTTATTGTTTTGGGTTTTATATTCAGGTCCTTGATCCGTTTTGAGTTAATTTTGGTGTGTGGTGATAGACAACAGTCTAGTTTCATTCTTTCGCAGGTGGCTTTCCAGTTTTCCCAGCACCATTTATTAAAGAGACTTTCCCTTCTCCACTGTGTGTTTTTGGCTCTTTTGTCAAAAATTATTTGCCCAGATAAACATGGATTTACTTCTGGAACCTCAATTCTGTTCCACTGGTCTCTGTGTTTCTTTTTCTGCCAATACCATGCCGTTTTGATTATTGTCGCTTTGTAGTATAATTTGAAGTCAGGCAGAGTGATACCTCAGCTTTGTTCTCTTCAAAGTCTACCAAACCTGTCTTCTTTTCTACTCTCTCATTATTACCCCCCATCCTGCTCTCTCTTCGATCTTTTCAGCAACCTCCAAAGAAACTTTTCTGCCATAATCTTGCTTTTAATAGTTCTCTGCTCTGCAGTCAGAATGATCTTTCTAAAATGCAGATTAGATTATATCATTCCCTTGATGAAATATTTTAGTAGCTTTCCATTGCTCTTAGGATGAGGTTTGGGCTTCTTAACACGGTTTATAAGTCTTTGCCTGTTCATTCTTTTAGTAGATGTTGCTGAGTGTTTACTATGTGCCAGATACTCGTCTAGGTACTTGGAATATATGTTCTGATTCTTCTGCACATCTCACAATATCATAACTACCCTAGCACTGTCTTCTAGCAACTGTAAACTTCTGGTTCTTTATATACTCTCTCCACACGTTCACTTGGTGTATTTATTGAGCATATAATATGTGAAAAGCACTGATGGAACCATATCCCTTTCCCCAAGCACACTTACACACATTCCTGTACACGCTCTTTAACTAGATAATACTGACTCATCCTTCATGCCTCAGCTTAAATGTTGCTTCTTTCAAGCAAATTTTCCTTCCTTGCCCCAAGTGGGTTGAGGCACCCCTTATCTGTTGTGTCATTATATCATGTCCTTTTTCTTTGAGGGCACTTACTACATGAGAATGCACTCCTTTGCTTCCTCTGCCAGCCTCTGAAGTCCTGAAGGCAGGGCTGAATCTCTCGTTGACACTCTGTAACCCCAGCACATCCACAATGCTGGTACACTGCAGCATGACAGTGGGCTTCTCGGCTCATCGATTTTATAATTTATTTGCAAGATTGTAGTAGGGCCTACCAAATATCTTTAATCAATTAAAAATTTGTGCGATACTCTTCATATTAATTAACAAATTTTGCTGTCATAGTTTTTAATTAAGATAATTTAAATGCTAGTCGATCTCCAAATGTATTGATTCCTAATTAGAAAACTTCACACCTTAAATAACCACTCTGGAGTATGGATTGTGACTACAGTACTTCAATGACAACTAACCACCCCCTAGATTATAAAGAGTTAATTCGTGTTCTTACATATGTTACTAATACTGTGTCATTTTAAAGTAAATGGCTACTCAGACCATGTGACAACGAGAATTCATAGAATGTACAGAATAAGCCTGTTTAGAGAGTCACTAAAAGGACTCCCAAGTATCATTCTGTGACATATATGCTAACCTGATGAGGCAAGGCCTGGAGGTGAGAGATGGCTGTAGGCCTGGAGAAGGGGTGATGTCGAGCCTGGGGGAGGCCTCAGGTTCTGGGTCCTACCCGGAGCAAAGACCCTGGAAACAGGTGTCTTTCACTTTGCACAGTGTCTTACTAAGTCAGTTAGTAGTCCTGATGCAGAGGACAGTCGTTCGATTAAATAATGAGGACATCCCTGCATTTGTCAAGCTGCCGCAGCACCAGGAAAAATTAAAAACACTGGACTTAGCAGTCAGAATCCCTGCTCAGGTTGTCTGTAGCCTGGCAAAACAGAACTAGAGGGAAAAAACCTCCCCCATCTTCCTTCACTCAAGTCCGATAGGATTTGGCCCTTCCAACATCTATCGGGCCTCATCGCAACTTTGAATTATTAAAATGGTACCCGTGATATTCACACCATCAAGAAATGACCTATATCTGTGCGCTAAGAAAATCTTTGATATTTTACTGTAGAAAAGTCAAATTCATAAGTGTGACTAGGGAGAAAGTCTGTGATGGTACATGTTAAAGTCAGACTTGTTAGTGGTCTTAAAATCGCTGTGGCAACATTTTTCAATGGCAAGGAACTGAAGTCTGTTCATTGCATCATTCGTCAGGAAACACACTGTGCTAAGATATTCATAGATATGATAATTAAAGCTGTGTACCAGACATGCTCAGAAGTCTAGAAATGCAGAAAAGCCAGGGCTTTGCGTGATGAATTGGATTCACAGTGTGATAGTTTGTTACATTCCATGCATACAGCAAACAACATTAGAAATGAACAAAAGGTACACATACACAGTGTGAGTCCAAGTGTTCCCACTCAAGGCGGGTTATTGAAATGGTTAGTAGGCTTCCTGGGGGAGTGGTTATAACTTCTCCTATGTCTGCTCATGAACTTACTGCTTCCACTTATGGATTTTGTACCACCCATTATATCATAGATCTTTTGGTTGCAAGTGTAAGAACATGAATTCAAACAAATATAGGCAAAAGTGATGTGTATTGGCTCATGGAATATGATAAAGGGTTTTACAATGAAATCAAAGCAGGGCAAGAATGTAGCTGGGCCTCTGGGGCATCAGGAACCAAATAAAATGGGTTTTACTGTATCTACCGCTTGTCTCTGTTCGTTTCTGTTTGTGAGAGGAAGTAGGGCCAGAAACATAGCCATGAAAAACTTCTAGATTTTCTGTCTTACACATTTTCTTGGATTAAGTTAGAAAAATCCTAAGGTAGTTTTTGATGGACTTGGAATGGACCCATCAAATATAGTCAAGGGCAGGATCACGGTAGTCATTTTAGTTGAAGCATAAGGAGGAGCAGTTACCTCTAGGTTGAGGTGGTTCTCAGAATTGAGAAAGTTCTGGGAAAGAAGAAAACTCTGGTCCATTCCAGCCATCCTCACTACCTCTCATCTACTTGCTCCTCCCAAACCTATCAGCCAGTGTTTTCCCTCTATCTTTATAACTCAAATTTTCAGGCTAGCTTCTCTTTCAATTACCATAAGTCTAGTTCTAGGGCTATCCTCTAATATAAATTTTAGTTCTTCATTTTCAAGAATCATCCGGTGTTTTTCAACTAGATGACATGACGTCAACCCAGTTGCATTAAGTTCCAAACCACATTTACCATATTCCCCAAACTCAATCCAACTTGCTTTTCAATTTCTTTTTTGTTAGTGATTTTATTGTATTACAGCACACTCATCCTCTGAAAACTTCCTTGATTCTTCCTTTTCTACCAACCACCATATCGAGGCACGAGTTGATAATGTTTTTCAAAAGCTCTCTTTTCCCTTCTCCATTCCCACTACCCCATCCTAATTCAAATCTTTCATTGCAGTTGGAGTGCAAATGGCTCAAACCTTTTGCCTCCTCCTCTTCAAGTCAATATTAGACAACCCTATTTAAGGTTCTGGTAATACCATTAACATGAACAAGCCTCAACTCTATAGAGTTCGGAAGAAAAATATTTGTAAACTATTTATCTGATAAGTGCTTAATATCCAAAATATATAAGTAACTCATACAACTCCATAGCAAAACCCAGAAGCCAAGCAACCTGATTAAAAAATTGGCAGAGGATTTGAATAGACATTTTTCGAAAGAAGATACACAAATGGCCAACAAGCACATAAGAAAGTTCTCATTACTGGTTTTTAAGGAAATGCAAATCACAACCACAACGAGATACACTTTCACACCTGTTTGAATGGCTATGTCAAGAAGATGAAAGATAACAAATGCTGGTGAAGATGTGGAAACTTTGTTCACTATTGGTGGGAATTTAAGTTGGTATAGATACCATGGAAAACAATATGAAGGAGTTTCAGAAAATTACAAAATATACGTATCAGATGATCTCGCAACCCCACTTCTACATATATATATGTGAAGAAGATGAAATCACTATCTCAAAGAGCTATCTGCATTCCCTCTGTGTTCATTGCAGCATTATTCATTATATATAGCCAAGATGTGGAAACAACCTGAGTGTCCATCAACAGATAAATAAAATGTGATATATATTTTTCAGCCATAAAAAAGAAGGAAACCCTGTCATTTGCAACAACATGGATGGACCTTGAGCGCATTATGCTACGTGAAGTAAGTCAGAGAAAGACAAATACTGTATCATCTCACTTATATTGGAAACTGAAAATCACTGAACTCATAAAAACTGAGAGTAGAATGGTGATTGCCAGGGGCTACAGATCAAACTCCTACAAATAAATAATAGACATCTCAATATAACAAGGGCAAATAAATTGCTTACTTTAAAATAGAAGATATACAAATGTCCAAGAAGCACATAAAAATGAGATGCTATCCACTCCCACTAGAATGGGAATGGCTAAAATTTCAAAATACCGACAATAAAAAAGGTTGACGAGATTGCGGAACAACTTCCCCACGTTGTCAATGGGAGCATAGAATGCCGAAATCATTTCGGAAAACTCTTTAGCAGTTATTTGTAAAGTTAAACATACATCGACTTTATGACACAGTAATTCCACTCCTGGGTATTTAAGAAAAATAAAAATTATGGCCACAAAAAGATGGATTCAGGAATGTTTATAAAACCTTTATTTATAATAGCCCCAAACATAAACAATGCAAACGGTCACCATTAGTGAGTGGATAAACAAGTCGTGACTCGCATACTATGTAGGATGAATCTCGAAAACGTTATGTTGAGGGAAAGTAGAAAAAGCAAAAGAGAGTTTACTCTGTGAGTCCATACGAGAACAGGCAAAACTAATCAATGGGAAGAAATGGGTATTGTGGTTACCCATAATAAGTGGGTGACAATTGACTAGAAGAATTCTGGAACTTTCTGTACCGGTGGAAATTTCATGTATCTTATTTGGGGTCTTGGTTACATACGTGTATACATTATCACACCTCACCAAGTTATACATTTAACATCTGTGCATTTTGCTGTGTGTAATTTTTACCTAAAAATGAAAAAGTACTGTATGTGAATATTGAACTTTAGTCGTTTTGCATTTCGCACTGTTATAGGACAGGAATTCTGAAACCACGTTTTCTGTATTCTGGTTATTAGCTCGTAATTGAGTATAAATGGAGCATATTTCTTAGAGAACAGAATTTGAAATATGTAAAAAAGGAAGACTAAAGTGAGCCATATATAATTTGGCTGGAACTGGAGGCATCAGTATAGGATGGAGGGTGGAGAGGGGAGAGAAATAGAGATAAACGTGAATAATGGGTAAATCTGGGTAAAGCGTATACAGGCATTCTTGCAACTTTCCTATAAACTTGAAATTGTATCAAAATATAACGTTAAAAATAAAGCCACAGAGGCAGTAGAATGTAATGGGACCCGTCCAGAGAGAACTTATACATAAAGAAGGAAAACGAAATAGGAGAATGGCCTCAGATTTTTTCCTTTATGATCACGTTCCTCCAAGAACTCCAGGGGAAAGCAGAATTCGAAGATCGTAATATAGTTCAGTGGGAGGGTCATGTCACCAAGGTCAAGAGAAAGGGCATCTAGAAAGGCGGTTGTCAACATTGACTGCACTCTGGAATCACCCAGGGAGCTTTAAAACATGGTGCCTGCCTGGGTTCCCCCTCCAGAGATTCGATTTCAGTGACCTAGTATGTCACCTGGGCATTGAGCTTTTTCAGAGCTTCCCAGGTGATTTTAACGTGCAGCCAAGAACGGGGACCCCCCCC
>NW_011888829.1:159875-179354 GCF_000151845.1 Pteropus vampyrus | reverse complement strand
CTATCCACCCCCACTAGAATGGGAATGGCTAAAATTTCAAAATACCGACAATAAAAAAGGTTGACGAGATTGCGGAACAACTTCCCCACGTTGTCAATGGGAGCATAGAATGCCGAAATCATTTCGGAAAACTCTTTAGCAGTTATTTGTAAAGTTAAACATACATCGACTTTATGACACAGTAATTCCACTCCTGGGTATTTAAGAAAAATAAAAATTATGGCCACAAAAAGATGGATTCAGGAATGTTTATAAAACCTTTATTTATAATAGCCCCAAACATAAACAATGCAAACGGTCACCATTAGTGAGTGGATAAACAAGTCGTGACTCGCATACTATGTAGGATGAATCTCGAAAACGTTATGTTGAGGGAAAGTAGAAAAAGCAAAAGAGAGTTTACTCTGTGAGTCCATACGAGAACAGGCAAAACTAATCAATGGGAAGAAATGGGTATTGTGGTTACCCATAATAAGTGGGTGACAATTGACTAGAAGAATTCTGGAACTTTCTGTACCGGTGGAAATTTCATGTATCTTATTTGGGGTCTTGGTTACATACGTGTATACATTATCACACCTCACCAAGTTATACATTTAACATCTGTGCATTTTGCTGTGTGTAATTTTTACCTAAAAATGAAAAAGTACTGTATGTGAATATTGAACTTTAGTCGTTTTGCATTTCGCACTGTTATAGGACAGGAATTCTGAAACCACGTTTTCTGTATTCTGGTTATTAGCTCGTAATTGAGTATAAATGGAGCATATTTCTTAGAGAACAGAATTTGAAATATGTAAAAAAGGAAGACTAAAGTGAGCCATATATAATTTGGCTGGAACTGGAGGCATCAGTATAGGATGGAGGGTGGAGAGGGGAGAGAAATAGAGATAAACGTGAATAATGGGTAAATCTGGGTAAAGCGTATACAGGCATTCTTGCAACTTTCCTATAAACTTGAAATTGTATCAAAATATAACGTTAAAAATAAAGCCACAGAGGCAGTAAAATGTAATGGGACCCGTCCAGAGAGAACTTATACATAAAGAAGGAAAACGAAATAGGAGAATGGCCTCAGATTTTTTCCTTTATGATCACGTTCCTCCAAGAACTCCAGGGGAAAGCAGAATTCGAAGATCGTAATATAGTTCAGTGGGAGGGTCATGTCACCAAGGTCAAGAGAAAGGGCATCTAGAAAGGCGGTTGTCAACATTGACTGCACTCTGGAATCACCCAGGGAGCTTTAAAACATGGTGCCTGCCTGGGTTCCCCCTCCAGAGATTCGATTTCAGTGACCTAGTATGTCACCTGGGCATTGAGCTTTTTCAGAGCTTCCCAGGTGATTTTAACGTGCAGCCAAGAACGGGGACCCCCCCCGCCACTGCCTTGAGGGGAACTTCAAGGACAACTTTGGTGTACATCAAGGGAAGGAAAACATCAAGGGAACGAAGTTGCAATTTGCAGCTATTGGAAGTGAAAAAAAGGTAAAATTGGGAAAACTGAAGGGAGGAATTGGAGTCCTCAAGGCCAGGTGCCTGAGGGGAGGATGCAGTTCCGTACGTAGCAGCACCCTCAGCTAGCAGAGCTGGGAGCCTGTGTCTGTGACCTGCTGTGCCTTTGAAGTCCGTCAAGGTCTATGTCTGGTATGCCCTTTTCTCTGCCGGACCTTTTAGGGTCTGATTGGAGGAAAGCCTTCCTGGCTAGGTTCCCATGCAGGCAGGCAGACAGGCAGGCAGGCAGAGAATGCCAAATCACTACAAACATGTCTTTTAGCTAGTCTGTTTTGGCAGGTTCCCCAGCTAGATTGACCAGTGCTCAGTATGAGGCAAAGTACTACTGTCTTCAAGGCAACTGGGGCGGAGCCAGCAGACACACACAGAGCGCTGTTGTCCAATGGAATATTAGTCATAAAAAAAGATGAAATATTGCCATTTGCGGCAACATGGATGGTCTTGGGATTATCATGCTAAGTGAAATAAGTCAGACCGAAAGGGTTGAGGATCGTATGATTTCACTTATATGTGAGATATAAAACTGAAAGCAACAAACGAACAAGACAAGTAGAGGCTCATGGACACAGATGACAGTTCACCAGAGAGAAAGAGAGGAGGTGGGAGTTAGATAAGGGTAAAAGGGGTCAAATATACAGTGACGGAATGAGATTTGACCTTGGGTAGTGAACACAAGGCAATAGACAGATGACGTGTTATCGAATTGTACACTTGAAACCTATATGATTTTATTAACCGGTGTCATCTCAGTAAATTTTATTTAAAAAGTAGGTGTAGCAGTCCTGTGAAAAGCTAACCATGTTGAGATTTAGATATTATTTCGGAAGAGCTGATTTCTCACGGTTGGGCTCATACCAAGCACTAAATAAGCCACAGTATACAAAGCGTCACACCGAGGACCTCACCTCAATTTGTTCACTTTTATCAAAACAAACCCAGGAAACCAATACCATTCTACTTGCCTCGGCCATGCATAGAGCTTTATTTTGCAGCTATTGGAAGTGAAAAAAAGGTAAAATTGGGAAAACTGAAGGGAGGAATTGGAGTCCTCAAGGCCAGGTGCCTGAGGGGAGGATGCAGTTCCGTACGTAGCAGCACCCTCAGCTAGCAGAGCTGGGAGCCTGTGTCTGTGACCTGCTGTGCCTTTGAAGTCCGTCAAGGTCTATGTCTGGTATGCCCTTTTCTCTGCCGGACCTTTTAGGGTCTGATTGGAGGAAAGCCTTCCTGGCTAGGTTCCCATGCAGGCAGGCAGGCAGAGAATGCCAAATCACTACAAACATGTCTTTTAGCTAGTCTGTTTTGGCAGGTTCCCCAGCTAGATTGACCAGTGCTCAGTATGAGGCAAAGTACTGTCTTCAAGGCAACTGGGGCGGAGCCAGCAGGCACACACAGAGCGCTGTTGTCCAATGGAATATTAGTCATAAAAAAAGATGAAATATTGCCATTTGCGGCAACACGGATGGTCTTGGGATTATCATGCTAAGTGAAATAAGTCAGACCGAAAGGGTTGAGGATCGTATGATTTCACTTATATGTGAGATATAAAACTGAAAGCAACAAACGAACAAGACAAGTAGGGGCTCATGGACACAGATGACAGTTCACCAGAAAGAGAGGAGGTGAGAGTTAGATAAGGGTAAAAGGGGTCAAATATACAGTGACGGAATGAGATTTGACCTTGGGTAGTGAACACAAGGCAATAGACAGATGACGTGTTATCGAATTGTACACTTGAAACCTATATGATTTTATTAACCGGTGTCATCTCAGTAAATTTTATTTAAAAAGTAGGTGTAGCAGTCCTGTGAAAAGCTAACCATGTTGAGATTTAGATATTATTTCGGAAGAGCTGATTTCTCATGGTTGGGCTCATACCAAGCACTAAATAAGCCACAGTATACAAAGCGTCACACCGAGGACCTCACCTCAATTTGTTCACTTTTATCAAAACAAACCCGGGAAACCAATACCATTTTACTTGCCTCGGCCATGCATAGAGCTTTATTATTTTATTCTTCCGTGGGCGAGTCCCTGGATGGAGAGTGGAGAGACTCTCAGCTGTGGTTTACTTAAGCAGCTGGAACGGGCTTCCAGAGGCTTCGGAGCCGTCGGAGCGGTCTTCACCGGGAGCCCGTTCTGCGTCCACGCTCAGCATCGATCTGGCACCAGCGGATCCGCCTGGTGCTCCGCTCCCACCGTGAGCCTGGTCCGAGCCCAGAGCAGGATGGCGTCCACAGCCGCCCTCAGCTTGGCATTGCCTGAGATCACGATGGCCGCGTGCCCCGAGGGACAGGCTGCCATGATCCCTACACAGATCATGACCCCAATCTTGTTGTGCCACAGTATCAGTAAAGGCATCGAGAGGAGGGCAGCGCAGAGTGACACCACATAGAGGCAGAGGAAGGAGACGAGAGACTTGAGCGCTTTGACGTGGGCCTCCAGGCTGGGGTCGTGGGAGTCTCTGGTTTTGGCCCTCATCGTCCTCATGTGCTGCCCCAGGGAGACGATCAGCACCCCAGAAGAAACCGCAAAGCACAAGAAAGGCGGGACGGATCCCAGGCTGCAGAAGAGGAAGGAATGAAAGAAACCGAGATTTTTAATTTGCAGGTGGAACTCTGTATCATTATTCATGAAAAGCATAGCTGTGCCCGTGAAGTGAGAGCTGCTAAAATAGTCCCAAGAACAGATGACAGTGCAGACGGTGGTGAAAAGGGTTGTACCCAGGAGCATCTGGGGCATCTTCCTGGAGACCCACTTTGCCAAGCAGAGCAGGAAGGCGCGGGAGAAGCGGACGATCTTGGAGCAATAGAGGAGACTGAGGCACGTGGCGAACCAGAGGCCAGCTTGGTTTGCGACCATCCAGAGCATGACGATGGTTTGGTAACTGACACTCAGCGGGTCTTTCATCTGCTGGAAATGGGTAAGCTGGATGGCATACAGAAACAGCAGCACGTGCAGGAAGAGCCGCGTGAGGCTGAGACTCAGCAGGACAAGGTCACAGTTGCTCAGGGGCTGCCTCCTCACGACATCCCGAAAATTCACCAAGAAAATGAAGGCATTGGCCAGAATCCCCACCACGAACTCCAGGATCGAAAGGCACAGAAATGCGCGCTTGGCTTCGTAGGACACAGTGACGACGGGAGTCAGCATCAACATGGTGTCTCTTCTTACGTGTCCGCCCTCGCTCTCACATCCCAGCCGGGAGAGAAGAGAAAGCGGACGTTCTGAGCCAGGACCTTTCCCTTCACAAGACACTCGACTCTCGCCCTAGTGACAAGAAAATTCTGGCAGGAAACGTCGAGGGATAGTGTCGCTTTAAAACTGGATACACTCAAAGGATCATTGTTGAGAGTAGGAGAATAATGGTTCTATCTCTCGGGTGATGCGGAAGCTTATAAGAAACCAGATGTTTCTGTGTGACAGCCTCTGCGGGGGATCACGGCACAGCACCACGGATGCAAACAAGAGAGATCTCAGTTACCCATGCCCGGTTTTGCATGCATGGGTGGAGAAGAGAGAAGGATTTGCTTATGGGTTTTAAGAGAACTGGCAGCAGGCAAAGCATATATTTTCGAGGAATTAAGGTTTGAAATGGTGCCTCTCTCCATTTGCATGCCTTCCGTCACCTCTGAGGCATGACTCTCATTACAGACTTTGTCTTCAATACGGACAAGTGCACGGTTCCTCCCCAGGCACCAGCACGTGGCTGGTAGGACTGCCATCACCAAAGATGTCATTCAGCCATCGTTGTCATGCCGGGCACTGTGCTTGGCAAGGGCAGCATTTCCATGCACGAGGCCAGCACCTTCCCATGAAGGGAGAGGATCGGGCGTATCTGGCTTGGATGATTACAGGAGGCTTTTACTTCCCACTCTGCTTCCCAGCCCACTCCGTGACCCCACTTCCCACAGAGCAACAGTAGCGATCCCGTGAAAATATAACCAAGATCACGTCTGAGCTTTGCTCAAACCTTTCAGGGCCTCTCACCTCCCTCACCGTAAAAGCTAAGTCCTCACCGTGGCTCGTAGGTCTCACGTACATAATTGGGACCTCTGTCCCCTCTCGGGTGTCATCAGTGGTTCTTGCTCCATCCTTCACTCAACCCCAGGCACATGGGCTTCTTTTATGTCCTGTGATCTCACCAGGGGCCGTCCCACCTCAGGACCATTGCATCTCACTTCCCGCTGCCTGGATGCTTTTCTTCTACGTGCTCCAGTGCCTCACTGTCTCCTCCAAAGGACCCCTCAAAAGACACCTGATCAGAGACACCTTTCCTGAACATCCCATGAATGGCGTTTCTTACCTACATGTTGAGTACTTCTTATGGTCCTTAACCTATTGCATATTTCCGCATATATTCAGTTATTTGTTGCCTCTACCCACCCCTCACTAAAAATGTAGGCTTTGTGAAAGCACAGAACAGGTAGTCAGCAAGCATGTTTTAAATGAATGGAATTTTTACAAATGAAGCATTTAGTAGCCTGTAACATCCTCATGGATTATACCTAGAACATCTCTGAACATTCCTAGGGATTGTAGTTTAACATACTTGGCTGTAATTCCTGGTCTAGCTTTCTCTCCTCTTAAACATTTCAATATTTGGTGAGCTCTAGCTTTCCAGCCTCTCTAATTTGTCTATATCTCCAAAGGAACGTGGACTGATTTAATGTTCACTTCTGCGAGTTTTAGAAAAATTTGGGCTGGTTACTCAACGGAGATTGGATGAAAACTGATCATTTAGAGGCTGGATGCTGTTTATAACATTCGCTGTTGATCTGTGCCTGCCTTTACTCTCTTACAAATGCCTTAACTTTTTCGGTTCTTTTATTACTTCATGCTTCATTCACCGCTCGTTTATTTTGTGGGATGGATGCAGATGAAGGGAAAGGAGAAGCTGGACAGTTGGTCAGTGGGATGGTCACGTTTTCTCTGAGGGGTGGAGCTTCCTCGCCTCTGCTCATCGGCTCGCTCAGCCTCCCGCTTCTGTGGTTCTGTTTGCCTAGTTCTGTCGTCTCACTCTGGGTGGTCTTCTCCCTCTGAGTGTGCTCGCAGGTCCAAGAAGGGTGCTCTGCGTTGAGAGTGTGGGGCCTGGAACCAGGCTCCTACGGGTTAGGACCAGCCTCTGCTCTTCCTCTCTGTGTGAACTTGGCAACTGATAAACCTTCCTCATTCACCTCATGTGGAATGGAGATGACAAACTAGCACCTACCTCAGAGGGCTGGGAGGGTTACGTGAATCGACACATGTAACGTGCTTGGAATTGTGCTTGGGACGTGATGTCCAATTAATAAACGTTAGTTACAGAACCACCATATGATCCAGCAATCCCTCTTCTGGGTATATATGCAAATTAATGAAGTCAGTACCTGAAAGAGACGTCTGTGCTCCCATGTTCACAGTAGCCAAAAAGGAAATGACCTAAGTGTCCAGGATGGATGAATGAATAGACAAATTGCAGTAGATACGTACAATGGAATGTTATTCACGATCTCCCCAAAGCGATCCTGCCATTTGCAATAATGTGGGTGAACCTAGAAGACGTTATGCTAAGTGAAATACGCCAGACACAGCAAGAAGAATACTGCGTCGTCTCGGTTATAGGTGGAATCTAAAAAAGTGGAATTCATGGAAGCAGAGAGTGAAGCAGTGGTTTCCAGAGGCAGGGCGGTGGGGGAATGGGGAGGTGGCCGTCACAGGGCACAACGCTGAAGTTGCGTACGATGAGTAAGTTCTAGAGATCTAGCGTGCAGCATGGTGACTAGAGCTCATACGGTGTCAAATACTGGAAATTTGCGAAGAGAGTAGATCCCAGGGGCTCTCACCACACACACGCACACGCACATGCACATGCACACGCACACGCACACGCACACAAAGGTCACTGAGGAAGCGGATCTGCCAATTAGCTTGACTGTAGTAAATATTCACTTGTGTATATCAAAGTATCATGTTGCACATGGCAAATATACACAATTTTTGTTGAGAAGAAAAACAAAAGTTATAAGTAAATAACTTAATTACTTAATAAATAAGTTATAAATAAGTAATTATTTGATGAATAAAATAAATAAAATTTATAATAAGACAAAAAATATATGACCTTGAGGAATAAATGTAACAGGAAATACACAAGAAATCACTGAGAAAAATGATACGATTTATTAATAGATATTGAAGAAGACCTAAATAAATGTGTTTGGAGGAGAGAATAATACATGTTATTATTAGCACTGTTTTCGTGTGTTTGTCCTTGATGTCCTTCACCCTGTCCTCTTTCCTGCACAGTCCTTTAAGATTTTTATTAATCCGAGAGTCATCCGTCTTGTTCCATTTGGTTCTGTAGCTACTCTGTTTTTTTTATATTTTCTTTTAGCTAAAGCTCTTTACTTTTCTATGTAAGTCACGTGACATAAATCACTGGTTACTCAAAATGTTTGCTTCTGTTTTATTCTAAATTGTTTATATACAATATTTAGATAGCCCTTAATTGTACATAATCACATAGCACAGATTTGATGTTGTATTTAGTTCATCATATTTGTGACCATCTTATTTGGGTCATTCATTCTTTTAAAATACCAATACTGAGACAGTTCTGTACTTTCCGCTGAAGCTAAGGTTCCCCTTCTCGTCACCACGCCAGGTGGCAGTATTGTACTAAGGGTGTTTAGGAAAGGTGTTGCTTTTCTAGTGTCCAAATGGAAACCACCTGCTTCATTGCACAGGCAAAGATCTATGAACACGGAGTTACAATCTCTTCTAACAAGATGAATCCCTTTTATATCTGGAATCAACAAAATAGTCGATCTGTGTTGATTTGTGGGGAGTATCGAATCCCACCATAATCTTTCAATAATCAAGAGCTTGTTCAGAGACAAGTAGCAAAATCCCTCATGGGCATTCCCTGCTCCATTCAGCTGGTGTGCACACAGCGTTTGGGATTATATAAACACTCTCCTGTGTGGGCCGTCTTCAGCAACTGGCTGTTTTTGAAAACCGATCTACTCAGGAAGCTCAGAACAGCTAAATTAATTGCAATGCTAACTAAGAGCAGGAGCAGAGAGAGAGAGAAAAAAGCACCTCATCAAACGTGATAAAAAATTGCAGTCACTTTAATTTTGCAAATAAATAGATGTTAAAATTGCATAAAACAAATAAATGCGTGTTTGGAATTTTGCTGCTTTTTTTTTTTTTTTATATTTTACATTTGCTTTCCTAACAGATTTTGTACAAGGCAGTCATGAGTAATACAATAAACCTTTTTCACCACAGAACCATCCACCACAGATAATACTGAGAGTTACACACTTAGGAACAGTCAGATCACAGACGAGATCAGACAGGCTGCCACCACCAAGTAAACAAATAGAAAATGACAGCGGGGTCCGAGAGTGGGGGTCCCCACCCTGTGGGTCCCCACAGTGATTAAATTCTTTGGACTGATTTTTAAAAATTGCTATTGGCTAACTTGACAAAAACACTAGTAATAGTAATATGAAACCTTGTTCCTTTAGGATTCCTTGCTTAAATGTTTCCAACAACTTGCTTAAATATAGCCAATGACTATATTAAAATTCAAGGATCCCCAACCCCCGGACTGTGGACTGGTACCAGTCCGTGTTCTGTTAGGAGCCGGGCTGCACAGCAGGAGGTGAGCAGCTGGCGAGCAAGTGAAGCTTCATCTGTGTCTGTAGCCACTCCCCAGTGCTGGCATCACCGCCTCAGCTCCACTTCAGATCATCAGACAATAGACTGTCATAGGAGCACTGGTCCCTGGTGCCAAAAAGGTTGGGGGCCGCTGTATTAAATGACATTTATTAAGAACAAAATGTATTTCAGAAATTGTGATGGGCATGTGAAGACACCAAAAGGTATAAGAGGAATGAAGGAGCATGGAGGGGTAGCACAGGCCTGGTGGGGGATGGAGAGCGAGCTGTCCAGAGACATCATCTCACACCTGATAGAACGGCTATTACCGAAGAGACAAAACAAGTGTCGGTGAGGATGTTTGTGGAGAAAAGTTCCAGTGCCCTCTTGGTGGGAATATATATCAGTGCAGCCACTATGGAAAACAGTATGGAGATGTCTCAAAAAATTAAAAAATAGATCTACCATATGATCCAGCAGTTCTACTTCTGGTTATTTATCCAAAGGAAATGAAAACAGGATACAGAAGAGATATCCACACTCAGGTGTGTTGCAGCATTGTTCACACTAGCCCAAGTACGGAAACAACATCAGTGTCTATCACTGGATGAATGGATAAAGAAGATGTGCTATATAGACACAATGGAGCATTTTTCAGCCATGAGAAAGAAACACTGCTGTTTGTGACAATATGGATGGACCTCAAGGGCAAGATGCTAAGTGAAATAAGAAAGACAGAAAAGACAACGACTGCATGATATCAACTATATATGAAGTCTGAAAGAAGAAGAAAAAACTCCATCAAACTCATAACAATAGAGAGTAGAAAAATGGTTGCCAGGAGCTGGGAGTGGGGGAAATAGAGAGAGGTTGGTAAAAATACAAACTTTCCTCTCTAAGACAAACAGGGTCTGGCGATCTAATGTATAACATGGTGACTGCAGTTGATAGCACCGTTCATATTATATAATGGAAATTTGCTAAGGGAGTAGAACTTAATCATTCATATATAAATACAAATCCATCCATACACACGGTGATGAATGTGCTAATTAACTAGATGGGAGGAATCCTTTTATAATATAAATGTATATCAAATCATCATGATGTACACTTTAAATATCTTATAATTCTGTCAATTATATCAATTAAGTTGAAAAAAAAGGGGGAGTTGTCCAGAGAAGGCTTCTTAGAAGAAGTAACGTTGTGGTTGAGACCTTAAATTTGAGTAAGAAACTGTGTATTATCCAATAGAAGGAGTCATCTCAGTAGGAGGTGATAGTCATTTTATGATTTAAAGACAAAATGAGCAACGACCTAATCTAACAGAAGTTAGCAAATATGGGGATGCAACAAATAAAATTAGTTACAACCCGTCTTACAGATATGCGAACTAGATTGTCAAAAGATTTGCATTTTGATAAATAAATTGTAGTTTGTTTAAAATGATAAACTTTGTTATAAATAGTGTTTAGGGATTACATTCTATTAAAAGACTAAGGATAGATAACTATGTCTACTCATAATAGATAGATATTATGAGTATACCTCAGCCCCCTCGCCACTTAATTGGCACTGCTACCAGGATCACCTCAGTGGCAAGGCACTGGTGTAAAAAGGTTACACAATTTCAAAATGCAGAGACACAAAAGGAGACCTCTTAACCCTCCACTAAGTTTGGCAAACAGGACTGTCTTTACTCTCAGAAAATTGCACCCACATAAATTAAGGAGTTCTTAAGAGAAGAGGGTGTTTGTGTGTGTGTGTGCATGTGCACGTGTGTGTGTGTGTGTGTGTGTGTGTGTGTGTGTGTGTGTGTGTGTGGTTTGGCAGGGGAGTCATGAGCCTGAGAGTTAAGAGAGGAACTGGAAGAGTCCCTCCTTCGGAGGGAGTGAGGAGGTGCTGTACTAATAAGTCCTTGAATCTGAAGGTGTATGTGAGCAGAGGTGGGAGTTCTGAAGGCAGGCAGCTTGCTGGGGTGTCTTGCACCTGTCTGCAGGAGCAAAAAGACTACACTGCTGAGAGTTTAGGAGAGGACAGGGACACTGCTTTCTCTGTCCCCCAGGAGTGAGGGGATGAAGCAGATACAGCGAGAGTGTCCCTGAGGTCAGTAGTTTTACGATGTAAAGACAAAATGAGCAACGATCGAATCTAACAGAAGTTAGCAAATGTGGGGATGCAACAAATAAAATTAGTTACAACCCGTCTTACAGGTATGCGAACTAGATTGTGCTGGCCTGTTTCGGAGGCTCTTCCGTCAGGCTGGAAAAGGGGTGGGGCTAAAAGAAGATGCAGTGACCCCAGGAAGAGGTGGCAGTCCTTGGGGATGAGGAAGCTAGGAGGGGAGAACACAGTGAATTCTGATAGCAGAGTTCACTGAAAGAAACGACTTAATGTTAACGAGACAGACAGCTGACAGGAAGCAGGTGGTGGGGGTGTGGTGTCATTCTGTAGTAGGGCAGTGGTGGTAATGGTGATCACAGAGGAAGTGGCACCCAGGAGAGCACTGAGGTGGGACAGAACTCTGTGCTTTGCTGGCCCAGAAGAGGCCAGTGTGCCTGGCTTGTAGCAAAAGGTGACAGTGGAGGCCCAAGACCAGGCTGGGCTTGTGACCAAGCTGGTTTTTTTTCACTTCTGTGCAAATCGCAATATAAAATGATCCATGCATGATAGGCTTCCTCTTGTCCTGCGCCTACCCTATTCCTACATGGCGACTGGCTTCAGTCCTAGTCCTGTGGGTAGGTGGACATGAAGGGTCGTGGGAGACCAAAGAGAAAGAACAGGTAACTTGCTCTCAGGCAGTGAAGAAGCTGAGGACAAGTCTTGTGTCTCCAGCATCCCAGATAATCGGAGAGGAAAAGCCCTGTAGTCAGAACCATTTTCCTGGATCTTCAAAGCCGGCTCGGGACCCAGCATCCTCCTCTCACTATTTAACAGCCCCGTCACTATTTAACAGCCCCGACAGGTGGCGCCAGACCACTCTGCACACTACGAGCTCATTGCATTTATTGAATCTCGCCATAATAGCGTCTCTTATTTTACAGAATTGGAATTGTACCCTCCACTGAATTGCGTTAGGGTGGGCTGACTATTCTTATTCTCGCAGTTGCCCCCATGAAGAATATCATGATACTTCCATTTTACTAATTACAAAGTGGAGTTCTGGAAGGTTGTATGGCCGAGTATCTCGGCCAGGGTAATTAAATGATTAAGCGAGGAGCGAGGATTTGAACTCCAGGTATTCCCAGTTCGCTTTGCCGCTCTTGTCTCTAAGCCTGGAGTGTGGGGTGGTAACATTTCTTCCAGCCTCAGCCCCATTTGAATGGGTTTATTTCAGGGGTGGCAGTGGAGCCATTGGGAGCCACCTCAGGGTGGTGGTGGGCGGGGGGAGGGGGGATGATAGGTCATCCGGTTCGCAGAAAAGACAGAAAAGTTGAGTCTGGGTGGGTTTATATCTCAGTAGACCACTATTCTGGCCAGGGAAAGGGGAGGGGAACATCTCTGTGGCCTTATTTAAGATCGCCGAGAGAACGTGTCTCCCTACTCAGCACGTTCACCCAGCTGTTAGTAATGTAGAATTATAAGTATGAAAGGAAATTCCTCAGGATTTCTTCAGGCAGATCTAGGATGGGGCCTTCCTTGACGCCCATCTATAGGCTTCCTCCATCTTCTTTGCTTCCATCATACGTTGTTCATATCAATGTCATAGCACTTGGCGTATTTATTAAGATGTATTTGTTTACATGGGTATATCCTCTATTACACTGAGTTATTCAAAAGCAGGGATTACGTATGAATTCGTTCTTCGCTCCACATGGTGTATGGCACATAACTAGATTTTTGTTCATTTATTTGGCCCTTCACCTTAAAGCCAGGGTAACGATGCGATCAACTTTGCTTTCTTATGAATTTAATATGCGGGCCCTGCTTATTCTAGGCGAATTCACTCCTGGGATTCAAACATGTTTTCTATATTCTGAAGATGAAAGACAGGAAGAGCAGTCATCCTAAGGGAAGAGAGAATTAGGCAGTAAAACTTGACCCAGTAACAACACCGTAGCCACCAAGGCATAGGTGATGTTCTGAGGGACATGGTGTTTGTCATTAGACCTTGTCCTCAGTCCGGTCCTATGAGCTTCTGTCTGAGTCCAGGGGGTGTATTAAGTAGGCTGTTTTGGCTCCAAGGAGTGAAGATTCATCCGGGTGATCTCAGGTGATCTCTGGGTAATGTGAGTTTACACCAGATCTGGGAGATTGGCATCAGCAGAGAACTTGCTAGAAATTCAAATCCTTGGGCCCCACATAGAACCATTGAATCAAAAACTCTGAAGGTGGAATCCAGCAATCTGTGTTTTAATAAACCATGCAAATGATTCTGACACACTCTACCACTCGAGAACCCCTGGGATATAAGAGAATGAGGGGTTTCGCATGACCCCAGCAGTAGTCACACCTCAGAGTTGGAGCATGGCTTGGGCACTGGAGCTTTATCTGGAATCCACGCTGTCTTCTTAGCAGCAGGAGTTCAGACTCTTGTTGGAAATGGAAGAGGGCCGTTGACGCTCGTACATAGCATGCAGCCAAGAGTCCCAGGAACGCCCGAATCCAGCTCTGACAATCACTCCTGTTGCCTGGGAAGAACAGCAGTGAATGGAGCGTAGGGTGCGTGTGCCTTTGCTAAAAGCAAGAGCAGCACCCAAACAAGTTGGCTTGGAGCATGCAGTGGACCTAGGTGGTGTCCACACATCCAACCTGCCGTTCTGTTCATGGTACATGCTGCTAATTGCCCACGTAATATCAATTCTCCCCTTTTCGTTTCCAACAGAACTCCTGTGCTGTTGTGTACGTCAGTATCCGCAACTAAAAAGAAACTGCATTTTCCATCTTTCTTTCCGATCGGAGCAGCCGATGAGGTGCAAAAAGTTTCTGGGTGGGATTTCTTAGAAAGCCCTTGTTGTCTTTTCTTCTGGCTGTGCCTGAACTCCGATGTTGCGTTGGAGGCCCAGCCGTGAGGGAAAACCAAGAACCTCCAAGCCCTCACCCACATGAGTGCTTGAAACCACACCAAACCTCTGTGCTCCAGGCTTCCCATTATGTGAGAAAGGTAATCTCTTCTCATCTTTAAGTCACAATGCTTGGGCCACTGTTACTGGAAACTGAATGCGATCACTAACTGATGACTTGCCTGTCAGAAGGGTCTTGTATCTACTTGCCTAACTGAGCATGCGAAGCCGGGGAGTGGAATGGAGAGATCAGACTGCTCTCTGTCGAGATTTGCTTGTCACGAAGAGACAGGAAACAGGAAGTGCAGGAGAAGAAACAAAAGGAAGCTGGTCTCTGCGTCCTGCATTTTAAAGCATATTTTGTCCACTCATAATAGTCAAAAGGAGGTGAGCAGAGTGGTACCGACATGGGGAGATGAGGTTAAAGATTGTGTCACACGGCTCTGATTTCTGCTTCTGTATCTTTAGATTTTGCTGTTGCTACTAATTGATCCTGATAGTTCATCACTTACTAACGGCTGTCGGTGTGTCTTACATTCAGAAACTCAGCATCTGAGTCATCTAATGGTCACACAGCAAGCTGCTTGGTACGATGCGGGCTAGTTTAAGGTTTGGCTGCCTTAGGGTAAGGTGCCCGTCTCCGGTCCGGTCAGCTTTGGTGGCAACATGGAACCTTGTGATGAGGGGCATATGAAAGATCAATTCCCGCAGCAGGGACCTGCGGTAGGGATTCCTTTAGAGAGAGCTCTGGACCCCTTTTTAAGCTTCACTTTGCCTACTAATATGAATTAAGGAAGAGGGAGTTTTAAGTAAAAGCTGATAGAGCTGTATGACATTGGTCGATAACTAGTCCTGTTCTGTTTTCCTCTAACATAAAAAAATAAGAGGACTTTGTGCACCCAGGACTGGAACCTCAAGCTTCTCTGTCTGTCCAGCAGAGACAGGGAGATAGTGCAGACACAGTGATTCCCAGAGAGCGGAACAGAGCCGCAGGGTGGAGGGTGGGGCGGCTGAGCCAGCGGAGAGGGGGCGGTGATGACAGACAGAGCCTGGGCATGGCCATCAGACACTGTCAGTGCCCTTAAAACATTTCCTACGGCACTCTTTTCACAATTTTTCTGCATGTCCATTCTGTCCTCTTTGGGGAAAACAAGTCTTTTCAGTAAAACTCTTGAATTTCTGCCTCTTAATACCATGATCCGACCCCACAGACTTAGTGCCCAGAGCAGAATGATTCAGACTTTTTGTCTCAACTCCTAATTTCTAGGAGGGAGAATCCAGTCGCACCAGGTTGGGTCAGTTGTCCAGGGCTGGTCCAGTCGGCCACGGCCAGTGGGTAGGGATGTGCTGGGCTCCCTTACAGGAACGGGCAGGTGTCCTCTGCGTGTGGGGGAGGGGAGCCGCGGAGGAAATGATGGGCTCTCTGCTGCAAGACTTGGGCTTAAAGAGAAGTGGCCCCTGTGAAGTAAGGACGGCGGCATTTGGTCACTGTTAGGACATGAAGGTTTCCACTTTGAGAGACATGGTAGACAGTGAACTTTGCATTTTTTTTAATGAATGAACGGATATTTAGTGTGAAAGAGCAATTTTCTGGATTTGCTGACTTCAGACTTTATGCACATCGGGTTACTAGACTAAAATTAGTATGAGTTTGACTCTGCCGTTATTTGAGTGACCTTTAGCAAGTCATTTTTTTTTTTTAAGTTTCTGTTTCCTCATTTATACGTGGAGATTATCTGCTCTGATACATGGGCTTGTTATGATTAAAGAGGTAATAACGTGCTCTGAAAACAGCAAGGTGTTCTACAGCGTGAAGCTTTATTACTAACATGAATACCGGGTAATGTCTTATTTCTAACAACTCTCTCCTTAGACTCACACCTGTGGGTCCACATGTTCCTGTCTGTGGGGTGAGAGGCAGGAGGGGACGGAAGGCGTGTAAAGCTGCTGAATAATAGATATTTCACAAGAGGAGGATATGTGGTAACGATCAGAGTATAAGTCGCTTCTACTCTCACCTTCCTCTGGACGTTTCTGGGCCTTGAGATTTCTCCTACCTCAAACAACTCCATTTCTCCATGTCCAGGTAGCCTCTGATGTGAAGGGCTTCTATTTGGAACAAAAGGAGGAAAATCAACTCGGCTGCAATAAAAAGAAAGAGGTACAATTTCGAGCGCGTAGGCTCTGCAGAGACCATTTAACATGATTTGTGGCAGGAGGGGCGGAGATGGCATGTGCCGTGAGTGTGAGCAGTGTGCTGTGATGTAATGTGTGTGTGTGAGAGCACGCTCAGAATTCTATTTCATGCTGATGGCAGCTCTGGGCACTTTCTTATCTACGGCGGGTCCCTGTCGCTTGTGGATGTCTTCTTGTTTATAGGCTAGAATCTCCACCGCCCCGCTCCAGCAAACTTTTCCAGCTGTCTTCCTGTCTGTATCTTTTCGCTGCATGTCTGAAACAGGTCCTGTTCTTCCTTGCCTCTGCGCTTTGCTCATGCTGATCCCTTAGCCCACGATGTCTTTCCTTCTCTCCTTCCCTTTTCACTCCCATCTGTCTATGCCTTTCGTTTCTTTCCTGTCCCTCCTAATGGTGCGTATTCTTTTTCCAGTAGCATTTGTCAGTACCGCTTTCTATTGTATTACGATACAAGCCATTTGACTTCTTATTCTCTTGGCTGTGAGGTTATCGAGGTATCCCTCACATCCAAGTTTGAATTCAGGCTTACCGAGATGGCCTGGGTTCGCATTCTGGCTTCACCTCTTATCAATTACATAACCTTGGGCAGGTTGCTCTTTGCACCTCGGGTTTCTCATCTGGAATAAGACCAGTCACTACCTCATAGTGTAGTTATAAGGAGGAGATGAAATCATGAGTGGGAATCATTTGACGTAGTGCGTAGACCGTAGCAAACATTTCGGAAATGTTGCTGTTACTGATATTCTGATAGTGCCTTTAAAATCCACATATAAGAACTATAAGTTAAGTCGGCTTGTGTTTAGGAAGTGGTTATTCTTATGTTTTCAAGAATTAGAAGCAGGAAGGTGGCCCCTGAGCTAATATACGACCCAGACACGGGGTCATGAGGTGTGGGGGAGGGTGGCGTGGGGGGATGGACGGGGTGGGGGGAGGTTTCGTCATCACATTGCTGATTCTCACATTTGTCCGGCCTCTGTGGCTCCCAAACAGACATGTTTTCCTGACAACCTCAGGCCCAGGTAAGGCCGTGTCACCTGAACAGCAAGCTGCTCTAGGCACTATAGTCCTTGTCCCTTGGTCTGGCCTGGATCTTCCCTTTTTGCAAACATTTAAACTGGTACAGTCAGGCAGCTCCATAGGTGTCAGTATGAAGTGCAGAGACTTGCACAAAGTAGGTACTTGATAGTTTTTTAAACACTAGCGAGTACCTGCCGCATGCAGAATTCTGAGTTAGGAAAGCAGGAGATATTGGTGTAGTTGAAGGTGCCTTGGGTTGGGAGTCTGGGGTCTGGGTTCTAATCACAGCTATGGCAGACACATAATAATAATTATTATTGTAAGTGACACTTATTGAGTAGTTATTCTGTGACCCCATGCCTTTTAGTTGAATTACGCTGTTTAATCTTTACAATTTGACTAGATAGATACCACTTTTATCTTCATTTCAGTTAAAGACACGTTAACTGAGGCTTGCTTGGCCACGCTCCCCCAGCCGGTAAGCGGAGCTGGGCTTTGCCGTCAGGCGGAGCTGGGCTTTGCCGTCAGGCCTGCCGGACTTCAGATCGAGACTTTTTGGTTGCCGCGCTCACGCAAACCTCACTAAATTCCTGGGTCCCAGCTTTGTCTGTAAAAATGAGGGGCTACATGTGGCGATCCTTAGGGGTAGCACAGAATGATCCAACCCACATGGGCTCTGATACTGAGTGGGCAAGCATTCGAGAGCCTTCCTGCTGTTCAGCCATTGTAAACATCAGTGAGGTAAAGTGGGCAAAAGGTCCAGGGCCCGACAGGCCTCCAGGCACATTAGTTTTCCTTTCCTTCCTCTTTTAGCTCTAAATTCTTTGATTTCAAGATGCCAGAGAAACACAGTAGGTCAGAATAGTTCCCAATACCTGGTGTGCAGGCTCTGCTGGTTCCTGAGACATTTCACTGGTGGTCAGTGATGAGAAAAATAAGGAAAGGAAGTGAACTTTTCAAAAAGATAAATTGATTCCGTTTTAATAGTCTGCGTCCACTATGAATGACAAGGACAATAGATGGTGACTCTTGTTTAGTTTTTCCAGGTGCTAGACATCAGTAATAAATTTAAGTCCCTTGGCCCTAGTTTTTCCGGAATTTTCACTGATCCATTAAAGCAAATACCTGGGAATAACAGTAGTTGAAAAGACTTTTCAAATTATCTGCAGTAAAGAACAGATTTTTTTTTTTTCTTCTAGTTTCCAATATGATGCAGGCTAAGACTTTTACAGATCTAAAATAAAAGCAGGTTACTGGGAAAAATCAAAAATCAAATATATGTAAATACGAGGTTCATTTTTAAGTTATTTAGGATCCGTATACATAGGATTTACCTGTCAAGTTGCACTCAAAGTTTCTAAACATTAACCCTCAATTTGGGTACTTATTTCCTTGGAGACTGGCAAGCACGGGTTCGTGATGGCGTTGATCACCTACCTGGACTGGCACAGAGGTGAGGATGCCCCCCTACTTGGGGAGAGGGTCTGACTAGCAGTAGAGCAGAGTTCTCATTCATGCACAGAACCAAAAGAACAAGTGAACTTGTGAAGGAAAAATATCGTTACTAAAATCTACCTGAAATTTAGCATGTCGCTTGAGTATAAAGTTGGGCCACAAAGCACGGCAGCGTTAGCAGCACCAAAGACTTTGATTCCAAGAGAGGTCACAGTGACTTTTATGTCATGCTTGGAAGATAATCTTGGGATACCATTTGTACTATTTTGAAATTGCAGTAGCTATTAGATCTGCTGCTAGATTTGCGAACTATATCATCGAAGAAGCATTACTATATTGCAATTTAAAAAAATATTCTAGTAACCGTAATTCAGGGGAATCGGTTTCCTTTGTAGCCTTATATTTTATCTCATGAAATTAAAAATATAATTCTGAGCATGTCCATAGGAAGACCTCCCCATCAGACCACACCAGGCTGCCAGACAGTCTCCACACGCAACAGAACTTCAAGACACCACTTCTGGAGGCAAGACAGGAAGACAACTATTTGGAAAACACTTTCGAAACCATTTCCTTCAAACACAAATCAGCAGAATGTGCTACTAAGTGTCAGCGGATCCCTAGGAGATTAGTAGCCGCAGGGAGGGAGC
>NW_011888829.1:145174-159825 GCF_000151845.1 Pteropus vampyrus | reverse complement strand
CTGCGTCCACTATGAATGACAAGGACAATAGATGGTGACTCTTGTTTAGTTTTTCCAGGTGCTAGACATCAGTAATAAATTTAAGTCCCTTGGCCCTAGTTTTTCCGGAATTTTCACTGATCCATTAAAGCAAATACCTGGGAATAACAGTAGTTGAAAAGACTTTTCAAATTATCTGCAGTAAAGAACAGATTTTTTTTTTTTCTTCTAGTTTCCAATATGATGCAGGCTAAGACTTTTATAGATCTAAAATAAAAGCAGGTTACTGGGAAAAATCAAAAATCAAATATATGTAAATACGAGGTTCATTTTTAAGTTATTTAGGATCCGTATACATAGGATTTACCTGTCAAGTTGCACTCAAAGTTTCTAAACATTAAACCTCAATTTGGGTACTTATTTCCTTGGAGACTGGCAAGCACGGGTTCGTGATGGCGTTGATCACCTACCTGGACTGGCACAGAGGTGAGGATGCCCCCCTACTTGGGGAGAGGGTCTGACTAGCAGTAGAGCAGAGTTCTCATTCATGCACAGAACCAAAAGAACAAGTGAACTTGTGAAGGAAAAATATCGTTACTAAAATCTACCTGAAATTTAGCATGTCGCTTGAGTATAAAGTTGGGCCACAAAGCACGGCAGCGTTAGCAGCACCAAAGACTTTGATTCCAAGAGAGGTCACAGTGACTTTTATGTCATGCTTGGAAGATAATCTTGGGATACCATTTGTACTATTTTGAAATTGCAGTAGCTATTAGATCTGCTGCTAGATTTGCGAACTATATCATCGAAGAAGCATTACTATATTGCAATTTAAAAAAATATTCTAGTAACCGTAATTCAGGGGAATCGGTTTCCTTTGTAGCCTTATATTTTATCTCATGAAATTAAAAATATAATTCTGAGCATGTCCATAGGAAGACCTCCCCATCAGACCACACCAGGCTGCCAGACAGTCTCCACACGCAACAGAACTTCAAGACACCACTTCTGGAGGCAAGACAGGAAGACAACTATTTGGAAAACACTTTCGAAACCATTTCCTTCAAACACAAATCAGCAGAATGTGCTACTAAGTGTCAGCGGATCCCTAGGAGATTAGTAGCCGCAGGGAGGGAGCACTCTTGAGACGCTTGGGGCCATTTATTTTCTGCTCTTTATCACCTGTCTAGCGTTGAGTCCGTCCTTGTTTTTTTTACCAGGCACACTGAGTATTGTCACTGAGGAATAAAACAGTCAGTGCCCAGAGGGGCTTGAGGAGGTCAGAGCGGCCACATCGGGGGGCGCTCCCAGCTATTAAGGATGTTCTCCTCCGGGAAGAACTCGATTACTAATTAACTAGCAAATCTGATCCTGAGAAAGACAGTGGGGAAGGCATTTGCATTTGCAACTCATTAATGGGAACGTGGTAACCAGTTACCAGGGCCGAGGTTGCTTTCTGTGGACTGTGGTCTTCGCTTTTATTGCCGGTCATCCTTCAGAGCCCGCGGAGCTGCGGTGGGAGGTGATGAGGTATGTTTGTGAGCCGTGCGCTCACTATGGCTGGTGTGTGTGCGTGTGTGTGTGTGTGTGTGTGTGTGTGTGTGTGTGTGTGTGGACTTGTGTTGATCCCCTTTAGTCAACATGCCTTTGTTAATTTGTTAAACAGAGACAAAAATAAGTATCAACAAATCACAGAATTATACAAATGTACCCACATAAAACAAAATTCTTTCTTGTTTTGATGTGCGTGTGTGTGTTTCTCCGGACCAAGGCCGGATCTATAAACCCTACTGTAGTTAAACCTGTGTGTTTGTGTGTGTCTCCGTGTGTGGTATGATGGATGATTTAATATTCGGGGTGTGCTAGCTGGCAGAAATCCTTTCTGATTCTGGAGATGAAGTGTCGGAAATGAGGGAAAGGAGTTAGAATTTAGGGTTAGATTAGAGCATTTGGGGTCGTTCCTTCTAAACAGATGCAGAGTCGTGATTGAGGAGAGGTTATGAGAGAATCCATCATAGTCAGAAAATTGAGACGCCCGTTACTATTCCTGTGAGTTCTGTGCCTTTACTGATCAAATAAAGAATTACCAGAGCAAGTGTGACATGTGCACACGCTGGCGTGCAGAGTGCAGTGTGAGAGGTTTCACTTGGAGTCTGGAAGGAGGGCGTGAAGGGGAAGGGGCAGGGTCTGGTCTGGCAGTTGTGAGTGAAATAGAGAGACAGTGCCTGGGGGGTGCAGGGGAAGGTGTGGATTGCTGTCCTTCGCTGGTAAGACTTAAAGGAAAAAAGCGTTGGGTCCTCACTAGTTGTTAGAGCCTGGCTGGACACACGTAGGCATTTCTGACCGGCCACTGAGGTGGGAAGAAAGGGTTACAATTAGGGAGAGAGGGAGGCCAAGATCAATGCCATGGGCCTTACTAGAATAGGCTGCCAGTGGGTTCCTGATATAGGGTCTGAACTCAAGATACCTCCTGTCTATTGCTTTGGTATCATGTGTCAGTGAGTGTCAGCGTGGTGGGCAGGGAGGAGAGGAAAGGGAGGGGGCCTTCGGTTTGTTGTGCTGAGTCGCGACACGTGTGGTCAGGGACTGAATGAAGGGGGAGGACGTTCTGTCCCATACCCCACTTTTAAGATAAGCTCATCATTGTTCCACTCACACACAAATGCCAATGGTTTTTTTTTTTTTTAAATTTGCATTCACTCACACATGAGTTTCGATGAACTAATAAAGTTACTTTACAGACTGTTCCATAAGCACAGGATATTAACGAGTATGTGGACTTGTGAGAAGAATGAATTTTTCATTTAAAATTGGTTCAGCAGGTAGCTGCTGAATGTGATGAGGAAGATAAGCCTTTGCACACCCTGGTCCCGGGGTCACAGTAGGTCACAGCTTCCTCGAGAGATGATTCTCTTTGTGGTTCAGATGGAGAAACTGAGGCCAGAGGGCTTAAGCAGTTTTTTTCCAAGGTCACACAGCTGAGCAAGATCAGAGCTGGCTTTTAGATCTCAGCACTTTGGATGTGACCAGACTTGCACAAAAAAAAGCCGTTAGCTACTTTTTTCCTTCCTATTGTCTAAGTACCTGGGAGACAATGGACCAACCCAGTTGGGGTCCTCTTTGCAGATTTTTCTTGATCTCTAACACTAACCCTCTTTTCCACTAAATCTCTTCTTGCCTCGTGTTATCAAAGGATTTTTAATAGAAAGGTTTAGCTTGCCATACGCGAATCAGACACTGGCTGTCATTCAGAAAAGGCAAGACGAGTTGATTATCCAGTTTTTCCAAATGAATCTAGACGGCCGTTTAAAGAATTTGAGCTCCCATCTGGTTTATCTCTCTATTTTGCCAAAATAGATCAGTACCAGGAAAATGAATCTTGGCAATTATTTTATAACTTTTTCATTCAAGAGGAAAAAATCACTGTTGGAGTCTGCACAACTTATATATAGTAATAATTTATACTTTTTCGGTGAGATTTTTCCCTGACCAGCCTAATTAAAAACTGCAACCTTCCTCCTCCTCTCTCCCACTTTATTTATCTTCATAGCACTCATCAAAGTCTAACCTATTATATACTTGTTTATTGTCTCTTTTTTCTACCTACAAGAAAAAAAGTCCCATGAGGGCAAGAATTTTTATGTTTTCTTTGTAGTATAACCAGTTTCTGGAAGAATGCTTGGCTCAATGTAGGAGCCTAATAAATAATTGATGAGTGAATAAATAAACTGCAATCAGATCTCCTATTCCTACAAAGACATAGCTTTGATAACTCGATTAATAAACATGGAAATGTATTGCATCAGCGGCTCGTTCTCCTTGGTCTTATGTGGACCATAAGCTGAAAGCGAATTGACTACTGTGGATGCTTACAAACCTACTTTTAAATCCCTCAGATGGGATGGAGATTGAAATATTGCAGGAGTTTTGTTTTCTTTCTGTAAACCTTGTAACTCCGTTGCTGTCTTCGAAAGGACACAGCCATCTCCCGTATATCCTACCTCCTCTTAATTGGAACTTTAGTGATTCATGAATATATAAGTTTTCTGCATTTGTATCCCATCGTAGAAGCTGGCTTTGGAGTCAGATTGCCTGGTTTGAAGCCTGGCTCTGAGATCTGGACCTAGTCAATCAACCTCTCACAGGCTCAGTTCATTTATTTGTAAACTGGGAGTAAGAGCAGTTTCTACCTGTAAGGTGGTTGTGTGGGCTAAATGAAATAATGCATGTAATTGCTCAGCTTAGTACCATGCACCTTATAAGTACCTGATTAATGACCCAGACATATTATGTTAAAACCCATCTCACAAAAAGCCTAAACTGGTGTACCATATGGGGCATTATGGCACAGAACATAGAATAACGGTTAGAAGTTCTGTCTGTGGAGTCCAAGGGCAGGTGTTCAGATTATGGCTTTGCTCCTTATCAGCCACGTGACATCAGACACGTTACTTGACCTTGCTGAAGATTCATTTCCTTATCTGAAAGCGAGGCTATAGCGTAACTAGGGGTTGTTTTGAGGGTTAGGTGCAGCAGATTGCATAACCTCTTAGCACAATCACTCAATCGTCATTGGCTATTTTTATCCTGATCATTAAAATTGCATAATTTGTGTTTGTCACATGAAACAGAAAATTCAAAGATTGATGACAGACTGCCAAGTAGCAGTTTTTTAAAACATTAAAAAAAAAAAAACAATTAAAGCTGTTTAAATTACTTCCTCTTCTGTTTGCCTTTCGCCACTTTCCTTGATCTTGATTTTTCCTAAATGGCATTCCTAATTGAGGTTGTAGCTTTCCCTGTAATTCCAGAAGGAAAGTCAATCAGAAGATGCTGATGAGGGCTTTTTTTTTGTTGTTGTTCCCTTAAGGCTTAAGGAAAGGTTTCTCTTCCATAGCAAGAAAATGATTATTATTGTTCTATAGAGCAGGTAATCATATTTATATATCTGATGCAAAAGGACTTTCAATAATAGCCAGATACTTTTTAAATGCAAATGGTATAGTATTCAAAATTACCCATGTGTATTAGTTATCTATTGCTGCATAACAAATTACCCCCAAATTTAACAGCTTGAAACATATACTTCTTATTATCTCACAGTTCTATGGGTTATGGATATGAGAGCAACTTAGCTAGGTGATTCTGGCTCACGGTCTCTTAGGAGGTTGCAGCCACAATGTTGCCTGGGCTGCAGTGAAGACTTGACTGGTGCTGGCAGATGTGTCTCTGAGATGCCTCACTCACGTGGCTGTTGGCCAAAGGCTTCAGTTTCCTGGCTGTTTCTGTAGGCCTGCTTGAGTGTCATTATAACATGGCAGCTGGCTTCTCCAAGAAACGATCCAAGAAAAGGAGCAAAGAAGTGGTATTAGAGAAGGAGGAAGGAAGAAGCTGGAAGGCCTTTTATAACCTCGTCTTGAGAGTCACACGCATCCCCCCTGCCATCTTCTGTTTGTTAGAAGTGAGTCATTAAGTCCAGCCCACTCTCCAGGAGTGAGAAATGGGGGGCTTGGTTCCACCTCTTGGAGGCAGGAGTATCAAACGATTTGCGGAAGTTGTGTTTTTAAACCACCGTATCATGGTTTTGGATAATATTGAGTTTTATTTTATTGCACATGTTACTCAGTCCCCTCTCTATGGATAGTCACATTATTCTTAATCTTTTGCTGTTACATGTGTTACGTGTCATGCTACCAGGAAAAACCTTCATCTGTGCATACATCACTTCCCACATGTGCAAATATATTTATGGGCTAGAATTCTGTAAATTATGGATGTAAGTAATGTTAATAGTTTTTGCCAAATCTTCACTGAGCATATGGTGTTTACTGTCTGACTAGCAATGTGTGAATGGCTTTTTCTTCAAAGTATTTAACACAAAGTGTTAATAAACATTTGAAAAAATTCTAGATATACAACCTCCTATCTCATAAGCATTAGCAACCACAAAAGAGAAGAAGACACGATCACTTGTGTAGGTTCCCTGATGATGCCTCTCCTTGCCGATGGCCATGAGATGACTCTTTACCTCATCAGTTGATTTCATTATATCAGGCATGGAAGATGATTGATTATTGATCTTTATGGAATTTTACATGCAAGATTAGTATTGAGATATAACGTCTTTAAGAATGTAAGATATTGGGGACAAAGCGGGTAAGGATTAGAATTGAGTCATTTAGTTTAGAAAAAACAAAGCCATCTTTGTTGTGGAGAAAGGTACAGCCCCATTTCCTTTTGCATAGTAGGAGGGCATTCATTACATTGCCAAGCAGCAGTTTCTCACGCAGCGTAGGAGAAACAAATCCTCTTGTCATTCAAGTCTTGGGCAAAGGATGAAGGAAGGCTGCAGAGAGTGTGCAGGCGATGTGAAGACACACCGACTGGGTGGAGAATGAGGTTGCCAGGAAATATCGAACAATAAGTTTGAGCCGAGGACCTAAGATTCCCAAGGTAGGGAGTTTAGAATTAAGGCCGGAGGGAAGAAAGAAGAAGAGAGAGGATGTGCTTTTTGAGTAAAGATAACATGATTTACAAGGCAGCCTGGGAGAGCATTAGTGGATGGGTTGGTGGTGAAAACGGACCTTGAATGGGTAAGACGGCTGCTCGAGGTGGCTCCTGTTTCTTCCTAGCTTCCTGCACCTGTGTCTCAGGGAACACGTGTCATGTGACACATGGAGGCGTAAAGCACTTAGCATAGCAGAGGTTGGATCCGAACAGGTTCGCAAGGACAGCAGTCGGGGGTGTGCATCTGCCCCTTGGGTGCAGTGGGGTTGATGTGTCTGTTAGGAACATGCTGTTTCTTACCCAGCGCCCGCTATCTCCTCTGTAGTAAGTAATAGCATAGTGATATATAATGCTTTATTGTTAGACGTGTTTTAATTTGGTTCTCACAATAAGAAGACAATAGGTATTAGCAACAACAGATATTATTAGTTCATTTTTCACAGATAAGAAAAATGAAACTCTAGCGTATTAGGGAAATTCTTTTGGCTCTTGCAACAAGATAGGAGAGGGCTAAGGATCAAGCCCAAGTCTTCTCATGCGATATTTAGCATGCTCTGTGTTCCGGGAAGAGAACTTGAGAATATGACAAAGAAGGAACATAGTAATGACATGTTTAGCATAGGTATGTTTTGTGGAATGGAGGAGGAGAGAAGCAAGCAATTTGTGTGATTCACTTAAAAATGACATATTAAAAGCTGGTTTGCATTCTGTAGATCTAGTTCAACCCTTAATTTGTAAAGAAGGAAACTGAGAACCAGAAAGCTTAAGTAAATTTCCCAAGGTCATCTGGCTGGTTACTTTCAGAATAAAATTCAGGTCTTCTGATTCTTAAGAAGGAGTACTCTTTCCATCATACATCACTTTTATTGTGTAGAAGAAAATAACACTATTGGACTTTAAGCTCACTTGAGGCAGATACCATCATTTAATCCTCTCAAATACTTTCATGGTGTACTATAATTAGGAAGTATGCAGGTATTTTGTAAATATTTAATCATGGTGTAAAATATTATCGGTCAATAAGTCTTAATTAGGCAGATGCTGCTAGTAGGTCTTTAGGAAGGAAATAAAGAGGAAGAAACAGACATAACATAATTCTTATACCCCAGCAGCTCACAATTTGAGGGAGTAGAAGGGTGTTGTAAATCTAATCAAGTAGACACTTCTTTGGAGAATAAGCCTTAGGAAACTTTATTCTTGATCACAAATGAGCTGGGGGTGGAGAGGGTGCATTGATATACCGGAAGTGTGGGGAGGGGTGCTTTGACAGGGTTGAGAACTGTCGCTAATGGATGCTTTGCATTATGTCTGACTCTAGAGACTATTAACGTACAATCTCCTATAACATAGGATACACGAAACCAGTTAGGTCAGTGAAACCCCTTTTAGAAATAGTTTCATCACACCACCCAACTTGACAGTGGATTTGTGAACTTCTGCAGAAGATCTTATATGGCACTAAGAGAAATGGCTGCTTGCATTCCAATCTACACACTGATTGTGACGTGCTGTTTGCTTCTCTTCCTGCTGAGTAGCACATTTCTGCATTACGGAATGAGCGCAATGAGAAACGAGTCCCAATGACTCATCCTGAGCTTTGGATGGAGCATCCCAACCAGATGAGCTTCATGTGTTCTAAGCCCCGCAGTGGGAATTGCGAGATGCTCCATCAGGATCGATGGAGGGAGAACGCCACCCACATGGAAAGTTCTGTGGTAGGAGGTCGACATATCCAGGAGGAGGATCTTTAATTCCAAGGCAGCTCATAGTGGTCAGTCGATATATTTCAAGTCCTTCATAGTCAGGATGGCGACACCTTAAGTCAAATCTGACAGAGCAGGTAAGGGTAGAAACAACTTGTTGAGAGAACACGAGCAGGTTAGAAGAAGGTGACAGGAAGAGGTTTAGGCAAGTTGCTGAAGACTGAGGTCACAGTAGTCTCCAGAGTATTTCATTCCTAAAGGGCCCACCAAAATAGTTATGGCCAGGATAGATGTAGTGGCCGAACAAAACCACGCTCACCTAGTTGGACAGTTTTGGCTCTAGTCCCTAATGCTGTATAAACTTTGAGCAAGGCATGTCAGCTAGTGTATCTAACTTGACTTTTCTATAAAATGAAAAGGCTAGACTAATCATTTGTTCCACTTTTATTTTTAACTCTGTGGACACCATGTCTTAATATTTGTGCCTAATAAAACATGTTTATTCCAACTTGTAAAGCTATAGAGGGTCACTGTTTCTGAAACATGGTTGCATATCAGAATCATCTGTGGAGCTTTAACAAAACCCCAGATATCCAGACTTTAACCCTAGAGATTCTGATTAAGTAGGTTGGGGCGGGGTGGGAGGAGGGTAGATGCTGAATATCTGATATTAACTTCTCGACGAAGTTGTCTAATCCATGGCTAGGATTCGTAACAAGTCTAACAAAGGTACATGTGTGATTTCTGTATGTTTTTGAAAGTGGATTCCTCAAGGAATCCGAAAGTAGCCACTGGTCAAGATGATACACAAGGTCCCTTCAATTCTAGAATTCTAGGTTAAATTTCACTGGCGTTCATTTAAGTTATGGTTTCTAAGTCCTCCCCCACTAAAAAGAACATCTTCAAAGATGTTCGGTTTGGAAATAGACCAGGTAAGCCTAGATTACTGTATTAAAGCAGAAAGTGGGAACTACCAGAGGCTACCGGAGACCCACTTGAAGAGTTTCCCACTGGCTAACTATGAGACAACACTAGCATTGATGATGATGATGATGATGATGATGATGATGATGGTGGTGATGATGATGATAACCACATCAAAGGATTAATAATAATATCAAAGGATTAATACAGATAACCTGTGTTTAAATCTATGAGTTCGCAAAGATCTTGGACAAAAAAATTTCACTGGTTCCCTTTGGAGGATGCTAAGGAACAACTCCTTGTTTTGAAAACCGTTCAATAAAGAGTCAAACATTTACCCTGCTTTTCCTGTATGAGCTGTGCCTTTGTGAAACAAATATTAGATGAGGGGATTTTCTCTCTATAGGAATATTTCATCCAGTAAATAAAGAATTGTAGAATTATAGCATCACCACGTCACAATTCCTAATGAAATAATGGACCTAAGAAATGCTCACCAATAGCCGCCAACATGAAAAAGAGGAGAATCTGTTGGATTTTACGTGTTTCCTACTGGAAGACACTATGCTTTCTATGCACCATTCTTGCTAAAAGAATAAAATTGTATCTTGTAAAAACTCTAGATCTAATAATTTATGGGAAATACAAGGGTAGAGAAACAACATTAGCATGCACGGGGATGCAATCGATAAAATACAAAATCTGAGGAAATCTATAGACCAAACCTTATTGATTTAAAAAGATTTAGACACAAGCCAATTATAATAAATCTTATTTGCATCCTTAGGGGAATAGAACAAACAAACCCTAAAACTTTGTCAGACGATGGAAATTTCAACAATGACTTGATATTGATGAGTAAGGAATCGTACTTTAGGTGTGATGATATGATTTTGCTTGTCTTTTGTGAAAGTTCTTATTTTTAAACAAAATATACTTCAACATTTAAAGATTAAAAGATATGAAATCTGAGATTTGCTGCAAAATAATGCAAGGTTAGGAAGAGAGGTGAGTAGGAATAAAGATAAGATGAAACTGGCCATGCGTTGATAAGTTTTTACTCTAGATGATGGGTACCTGGAGTTTGTTATGTTATTTATTCCACTTAGCTATACGTTTGAGCTTTTCCATTAAAAACACTTACTAGCTATATATTAAATAAACATAGAAAACTTAAAATTGTTTTCAAACCTAAGTTATTCTTTTCTCTTTTTACAGATGGCAAGAAAGAAGTTGAAAGATTTTACTTCTTTGGAGCTTATGCTCAGTGTTCTTCTGCTTCTCGTGTTTCTCATCACTATTCCGCTCCTTGTGCTTTCAGCCAGAGATTCTTCGGAGTCACAAGGTAACAAGGACTCTGGTGTGCTCCCTCCATACATTGCTCAGTTACTCTTATCAGAGCAAAAACCTCATGAATGGCAGGGAAGTGACGCTTCACGTTCTATGCTGTGAGTGTGCACGTGTGTGTGCGTGCATGTAGGTTACATGTGTGTTGGGAGCACCTAACTAAAACCAGCAGCTCAGCAGACGTTCACTGGGGGCTTAAGTTTTTGACATTTTCATTTCCCAGCTACCCAGCGCAGGATTCCGCAGCTGACACAAAAATGTATTTGCTGAATTTTATGGGCTATTTTGTTTCATTAACAATAATAATGAACACTACCCTTTTATGAATGGCGGTCAAATAAGCGTATGATCGATTAAAGTATTTTAGGCCAAAGTTTGGTTCTTTAAAAATGTAACAACTACCAGAGTTATTTTATTACAAGTTTGCTGAACTGTTTTATTCTAAAAGAGGGGCCGGGTTGTGCTGAGTTATTGTCCCAGACGATGGGTCCGTCTGCGTGGGATGAATCCTTTACCCTCCTGCCCTCATTCCCAGGTCTAGGAGTTTTTACAGTTGTGGGACGTTAAATAACCTCAAAGTGGGTTCAACTCATGAAATTCTATGTTTCCGAAGATAGAACTAAAATCCTTGTGCAGAAACTGGCACAAATATGTAGATCTTTTAATCCACCGCTTTTGAAGTGGAAACCCTAACGAAAAGAAAACTGATTAAAAGCCCGAAGTCTTAGTGTCGTTACTGATTTATCGCAGAGTGCCTTGAAGAAATCTTACTTCCTTATATTAGACTGTACTAAATGGGTCTCTTTAATTTTACTGATTTTTAAATTTGAATCCAAGCCCTTGGGTGGATTCTAGCTGCCAGTGTCTAGATTGGCGGTATTAAGCTAAAAATGAAAAAGCCTTTCAAAAAGAGAAGCAAAAAGCATTTATTTGATATCGATAATAGTTATTCTGGAATCATTGATTCAGGCAGATGCCCAGTATTGTTCTGATTAGGAACAATAGGCAATGGGCATTTATGAGACATAGTGATGTTAATTTTAAACACTGTTTTTAATTTTCAGTCCAGTAGTCGTGAAGTAGTCATAGCAACTGCTTTCTTGCTATTATCGTAGACATTTTTTTTGTGCGTGGTGGCGGGGTGGAAGCCTATTTCTTTAGGCACAGGCTAAAGGTTATTTTGTCTCGTTTTAACATCCCAAATATTTGAGGCATAAGGGATGCTAGTCAGCCACCCCCCACCCCCCAACCCCTGGCATGGCAGCCCCAGCTTTATTTTAAAGTGGCTCCATTTATTATTATTAGTTTTGAGAGCGGGCTCCCTTTACGTTTCTTTTTTTGGGGGGTATGAAGCTTTACATAAGAATGTCATTACTCAGAAGTGTTCCCGGTTGAGGGACAATCTGTTGCCTGAGCAAGCAGGACTGAGGTTGCTGTGATCAGAGAGGAAACTTTAAGACAACAACATGCACCGCACGTGTTCTATGTGCAAACCTATTGTGAGCCAGCTGCGGGGGGCAGAAGTGAAGGACCACAGCAGAGTCTGTGGACTTTGCTGTAAAGGACAGACACTTAACCCTTTAGCCTTTGTGGGCCATACAATCTCTGTCCTAACTATTTAATTCTGCCATTGTAGCACAAAAGCTGTTTTAGACAATACATTAAAAACAAACAAACAAACAAAAAACAACAGGGCGTGGTTGCGTTCCAGCAATACTTTACTTAAAAACCAGGCTGTGACCTGATTCGGCCCACAGGCCATACTTTAGAGAAGGTAAACTTGCAGAGGTAAATCCAGTCAGCAGGAAAAAAGTGAGGTTCGTGAAGTGAGTGCCTACATTTCAAGGGCATCAGAGTGAAGCCCAGTCAGCAGTGGAGTCTATATAGTCAGAGGTATTGAGACTATGGAGATATTGAATGCCCCATGATGTTAAATCTGTCTGATAGTCATTTTATGTTTGCTTTTTGGATCATCCCAGGTCCTGGGACAACAGCTACGCCAAGTACCACTCCCGATTCTGCCACATGCCCTGTGGTAAATGAATTGGAGAGGATAAACTGCATCCCTGACCAGTCACCCACAAAGGTTTGAATTATGGATCTTGTTTTCATTTAAAAGTTTATGCTGTTGCATAGATTGTTTGTTTGTTTGTAACTCCCAGAGGGTTTTTTGTATCGCAGCTATTGGTGGCTTAGGCAAATTAATTCTGTACCCAAGCTCGTATGACAGTACAGCTTTGAGAGACTATTTTGGGTTGACAGATTCAGTAATTAAAAGCGCAGACTGCTCAGTTAAATTTGAATTTCAGATAAACAGTGAATAAGTTTTTAGTGTAAGTATGTCCCACGCAAGATGTGGGATTTAAACAAAAACAGATTTGTCTTTTATCTGGCAACACTATTAGTTACTAGTTTTCTCTGACTCTGTTATTACCTCCGTTTTTGCCCTCTCTGTCTCTCTCCTTTCATGATTCTAAAAAGTTATCTAGGATCTATAATAAAAAAGTCATACACACGCATAAAACATCATTTAAAATCAGGACAAGATTTCAAGAGCCATGCTTTAAATGAAGAAGGTAATAAATACCAGATTAAAGATAATGCAGGCATCTGGGTATTTCCTTTAGGGCGGCTGAATATTATGATTATAAAATACATTGCACCGACCCTATCGGTCACTTCGCACATTGAGAATGAATGAAAACAAAATGCAGCCTTCTGAGTATGTGCAGCCTTCGGACGTGACGTGGCAGATTTGCATCTGACACAGGGGATGCTCGGGCATGTGGCACTCTCACATTTTTCTCTGTAGCCATCCTATTGCTAGTAGGCTAGAATAACCTGGGATGTGCTTGAGAGTTGCTGTTTTGGTTTGTCTGTAGGTCCTAATGCCAAAAGACATTTTTTTTTCTTTTCTATTTTTTCCTCTCACACTTCTAGAGGCTAGAAGTCCAAAATCAAGATGTTGGCCAGGCTGGTTCCTTTTGAGGGGTCTGAGGAAAAATCTGTTTCATGTCTCTCTCCCAGCTTCTGGTAACGACTATCAATCCTTGTCATTTTTTGGCTTTTAGCTGCATCACTCCAATCTCTGCTTCCATCTTCACATGGCATTCCTCTTGTGTTGTGTGTGTGTGTGTGTGTGTGTGTGTGTGTGTCCAAATTTCCATGTTTATAAGGACCCTGGTCATATTGCATTTAGGGCCCACCCTACCCCAGTATGATCTCCTCTCAACTAATTATATCTGCAACAATCCTGTTTCCAAATGAGATCACATTCTGAGCTACTAAGGATTAGGACTTCAACATATCTTTCCTGGGGACACGATTCAGCCCACAACGTGGACAAAGTCCAGAGATGGGAACAGTGGAAAGTAGAAATTGTTACAACTCGAGCCTTTGGTATTGACCGAAATGGCACAGACGCTGCTGAGTCAGAGAGAACTAAGGCAGTGGAGAGAGATGAGCTATAGGATGAGATGGCCTGGTGGGGGGAGCTGGAAGTTGAGGCCAAAAAGGGAGCCAGAGCCACAGAAGTAGCTTGCAGTGGAGAAAATGTCTATGAATTGCAGATCGGAGTGGAGAGATGGGCTAAAACTAGTCAGGAGGTCCACAGGTTGTGCTGAAGGCAAGAGAGAGATCCAGTCTGATTAGGGATCCCCAGGACAGGACAAAGCAGTGCCCAGTCCAGCTGTTAGGGCACGGAAGGGTAGCAGCCTGGACAGCAAGCCTGCTAAGGTAGGAAGTAATACCAGTTAGACCAATTTAGTTTCCCAGGACTATTGTAGTGTTCACTCCCCTTCATTTGGTCTCTTGCCCTGGCTGAAATGAACATGACCTTCTCTTGGATTAGTGAAGAGACTCACCTGCTTAGGGTAGGAAGAAAAGGCTGAACAGAAAAGGTGGCTTTAGATTTTGGGAGACCTCAGAAGCCAGGTAAAGGAGGTTGGTTTTTGACACAGCAGCTAGGAGCGGCCATTTAAAGCTGAATGGAATCACATAATAGGGGACAAAGAAAAGAGAGAATAGAAGACTTAGGAATAGGGGAGATGTAGATGGGGGAGAGGGGGTCCGATATACGGTGACAAAAGAGAATTTAAGTCTGGGAGGTGAACACACAATGCAATATACAGATGACATATTATTGAACTGTACACTTGAAACCTGTATAATTTTATTAATCAATGTCACCCC
>NW_011888829.1:141833-144829 GCF_000151845.1 Pteropus vampyrus | reverse complement strand
ATGTTTATAAGGACCCTGGTCATATTGCATTTAGGGCCCACCCTACCCCAGTATGATCTCCTCTCAACTAATTATATCTGCAACAATCCTGTTTCCAAATGAGATCACATTCTGAGCTACTAAGGATTAGGACTTCAACATATCTTTCCTGGGGACGCGATTCAGCCCACAATGTGGACAAAGTCCAGAGATGGGAACAGTGGAAAGTAGAAATTGTTACAACTCGAGCCTTTGGTATTGACCGAAATGGCACAGACGCTGAGTCAGAGAGAACTAAGGCAGTGGAGAGAGATGAGCTATAGGATGAGATGGCCTGGTGGGGGAGCTGGAAGTTGAGGCCAAAAAGGGAGCCAGAGCCACAGAAGTAGCTTGCAGTGGAGAAAATGTCTATGAATTGCAGATCGGAGTGGAGAGATGGGCTAAAACTAGTCAGGAGGTCCACAGGTTGTGTTGAAGGCAAGAGAGAGATCCAGTCTGATTAGGGATCCCCAGGACAGGACAAAGCAGTGCCCAGTCCAGCTGTTAGGGCACGGAAGGGTAGCAGCCTGGACAGCAAGCCTGCTAAGGTAGGAAGTAATACCAGTTAGACCAATTTAGTTTCCCAGGACTATTGTAGTGTTCACTCCCCTTCATTTGGTCTCTTGCCCTGGCTGAAATGAACATGACCTTCTCTTGGGTTAGTGAAGAGACTCATCTGCTTGGGGTAGGAAGAAAAGGCTGAACAGAAAAGGTGGCTTTAGATTTTGGGAGACCTCAGAAGCCAGGTAAAGGAGGTTGGTTTTTGACACAGCAGCTAGGAGCAGGCATTTAAAGCTGAATGGAATCACGTAATGGGGGACAAAGAAAAGAGAGAATAGAAGACTTAGGAATAGGGGGGATGTAGATGGGGTAGAGGGGGTCCGATATACGGTGACAAAAGAGAATTTGAGTCTGGGAGGTGAACACACAATGCAATATACAGATGACATATTATTGAACTGTACACTTGAAACCTGTATAATTTTATTAATCAATGTCACCCCAATAAACTTAATAAAAATATTTATGGATTTTAAAAAAAAAAGACTTAGAAATAAAGGAAAAAGAAGATATAAGGGAAAAAATAAAGGCACTTCAGTATGGGGCCAAATGCCACAAAGTTTAGTATTCTGGATGATAGGTTCGATTAAACTAAATACTTTTCTTGTTATAGATTTTAGTAGAGAAGATAAGCTAAATAAGCAATTAGCTAGGATACAAAGCAAAAATGCATAAGATATAAAAGAAACACTATGGAGATCACAAAATAGAAGAGATTATTATCAAGGAGAAGGTGACAGCTTAGGAATAAAGATAAGTAGGATTTTGACAGAGATGGAAGAATAGAAAGTGATTTTTAGGCAGAAGCAGCAATGTCGGCTAAACGACAGAAGAGGACATCGCGGGGCATGTGCGTGGCGTGCGTGCGTGGCGTCGTGCGTGGCGTGCGTGCGTGGCGTACTGCACGGTCTCGCGTGATTACAGGGAGGATCAAGACCAAGGCTAGCGTGGATCCGAGCTCTATGGTAGGAGTGGGAAGCTGTGGGCTACGCAGGACGTGGGGCACACCAGGTTTGCGGGGAGCTGGTCCACACCCATTTTCTGCCTGATCATAGCGTGCTCAGAAAGTAGTAGCTCAGAAGCCCACCCAGAGGACTGATGGGTCCCCTGTCTGTCACTCTAGTGCACCACGGCGCCCTGTTGCTGGCTACTGTAAACTCGGATGTCATTCCCGCCTCAGTAATGTGTCTTTGGTGTTTCGTCACAAGACCTTTTGCTAAATCCTAAGGTCTGCTGGGTTCATTGCCTCCTCGCCTAATCTGCTTTCCCTCCCAACTACCAGATTCAGTTAGTGGTCCCATTGTGCCTCTGGTCGCCGAAGCCGAAACAGCAGAAATTTTGCCCGATTCTCTCCCCTTCAGTCCCTTTGGCCAATATTTCGTGTATTTTAAAACATTTTCCTTAGAGCAGGCACGTTTCCCAGTCTCACTGCTGTCTCCCTAGGCCATCAACACCTCATGCCTGGCTCACTCCAGCCTCCTAAACCCTCTTCTGAATTCCATTTCCCCCATTTTTCTTTCAATGTGTGCGTGACCGAAACTGCTCTCTTGAATTTCTTACTTTGAATATAGTTCTACTTAACTCGAGTACCTACTGCATCCATTACTGTATGGGTCAAGTTCAAAGACTTCATTCTGTTGTCTAAGACAGGTGCACTGAGGAGGGAGCATTAGCCATCACCTGCCCCTGGGGGAATGGGGACAGGCTGCATTCCAGTCCACACTGGGCCTCGCTCATTTGGCCCCGCCAGCCACGCTGTCTGCCTCCTTGAACCCTGTGCTGCCGCATCCTGCTCTGTTCTCTATCTCTCTGCGTCCCTTTGCAACCCTTACGCTTCCTAATACCTACCCAGAGCAAGACAAGCATTTCTATGTGGCTCTTTAAAATGGCATGTGAGTGACTCCATTTTTTTTTCACTTAACATCGTGCGATTTATCTGTGTCGATATGCATCTCTAGTTCATTTAGGCTCACTATAAAATGGTATAGCAACATCTTCCTTTCTTTGGTTAATAGATATTTAGTTTTTTCTCATATCTTGCAATTCAGCAATACCATTTGACCATTCTTGTACGTATTTGTACACACATATTTGTATATGTGTGAATTCGAGTACACATTTTCAAGTTTACCAATAAAAATGAAGCTCTATTTGGAATTTGAGTTACTGGTGCTATAACTATATTGTAGTTTAGAATATTTAAATAAATTGATCAGTTTTTTGTGACGACAGATATGGACTGTATTATGATTTCTATATTGTCATATAACAGTAACAAGGAAGGACATTGGCCATAAATCGGTTTTGTGTACAAGCTCTGCAGTGACCGGGACATAGCCCAATTTCTCTTATTTGTATCAGTTCTCTTATTTGTCAGATGTGTTTAACGGTACCACAACCTCAAGTTTTACTTATAA
>NW_011888829.1:140338-141783 GCF_000151845.1 Pteropus vampyrus | reverse complement strand
AGTAATGTGTCTTTGGTGTTTCGTCACAAGACCTTTTGCTAAATCCTAAGGTCTGCTGGGTTCATTGCCTCCTCGCCTAATCTGCTTTCCCTCCCAACTACCAGATTCAGTTAGTGGTCCCATTGTGCCTCTGGTCACTGAAGCAGAAACAGCAGAAATTTTGCCCAGTTCTCTCCCCTTCAGTCCCTTTGGCCAGTATTTCGTGTATTTTAAAACATTTTCCTTAACGATATTTTCCAGAGCAGGCACGTTTCCCAGTCTCACTGCTGTCTCCCTAGGCCATCAACACCTCATGCCTGGCTCACTCCAGCCTCCTGGACCCTCTTCTGAATTCCATTTTCCCCGTTTTTCTTTCAACGTGTGCGTGACTGAAACTGCTCTCTTGAATTTCTTACTTTGAATATAGTTCTACTTAACTCGAGTACCTACTGCATCTATTACTGTACGGGTCAAGTTCAAAGACTTCATTCTGTTGTCTAAGACAGGTGCACTGAGGAGGGAGCATTAGCCATCACCTACCCCTGGGGGAATGGGGACAGGCTGCATTCCAGTCTACACTGGGCCTCGCTCATTTGGCCCCGCCAGCCACGCTGTCTGTCTCTTTGAACCCTGTGCTGCCGCATCCTGCTCTGTTCTCTATCTCCCAGCGTCCCTTTGCAACCCTTACGCTTCCTAATACCTACCCTGAGCAAGACAAGCATTTCTATGTGGCTCTTTAAAATGGCATGTGAGTGATTCCATTTTTTTTTCACTTAACATTGTGAGATTTATCTGTGTCGATATGCATCTCTAGTTCATTTAGGCTCACTATAAAATGGTATATCAACATCTTCCTTTCTTTGGTTATTAGAAATTTAGTTTTTTCTCATATCTTGCAATTCAGCAATACCATTTGACCATTCTTGTACGTATTTGTACACACATATTAGTATACGTGTGAATTCGAGTACACATCTTCAAGTTTACCAATAAAAATGAAGCTCCATTTGGAATTTGAGTTACTGGTGATATAACTATATTGTAGTTTAGAATATTTAAATAAATTTATCAGTTTTTTGTGATGACAGATATGGACTGTATTATGATTTCTATATTGTCATATAACAGTAACAAGGAAGGACATTGGCCATAAATCGGTTTTGTGTACAAGCTCTGCAGTGACCGGGACATAGCCCAATTTCTCTTATTTGTATCAGTTCTCTTATTTGTCAGATGTGTTTAACGGTACCACAACCTCAAGTTTTACTTATAAATGATAGTGTCCTACAAGTGAAAGGAGTTACTTTGGCTGATCTCTCATTTCAGGCCACGTGTGACCAGCGAGGCTGCTGCTGGAGACCCCAGGGAACCATGCGTGTGCCCTGGTGCTACTATTCTAAGAGTCATGGCTATCAAGTGGAGGGCGACCTTGCGAGCACAGGCACAGGTAGGCCAGACCGTGTGGC
>NW_011888829.1:106310-138093 GCF_000151845.1 Pteropus vampyrus | reverse complement strand
CTCAGAAGCCCACCCAGAGGACTGATGGGTCCCCTGTCTGTCACTCTAGTGCGCCACGGCGCCCTGCTGCTGGCTACTGTAAACTCGGATGTCATTCCCGCCTCAGTAATGTGTCTTTGGTGTTTCGTCACAAGACCTTTTGCTAAATCCTAAGGTCTGCTGGGCTCATTGCCTCCTCGCCTAATCTGCTTTCCCTCCCAACTACCAGATTCAGTTAGTGGTCCCATTGTGCCTCTGGTCGCCGAAGCCGAAACAGCAGAAATTTTGCCCGATTCTCTCCCCTTCAGTCCCTTTGGCCAATATTTCGTGTATTTTAAAACATTTTCCTTAGAGCAGGCACGTTTCCCAGTCTCACTGCTGTCTCCCTAGGCCATCAACACCTCATGCCTGGCTCACTCCAGCCTCCTAAACCCTCTTCTGAATTCCATTTCCCCCATTTTTCTTTCAATGTGTGCGTGACCGAAACTGCTCTCTTGAATTTCTTACTTTGAATATAGTTCTACTTAACTCGAGTACCTACTGCATCCATTACTGTATGGGTCAAGTTCAAAGACTTCATTCTGTTGTCTAAGACAGGTGCACTGAGGAGGGAGCATTAGCCATCACCTGCCCCTGGGGGAATGGGGACAGGCTGCATTCCAGTCCACACTGGGCCTCGCTCATTTGGCCCCGCCAGCCACGCTGTCTGCCTCCTTGAACCCTGTGCTGCCGCATCCTGCTCTGTTCTCTATCTCTCTGCGTCCCTTTGCAACCCTTACGCTTCCTAATACCTACCCAGAGCAAGACAAGCATTTCTATGTGGCTCTTTAAAATGGCATGTGAGTGACTCCATTTTTTTTTCACTTAACATCGTGCGATTTATCTGTGTCGATATGCATCTCTAGTTCATTTAGGCTCACTATAAAATGGTATAGCAACATCTTCCTTTCTTTGGTTAATAGATATTTAGTTTTTTCTCATATCTTGCAATTCAGCAATACCATTTGACCATTCTTGTACGTATTTGTACACACATATTTGTATATGTGTGAATTCGAGTACACATTTTCAAGTTTACCAATAAAAATGAAGCTCTATTTGGAATTTGAGTTACTGGTGCTATAACTATATTGTAGTTTAGAATATTTAAATAAATTGATCAGTTTTTTGTGACGACAGATATGGACTGTATTATGATTTCTATATTGTCATATAACAGTAACAAGGAAGGACATTGGCCATAAATCGGTTTTGTGTACAAGCTCTGCAGTGACCGGGACATAGCCCAATTTCTCTTATTTGTATCAGTTCTCTTATTTGTCAGATGTGTTTAACGGTACCACAACCTCAAGTTTTACTTATAAATGATAGTGTCCTACAAGTGAAAGGAGTTACTTTGGCTGATCTCTCATTTCAGGCCACGTGTGACCAGCGAGGCTGCTGCTGGAGACCCCAGGGAACCATGCGTGTGCCCTGGTGCTACTATTCTAAGAGTCATGGCTATCAAGTGGAGGGCGACCTTGCGAGCACAGGCACAGGTAGGCCAGACCGTGTGGCGGGACCTCTGGACCCTCCGTTGGCTGCAGGGGAGAGCCTTAGGGGCATGCGGAGTTGGCTCTGCACGGCCAGGGTACTGCAAGTAACAGAAGACAGCCACTGCTCTTAAGCAAAAACGAGAATCTGTGTTGGCATCAAGGGAGAGAAATCACTCTGTCTGGGGAGTTCAGAGACATCTTTGATCCCTGGCTCAACCTTTACGTACCTTTGTAACGTTCGCACACATGATTTCTTTGGTCCCCAACTTTTTAACTTTTAAAGAGAGGGATTTGAACTTAGTAACCTCTCAGGCTACTTACAACTCTAATATAATGTGATTTTAATCATATGGAAACAAATCCAATTATATAAACATTTTATGAAAGTTAGCCAGTTGGCGTCAGTGCACATGGACTAAACATCCCTCTTCTTCCTCCCGCCCTAAAATGTAGAGCATGAAAATGAACATCCAGGGGATAACAGAAAGTGACTGTTTGGGGGAGGCTCTCAGCGTAAAGGAGGAGGCATCCTCTCCCTCCAGAGGCCTGATGGGCTTTTCCAAGGTCTCCAGTCTCACCTGGCTTACCTAACTGGGGAGATGGCATCGATGTTTATGATCGCCTGTAATGTAACATGAAAATAACCAAGAAGGAAGAATGTACATGCACAGCCCGAGGGCTGAGAGTGTACGGGGTGTGGAATTAACACAGAATGACTGATGGGATGAGAGTTAGGCCTCTTGGGGCGGTTTCCGGTCAGACTGTGTGGACGAGAGGCGTGGTGTTTGGATAAGTAATGACTGCGCTCAGCTTTAAATTCTGGCCCAAGATAGCATGCGAGCATGGTGGGGTGTGTGTCGCTCTCTTCCCTTCTTTGGGGGAACCAGGCTTTCTGCCAGCCCCTTTGTCATAAAGCTCAATTATCATGCGGCCGTTGTTCACAGAGTTACACAGCCCGCTGTGTAAGCCTGTTTCTCTCTCCGTGTCAGGGTTCACGGCCCGGCTGAAAAGGTCGCCTTCTCCGTCCCTGTTTGGGAATGACATCGACAACGTCCTTCTCACAGCGGAATACCAGACAGCTAATCGCTTCCACTTCAAGGTTGCCGTTTGTTTATTTTTTTAAAAAATCTTTTTGCGGAAGTTCTTGGGCCCCACCCGATGACTGCAGATGCTGCAAAATCAAAAATTTTGCTAATGGAGATATTTTTTCCTATTGCCATTTGTTTGTTTGTTTGTTTTTTACTGAGCACCTATATTTGAAGACTGTAGCCTTCCTCCAGTGCGGTAACTTCCTAAATATTTATTGATGGGTTGGCCAGTGAGCTCTGGCTTTCATTTATTTGCCCTTAATACCACATGGAATGTGGTAGGGAGCGGGGAAAAAGAATGATCACAGCTTTGAAAATTCTAGAGATAGTCCATCTCTGCAGACTTGGAGTGTGTATTTCTCCCTAAAGACTAACTTACGCCCAAGCGTTCAACACCTGCATTTGGGAACGTAGTGAGTACACGTACCTGAGACGTCATGCCGTTCGGATCAGTGCCAGAGTCCAGCACCCTGGGCACAGATATCGGGCGGCACTGGTGTTGGCAGGGATGCTTCTCTTTTGGAAAAACAAAGAGGTTCCCATTTCAGCTTGCTTTTACTTCATCTCCCTGGACAGTTAACTGACCAGAACAAGGACAGGTATGAAGTGCCCCACGAACATGTCCAACCCTTCAGAGGAAATGCTGCTTCTCCTTTGACCTATGAAGCGGAGGTCTCCAAGCAGCCGTTCAGCATCAAAGTGACCAGAAAAAGCAACAATCACGTTCTGTGAGTTTCGAAAACCTACCTGGGCATCAGAGCAGGAAGGGAGGAAGCGGGGAGAGATTGCGAGACTGAGGAAGGATACGTTTCAGCAATGCGCCTGAAGGTCGTCATCCCCTGTTCGTGACAGACATCCACCTCCAAATGTATACTTTTTTCTTTCCTTCTTTCCTCTTTCCCTTATTACTAATAATTTATTATAGGCCAGGCACTGGGCTGTGTCCCTCTTCTCATTTTTCTTTCTGTTTGACCATTTTCCCCCCAAATTTCCCCTTCTTTCCTTCATTCATCTAACCACCTGTCCACCAGTAACTAGTTACGAACATCTACTGTAATGCAGAAATCGTATGCTGGTCATGAGGTAGGCTGTCTAAGGGATGAGCCTAAGAAGTGTGCCACATGGTACCTGCTCTCAAGAAGTCCTGATCTCTTGGTGTCCTTGGAAAAATGTCACAGGAGGGCAAATGGGGCCAATTAAGTAGGGGTCATTGAATAATTGAAAAATAAGGACCACTTTTCTAGGTAGTTATTTTCTCTCCCACCCATCCCCGTGTTTTCCATCTGTGTCTAGGTTTGACTCAAGCATTGGCCCCCTCCTGTTCGCTGACCAGTTCCTGCAGCTCTCTATTCGACTGCCGAGTGCCAACGTGTACGGTCTGGGGGAACACGTGCACCAGCAGTTCCGCCATGATATGAATTGGAAGACTTGGTCCATATTTGCCAGGGACACAACCCCCAATGGGGTAAGTTCTTAGGAGGGCCCCTCTCCATTGACTAGCACAGCCTCATTCTTGAAGGTCACTCCTGGCAGTACAGTACAATGGTTATGAGTAAGATCCCAGGGGAGGGTGGCTGGGTCTGAATGCTGGCACTGTCGCTCACCAGTTATGTGGTTCTGGGCAAGCTACCTCTCTGTGACTTCAGTTCCTCGTCTGTACAGTGGGGGCAACATACTCACCTCTTAGGGTTGTGATGGGAATTAAATGAATTGATATGTACAGAGTCTCTAGAGGAGTGTGTGCCACATAGAAAGTGCTCAATAAATGTCAACTACTTTTCATTCTATCTTCCTTTGGAACTAGCTTGTTCTGGTGAAACGTTACTAACATTGACTCTGGTTGACCTTAATAAGTCACCAACGTATCAGGTTTATCAGCGAAATAGGATAAAATATCAACTAAAGTACCATATTAGTCATTCTTGTGAAGAATGTTTGGGACAGTGAAAGAATAGAATTTTTTGTTGTTATTGTTTTCTTTCCTTTTTGGGTTTATTTATTTGTTTATTTGTTTCGTTTTGACTGCTAAAACCCAAAGCAGAGGCATTTTCTAGGCATAGAGATACAGATCTTGGTCAGTAACTTTCGTGAGTAAGCAGAACTACTGGCTGGGTGACAAGAGATCATAGGATTAATTTATGGACTAATTTTATATATTATCTCTATTCGCCAAAAGAACTCTGAAAAAATAAGTATAATTCATCTCATGTAACAAATGAGGGCACTGAGGCTCAGAAAAGCCAAATAAATTCTCAATGTAAAAAAAGAAAAAAAATTGATAAGTAACAGATGAGCTCTAACCCCTGGCCTGTCTAACTTGAGGCCGTGCCCCTTACTACAGCATTTGCCTGTCAGAGACACAGAAAACACATTGGGTCAGAGCAGCTGATCTGGGAGCTTCTGGTGATGGCTGTTCCATAAGGCGCCCCAAATCCTTGCCACTCGCAGCGTGCAGCCTGGGCTCCCCTATGTGAGAAACACGGGCCCTCAGCTCCCTCTTCCACCCACTGAATTAGAATCCACTGTTAACTAAAATTCCTGTGTAATTTGTATGCACACCGAATTTTGAGAAATGCTCTTCCAGAGCAGCGATTCTCAAACACGACAGCACATTTGAATCACCTGGGCAAATTTAACAAACCATCAGTGCTTGCTTTCATCCCCAGGGACTCAGTACTGTTCTAAGGCTATAAGACCAGGTCAAGTTCAGAAGTCTACTATTGCAAAGACTAGAGGACCAGATGTCTCAAGTAGAACTCCATCTAGTTGTACCTTAGAAAAATGCCTGAGTCACATTACAGCTCCATGGAGCTTTTGCAGATGGAGTTAGGTCAGGTTAAGACAAGCCTCTTTGAGAGGGGAGGTTTTTTGAACTACAGTTTCAAAATTCTTGTTCTTTGACGTCCTAACAGGCATCACAGACTCTCACCATCCTTCTAGATAAACGGTCATAGCTGGCTCATTCCACAAGGGAATCCTAATTCACTTGGTTAACATCAACCACATAGCACCCTTATATTTTTAAAATGTATTTGTGTCTCCTTTACTCACGAGTTCCCTGTCAGTTACTCGCAAGATTAACACTGGCTTCCTAAGTCATTTCTGGCCAAGTGGAGTTTGACTATTAGATTATAAATTTGCCATGTTTAATTATCCTTCTGCAGGATGGAACTAACCTGTATGGTACACAGACATTCTTCCTGTGCCTTGAAGATGCTAGTGGATTGTCCTTTGGAGTGTTTCTGATGAACAGCAATGCCATGGGTAAAGGACTAACGGGGACATTCATGAAAAAATGCATGAGAGTGACTCTCAGTCCCTTTCTTACAGCACTATGATTAAAAAGGAATGGAACCCGTTAGGGTCGGCTGGCCCATAGCTTAGGGCCTGCGTGCTCTGTGGTCATCACCATTAGAATGTTTTCTATTATAGAGTTAACACATATAACCGTTTCCTGTGATCTAGTGAGAGGCAGTTTCTACCTTTTCTTTTTTCTCTTTTCTTAGTCTTTCATCCAGGAGAGGGGTTGATCCTGGGCCTAATGCTGACAGTAGCTGGGCCTAACGAGGGAGCCGCAGCCGAGCAGTGAACGTTCACTACTTCATATTCAGACACTCCAAGGGTAGCAAGGTCAAGTGGAGTGGTGAGGGATATAAAGATTAAGATCAGATTGTTTAGTACTAAACAGTCTAACATCACAGAATTCCAGAAGGTAGCTAACTTCCCATCTTTGAATGGTTTTAGACCAGATCAGTGGTGCTCAATTCTGCTGGCACCAGTAACAACAGATCTCAGTGGCAATGACTCAGTTACCACAGGGGAAGAGATGTATCAGAATCTCCCAGGGGTGATGGTGGGCATAGGATATTGATCCCCACCCTCTTCCCGACCGAGAATCAATGGACTAGATCTATCCTGCTCAGAGCATGGCTCATGGACGGGTCACAAGCTGTTTCGGGTCTATGGTCAGATGAATATAGAAACAGGGCAGACCTTGCCGTGGCATTCACGTGCATGCACGAGCCTCCTTCCAGTAATTCATTTTCATGTTATTTTACAAAAGCATCAGTTTGCAAAAGAGTCATAAATTTAAAAACTAGTGATCTGAGGTCCTTTACCACAGACTGTGTGAAAATCAGTCTGGGTGACCTAAGGTGGTTCTAAGCTACCTAACAGAATCTCAGATGATTCCGAGAGACCTGGTAGTTCAGGAACCCACTGTGATAATGTAAGGATTGTACAGTTTCAGGCCGTTGAAGACAAGCCGAGGCAGGCTTGAAAGAAAAGGTCACAGAATCCTAGGAGTTCGTGTGCACTGTGCCTGTGACCAGTGACTACAGTTCAGTAAAACCTGACGCTTTTTATCCCTAAATGCAAACCAAGGCTATGGGGAGACTTCACCTCTGAGAGACGTGATTGGGGCATAGGGGGATTTCGAGTTTATAACATAGTCTCTGCCTTTTTTTTTTAGTTTGGCTCTTGCCTGATGTGAGATTCACTGAGCCTGGTACCTCAGTGTGTTTAGTTGGGTTATATTCCTGTAGTCATGGTGGGGTGTGGGGTAGGAACAGCATGTTGTATGGTTGTGAACGTCAAAGAAGAAAAATTTTGTCTCTACCTTCTTAGGTTCAGTATTTGGGGGCCTGTGAATCAAACTGACAAGGGACAGGTTAGCAAGAGAAAGACAGTTATTTACACACGTGACATGCATATGCACGAGAGTGCTCAAAGGGATGGTTACAATTTGTGGTACGTACGTACCATCCTAATAGGTAAATGGGGGGAGGGGTTGGGAAAGAACTTAGGACAAAACAAATGATTTCTTAGAGAAGGTGGAGAGGTAAAAGGCACTTGTGGGAAAGCAAATGACTTTTTTGGAGATATAAATGAGCCCTTAGGAGAACAGCTGGGAGATACGATATTCCTGTGACAACGACTGTTTTGATGTGATGCCAGTTTATTGCCTCAGAGAAGCTTAGAGTCGGTCCAGAGGAGAGGATTTATGACAGCGGAGCACTTTCAGGAGGCTGTGCTTTTAGGCTGATAAGAGATTTCAGAAACTCAAGTGTCTTCAGTTTAAAATAATTTTTATGCCACAGTGGCTTATTCCGGGCCCCTTCATGAGTCTGGCTGCTTTTTCATGAGAGCCTGGGTCCTGACTCAGTCGTTAAGACACTCCAGTCACCATTTATCAGAATCTGTCACAGAGCAAATGGTTTGACTCTCACGTGCGGGGAGGGTGGACTTGGATCTTCAGAGTTTGTACCTTACACACAAAGTCTGAGGCATTTGGATCACTATATTCACGTTCAGATGACTGTGATGCTTTGGTCTAAAACTCTGTGATTATTACTCCAGAATAAGTTCTAATTTTGATTTTCTTCTTTTTCAATCTTTCAAGAGATTGTCCTCCAGCCCACACCAGCTGTCACCTACCGTGCCATCGGGGGCATTCTCGACTTCTATGTGTTCCTGGGAAACACTCCGGAGCAAGTTGTTCAAGAGTATCTAGAGGTAAACTCTTGATTCATGACTGAAGAAATCCTACATAGGACGCAAGAAAAGCAAGTTTAATATGCAAGCGTGACTCATGAGAACCTGCCGTTATACGAAGCTATTACAAATCTGCTCTGACCGATTAACCCACTGTCAGTGATTTATAAAGGGGCTGGGAAATAGACTGACATTCTAACATTCGTGTGTGTTGGGAAATGGAATATATTCTGTGCTCCCAAGCCCACATTTAGAAAAAGTTTTATGAAAAATAAAGTATTTGCTAACTTTTATTTCATATATTTCTTCCAGCTCATCGGGCGACCAGCTCTACCTGCCTACTGGACGCTTGGCTTTCACCTCAGTCGTTATGACTACGGAAGCCTAGAAAACTTGAAAGAAGTTGTGGACAGAAACCGGGCTGCACAGCTCCCTTACGTGAGTAAGGGTTTAAAAAATTCCTCCAGAAATAAGAGTTTCCTAGAGGACTAAGAATAACGGTCTATACTTTCTCCCTCTGAGTTTTTAAAATACATAACATAAAGAGTTTTATAGATTCAGAGTGCTAGACTCTTTTGTTGGGCCAGCCATTTCTTCAAGGAGCTGGTTCTTTTTAGTAGGAAATCATACTTAGAGGCTACAGTTGTGGGGGTAGGAGCCAATCTGGTTTTGTCTCTATTTTTTATGATCATATGTTTTATTGGTAAAATTTTCTTATGCCCACCTTGATGCAGGAGAAGGCAAATTCCCCTGAGTGGGGGGACTCAAGCTCCATGCTGAGAGAGAAGAGGGTTCTTGGCGGAGCGTGAGAAGGAATTCAAACACATGCCAAAGTTAGGTCAAAAGGAAAGTTTATTAGAGAAGGGTAAATGCAAAGACAAGAGAAAGCAAAGACAAAAAGTCTACACAAGGAGAAAAAAGCCCCAAATGTCGGGGAATTCAGTTTATATATCATTTTTTAGTTCCTGCGAGTCACAGTGTAAAGACTTTACCCATTTTCCTTTGATATGGGCGTACAATGAGGAAGGAACAAGAGATGCAAAGGGAAAGAGTCCAGTAGTCTCTCTCCTACCCCATTCCCCTGGAGGCAGACACCCAGGTCCTAAAAAAGCAAGCGTCAGTTTTGTCTGGGCTCTACTATAATCATCCAGGTAAAATCAGGAGAGGATAATCATCAAAGAAGACTTGAAGTAGAAGAGAACCAACAGAACAGAACGTGGGGTAGCAAAAAGAGGGAGAAGTGGGAGAGGGAGCCCCTTTCCCCCTTTATTATGGGGGGCGTAGGGCAGGATTTAGGGAGTGGATGGTTTTCGATAGCCTTACCGATTCGTTGTAATTGCTGCGGTTTGATTGTAGACTGGTTTTTAATGCCAAGGGCCAGGAAGCATGATGCTGTCACCCTGATTCCAGGGTGGAGTCAGGCCTTAGGGAAACAGTGCGTCATTTGTTTTGAAATTGCTGTTGGAAAATATAAGCATCTAGATGCCAGAGACTGATTGAGAGCCCCATTTAAAGCCCGGCACACAGTCAGCATTTATCATGAATAGTAATAATGACAATTTGACTAACTCGTTTTAACAGGAAAATTCCTAGGCGCTGAGCCGTGGACTTTGTGTCTTCTTTCAGGATGTTCAGCATGCCGATATTGATTATATGGATGAGAGGAAGGACTTCACTTATAATCCAGTAGATTTCAAAGGCTTTCCTGAGTTTGCTAAGGAGTTACACAATAACGGACAGAAATTGGTCATCATCGTGGTACGTGTCCTACCTTTCCCCCCCCCAAATCACGTACTTGTACTCCCTTGTCATTATTCCCTCTCCTTCTTCCCCAATTCCCAAGCTGCTTTTAGTGCCTCTTGCTTAAAGCGAGGTCCTTCATTGTATTTTTCCCCTACTTAGGATCCGGCTATCTCCAACGGCTCTTCCCCAAGTAATCCCTATGGCCCGTATGACAGGGGTTCAGATATGAAGATATGGGTGAATGCTTCAGATGGAGTGACGCCACTCATTGGGGAGGTAACTTAATAGGGAAGCTGGGGGCTGGTAGAGGGGCTGTGGCCGTGTGTGTGTGTGCATGTATGTGCAATTATTTTGTTCTACATTTTATGCTGGGGCTAAATTTTCCCTGTCCTTTCATCTCCAGAGACCTACGAGCCACCCTACTTTTTACATCCCCTTCACGGCTTCATCCCTTTAAACAATAGCCCCCATGTTGAATATTCACTCCCTCACTCCTGTTCACTCTTCAGCCGACTGCCGGCCACTTTCTGCCCCCATCACTTCACTGGCACAGCCCTGGCAAATGGCACCAGTTACCTCCTGACTGGCAAATCCAATGGCACTGTTTCATTTCTTTTCTTACTTGATTTCTCTAGTATTTGACAAGTTTGACCACTTCTTTCTCAAACGTTTATGCGTCCTTGTTTTCCGTGAAGGTGTCATCTACTGGTTCACTTCTTATACCTCTGCTGACCTGACTATAATGTCTGGTGGGAAGTTGATAGAAAATAAAAAAAAAAAAAAAAAAAAAAAGAAGGGTAATTGATGGTTAGAGCCCACAGCTTGTAAGGGGCCCGTTGAAATTTGTGTAGCGCTCTCCCTCACTTAACCTTTCCTAGACTTGGAAGTGGAGAGAATGAGAGGAAGGGTGAACCAGAGCTGAAAATTCTCAAGGATTAACCAATATTTTTAAAACGAATTTTCCCGTAGGTGACCATTTGACTCCTCCTGACCCTTACTCTGAGTATTTAGAGGGCTTCGCGTTCCTAACTGGAAAGGACCTGTGCCTGGTTCCTCTGCTGCCATCATCATATTAGGAATTTCTTCAGAAGCGCTCTATTTTACTCCCTACGCATTTAATTTACTCCGAGCAATGTTCTTCTCTTTCCCCCTACAGGTCTGGCCTGGAAAAACTGTGTTTCCTGATTATACCAACCCCAAGTGTGCTGTTTGGTGGGCTAATGAGTTTGAGCTTTTCCACAACCAAGTGGAATTTGATGGAATCTGGATTGTGAGTTATTAACGTTTTGATTAATAGGTGACTGTGTATCATAGGTGAAATTTTATCGTTGAGTCATGGAACACGGGGGGAAGAGAAGAGGTAAGCGAGTATGGCAGTAATTCTAAGTATTGCCTGTTTTGTCTGTGTGTGTTACATGCCGTCGAGTCGGCTCTGATTCCTGGTGACCCTGTCAGTGAGTGACATCCACACTGTCCTGTCCTCAGCAGTCCTGCTCAGCGCCTGTAGATTCATACCCATGGCTTCTTGTATGGAGTCAATCCATCTCACATTTGGTCTTCCTCTTTCCTGCTGCTTTCTGCGTTACCCAGAATTATTGTCTTTTCCAAAAAGCCCTGCCTTCTCATGCTGTGACCAAAATAGGACACCTTCAGTTTTGTCATTTTTGCTTCCCCCGACGTTTCAGGCCTAATTTGCTCTCAGATCCACTTGTTCGTCTTTCTGGTTGTCCAGGGTAGCCATAGAGCCTTCCTCCAACCCCACACTTCAAATGAATCAATGTCTTTCCCCTATCGGCCTTCTTCACGGTGCAACTTTCTCACCTGTACATAGTAATTAGAAATCCAAGGGTGTGGGTTATCTTAGCCTTGGTCTCTGATGACACGCATCTTTGCTCTTGATGATCTTTCCTAATTCTGCCATTGTTGCCTTTCTGAGTCTCAGCCCGCTTTTGATTTCTTGGCTGCAGTCTCCGTTTGAATTGATGACTGAGCCAAGGCACACAAACTCTTTAACAATTTCAGTGTCTTCAGTGTCTGTGTTGGAGTTGTGCGTTTCTTCTATAGTCACGAGTTTTGTCTTCTTGCTGTTCAAATTCCCTATCTTACTACTCAAATAATCTTACCAAACATGTAACTTAGAATCAAAATCAGATTGTTAGGGTTGGACGTAATCTGATTTTCCCAAGTCCAGCACTCATTTTACAAATGAATGAGCTGAAGGAAAAAGACGGCATATACTCCTTCCATTGTCACAAAGGACACACATTGTCCAAGTGCCGGTTCAGGGCTCTTTCACGTGGACACATTGATCAGAGCCAAAGTACTCAGGTGCATGACAAAATTGTGGCTGCAGTAAGGGCAGACGTCTCATATATTGTCAAATGAAAACAAATGCAAAGCTACATTTAGGGAACTCTAGAGTTGAACTTTTTTTATTTGTAAGAGAAACGTGGGGAATTTAAACAATACAGACAGCTAAAAAATATGGAAGTGAAACCCCCTAAAATGATATCAACCAAAAACATTTGCTATCAATATTTTGGTAAGTATCTTTCAGGACCCCTCACTTGCACAACTCTTGGCACATGCTCACTCTCTCACTCTCTGCTTATGTATATATTTTTATATGTATATGTATTTATGTGTGTATATTCATAACTATATTTAGATATGTAGAGAATGTATAAGTTGATATATATGGAATCACATAAATTGAAATCTTTTTTCGCCTAATGTGTTTGGAAATTTTTCATTTTTAGTGGTTATAGACATATACAATTTCGAAAGGAGTTTAAGAAACTTCTCCATGAAAACTTGAATGGATAGAGGAGACAGGAACATCTATTTCTCTCCATGTACATAAGAACCGGTTTAGAAAAGAAATATCTGGAATTATTTTTCTGACTCCTCAAAAAAAAAAAAAAGACTATTAGTACAATATAAGGGGACGTGTTATTTTTTCTTAATAGTTTATGTTCTTTATCTTGTAGGACATGAATGAAGTCTCCAACTTCGTTGATGGTTCACTTTCAGGATGTTCCACAAGCAATCTCAATTATCCCCCATTCACTCCCAGTAAGTCTTGGTGATTAGTCTGATTAAAGTGTCAATGCATATTTGGTATTTTAAATTCATGAGCATAGATATGAAGAGCCTGGAAAGGGAGTTTGTACATAAGCATACATAAGGAAATAAGACTATGGGTAATATAAAAAGAAAACTAGGAAAGAAAATCAAAATACGCGATGCTTTCCTAAATGAGGCATAAATTCAAAAGGGGGCAATCTAGTTCTTCTACCTACAGTCCAAGATAGTTCTAGGGAGAGGGCCAGAGAAAATGTGCAGAAGCCAGAGGCTACGGGTTAGTCCCTTTTGCTGTAGAAGTTATCCCCCACAGGTCAGGGCTGACCATAGAGAGACCAGGTAACCAGGCTTGGTCTTCAGATGAGGGTCAAGTCTGGTGATATCAAGAGTGTGAAGAACAGACCTGGACCATAGGATGAAGGGAAGCCAGAACCTGTGGTGTGGTGGGTCAAAGTCAAAGTCAGAGAATATGGTGTAAGTGCACTCTGATTGAACTTTTGGACAGTGCTGTGTTTCACAGTTTGGCCCCGAAACCACAGCACTTACTGTAGTCTGAAGGAAGCTAAAGGCTCACAGACAAATTGTATCTTTTATTAAGAAAGGACCATCTGTCAACTACTAATTTGTACTTCTTTAACCCTTCACCCCATTCTGCCAGCCCTCCAGCCCCCTCCCCTCTGGCTATCACGGGAGAAGTACAAATTAGTAGTTGATAGAAGGTCACGGGGATGGGGAGCATAGCATAAGGAATGCAGTCAGCAGTAATTAATGGCTAGGTGGAGAGCCAGGGGAGAGAAGGAGAAACTAGGGGGATCATTTTATAAACTATATAAATGTCTAACCAACATACTGTATACTTGAAACTAATAATAAAATAAAATTTTTAAAAATGTATACTTTTAATAACAAAAAAGAAAGAGAAAGAAAGGAGAGAGAGAGAGAGAAAGGGAGAGAGAAAGAGAGAAAGAGAAAGGAATGAGCTGCTAGAATTGTAGCATGTCGTAAAGACTTCCAGTCTGGTGGGAAAATAGGAAATTAAGGCAGATGGGTCAAAATCAAATGTTGAGAGACAGTTCATACTTTACTCTTTTGGTGAGAGAAGTCATTTCTGTTTTGGTAAGAGGGAAATTTGATAGTCACATGGTTTGGGAAATAGTAATCTGGCGTTAGTGTGCAGTATGAATCAATCAATAGATCAGAAGTCAATTTGCCAGCACTAAACTTTTGCGACAGTCAAAATCCAAAGGTGATTTGGATCTGAACTAGAGTGGTGCAGTGGGAGCCAAAAAGAAGAGATGAATGGAAGAGAGATCAGGCAACCATCCTTTATAACATATGGTCAATGAGAGTCGGGGCGAGAAGTTAATTTACACTTTCATCCAGTATTTCTATTTTCAAACCACTTAACTTAGCTCAGTTTGAAGAATTAGACTCTAAATCTAATTAGACTCTAAATCTAATTAGATTGTCTTGCTTCCAAATGCCTGCCTCCCGTCACGTGAGCACCCAGGTGGGAGACTATGTGTGGGTCAGCACAATTTCTTTAAGTATCAGAGAAACTACCCCCAATGGATAGCCCTCTGATGGTGAGAAAGCTACATGATCATTTACAGGATGGCCACAACGAATGCTTGCTCAGGGAGCCACCATTTTAGGTTCTATGACAGTTGACGAGCAGAGAAAGTGTGTCTGTGTACTCACTGCTTGATCCTTCTTTTGTCCCAGGAGTCCTGGATGGGTACCTGTTCTGTAAGACCCTCTGCATGGATGCAGTGCAGCACTGGGGCAAGCAGTATGATGTCCACAATCTGTATGGCTACTCCATGGCCATTGCCACCGCAGAGTAAGGCCACTGTTGCTGTCGATTTAATACATGTCAAATTATCGATCTTGCTAGGTGCTAGGTGCCACTGTGTTACTTTTAAGAACTCTGCAAGATAAGTATGGTTATTATTATCAAATAAGCGAAGGAACTACGTAGCACATAGGGAAGAAAGAATCCAATAAATATTTGTGGAATGTAGGAAATGGAAGAATCAATGAATAAATAAATAAATGGGAGATTGGAAAAGAAAGAGAAGTAACCAAGGTCAAACAGCTAATAAATTATAAAAGCACAATTTAAGCCCATTTCTGCATGAGTCCGAGGCCCATATATTTTCCTTGCTGCTATACTGTATAGACTGGAGGGGTAAGTAACTCAAATCTCATGCGCTTTGGCATTTTAGATGCTGACTCTTCATCCTTCTAATGTGTTGTGTCTGCCTTTGTGCGTGGACTCAAATTCTGTAGTGAAGAGAAGGTATCGAGAATTTTCTCTATTTACTGTAACTGTGACAGCAACAAGCCAGACCAAACCACACTTATTCATAAGCAAAGTCATGATATAATTTTAGCCTTCTTGAAAGTTGTTGAACAAATTTTAGCGCAAATGTTTTTAAGTATATGATAGACTTCTAATTTTAAAAATGTAGATATTTACTTATAAAAGTACCTGCATGCATATATAATTTTAAAATGTCTTTTCTTGCTACAAAATTGTGACCAAAGTGTTTCCACTTAGAAAGAATTGAATTTCCAAGAGGGGGCTCTCATAAGTTCATTTTTGTGGATGTCTGAAATTACACAATGGGAAAGATCAATGTATATGTACAGCCATGTAAAGTTAAATCTCACCTTTGTGCCATGAAAATTGTATATCTCTAGTTACTAGCTTTTTCAGGCTGCTCTGGAAATTCTTGGAAATTATGGAGTTAATGATGTACATAAAACACCTGAAAACAAACTAAAACATAAAATCTACTCAATGGTGCAGTCTGCTTCTAACAGCAGCTCTGACCCTACCAGGAGAGAGCTGGAGGAGAAGAATGTGGGATTGGCTTTTGAGACCCTTGGTATATGTCGCTGGGCAGAGACATGCTAAGGTCACACATTGACTCCTGAGTCTTCCTTCCTTTCCAGAGCTGTCAAAACTGTGTTCCCCAATAAGAGAAGCTTCATCATAACCCGTTCTACCTTTGCGGGATCCGGCAAGTTTGCAGCCCACTGGTTAGGAGACAACGCGGCCACCTGGAATGACCTCCGCTGGTCCATCCCCGGCGTGCTCGAGTTCAACCTTTTCGGCATCCCGATGGTGAGTCCATATCCCAAGCTCTCTCCTGCACCTCAGTCCCAAGAAAGCCTCATTTTAGACAGTTTCCAACCGTGAAGCTTCCCTCTCCCACCCTCCATGGCCCAGGGATTTAATATCTTGAGAGCATGTGCTTTATCTACATCAGTATGGCTCTGATACCATGACGTTCTTTCCTGTATTGTCTTATAAAGTTCAACTTTGAAGTGATATCATTGGAGTATTTCTTTCTATTAAAGTATAACATATACTCAGAAAAATTGCATATATCCTTGATGAATTTTACAAACTGAACATATCTATATATCTAGCACCCAGATGAAGAAGCATAACATTGCCAACACCCAAGAGATGGCTTTGGCATCTTTTGTTTAAATTCAACATGTATATTTATTGAGTTCCTACTATGTACAGGTACTAAGCTATGAATGTATGATGAGGGTGGAGAAAAGCATAAATATAGTAACAGAAACACCCTCTCATTCCCCATAGAGTTTATAATTTAGTAAGAGGAGACACATACAAACAAATAATTATGACAAGCTAGAGTAAAAGTGCCAACAGGGACATAAACACTAAATATTAAGGGAGATCCTGAGAAAGGGACTTATCAGCTCTGACAAGATTACACAGAACAGAGGGTGTCATGGGAGGAAGTCAAAGAAACTTCACGGAAGTTTGAGTTTATGACCCTTGAGTTTAACAATGAAAAGTGGGTATATTTCATCAGACTAATGGGTGAGGTCATTTTAAGATCGAGAAATGAATATGAACAAAAGCACTAAGGAAGAGGATTTGATGTGTCTGTAAGGATTGGGGTGTAGCACTGGAATGGGAAGAGATGCTGGAAAGGTGGGCCGGAACCAGGTTTTGGGGAGCTCATAAGATAAGCTGCAAGGAGACCCTGGAGATTTTTGAATAGGCTAGTGACAGTATCAGATTTCAGTTTTGAAAAATTAATTCTGATAGTAGTGCGGTCAAAATAGTACAAGCTATGGCCGAGAGAATGCAGTTAACATTAATATGATGGCTAGGTGGAGGGTCAGGGGAGGGAGGGAGCAATTGAGGGGAGCGTTTTATGAACATTATAGATGTCTAACCAATGTACTGTATACTTGAAACTAATTTAAATAAATAAATTTATATAAAAAATAGTATTAGCTATATTTCTACTTACTAGTCATCAAAAAGTTATTGCATATCAAGTGTTTTATTTACATTATCTTATTTACTAAAACCCTATTACTTAGTGCCCACTTTAGCAAAGTGAGGAAACTGAGGCACAGAAGGGTTAAGTAATTTACTCAAAGTCACCTGGCAATAAAGAGTGGACACGGGATGTAACCCAACTCAATCACACTGTGTTAGCCTTCACAGTAAGAGGCTAGCAGAGTTCAGTTGGGAGGTTCCAGGTGGAGAGCAAAGTGGGGTGTGCTCATGAGCAGTCTGTGACCTTCCAGGTGGGTCCTGACATATGTGGCTACGCACTGGATGCCCCTGAGGAGCTTTGCAGGCGGTGGATGCAGCTGGGAGCATTCTATCCATTTTCCAGGAATCACAACGGCCAAGGCTACAAGGTAAGTCTCCCAGGAGATAGGGCCAAAATAAACAGCATACATTAGGACTGGACTTTTCTGCATCCTCGCCAAGGAATCTGTGGAGCCAGCCTGCTGCCTGGTGCTTCACTTGGGCTAATTTGCACTACCATTTGCAATCAACAAGGGTTATGATGTGCCATTAAGACGCCCTGTACCACTGCCTCTGCTGTTTCGACCTCTGCAGTCAAGGAAATGGCGAGTCTGTTTATCAAACCTCTCTATGCTTTATCTACATTGCTCATTTTGTAATGAGAATCAAATGAGGAAATATTTCAAAATTATTTAACTGGCAGTCTCCTGAGAGAGCACTCTTAAGGAGTGAGTGTGGGGGGCTGAGCTGCAAGGTGCACAGTGGCCTCTTGCTTGGTGAAATGGTCTCCCTTTGCCCAGCTACGCTGATCAGAGACGAAGTTTGCAGTCTGGGTCCCGGGGTCTTTCAGGAAGGAAACGCTTCCTTGTGACGAATAGTCCGGAATTCTCCGGATGCTTCTGTGATTCGTAGCCAGATCACGATTGCAACCTTTTGTTTTCTTCCAGGCCCAGGATCCTGCCTCCTTCGGAGCTGACTCCCTGCTGTTGAATTCCTCCAGACACTACCTCAGCATCCGCTACACTCTGCTGCCCTATCTGTACACCCTCTTCTATCGCGCCCATAGCCGGGGGGACACAGTGGCCAGGCCCCTTCTGCACGAGTAAGTCCATTTAACCCAGAGGACTTTTGTTGATACAGCTGGGTGACATTACACACACACACACACACACACACACACACACACACACACACACTCCCCAGATACTATCCTAGGGGTACATGTAAGTATTACAGACTGTTCCCTTTTGGGGAGGGAACTATACCAACATTGTGGGACTTGGGGGTCTTTTCTTTGTTCTGCTATGAACTGGTTCTTTATCTTAGACGAATCATTTTCGTTCTTTCATCCTTAGTTTCTTTAGTCTTAATTTAAAGAATTTGCTAGCTTGAACTTGACGGTCTCTTTTGTAAGGCTCTATGTTGGGGCTCTAGGACTTAAAAGACTTTCCTTGTCAAAACCAGTTACTTTCCTGGGTGTCCTTAGGCCCTCAGGCACATACCTGCTTTATTATGTATTCATTATTTTGGGCGAGTTTTTGCCATCTCTTTGGCTGCTGTTTTTTTTGTGATCAGATCTAGTTCCTTCTTGCTAGTCAGCTGAAGTTTTAAAATATATTGCTTATCTTACTTATTTTTTTTAGAAGGGAGATATGGTGGATATAATTACAGCCTGGAACCTGCCTAGCATAGATACTGGAATAGGAGCTTATCCAACCTGGGGGAAGAACAGGCGGGTGCATGGGCTGGGAAAAGTGGGCCTCGCTGTGGGAGTGGGGAGGTGGGGCCTGATAGGTGTCACAGAATGACTTGGGGGAGTTTGTCTTAGGCAGGGATCCTGCACATTTTGGGCAGGCTGTGCGGGAGCCTCCAGAAAGCAGTAGCCCAAATCTCGGTGAACATCTCTCCAATCTCCAGGTTCTACAGGGACAGCAGCACGTGGGATGTGCACCAGCAGTTTTTATGGGGGCCCGGCCTCCTCATCACTCCAGTTCTGCATGAGGCAAGTGTTCCCCGGAGATATGCTGGTGCCTCTGCTTCTGTTCCCGTACCCACCAATCTCTTCTCTCTTCCCGGAACCCTTTACCTTCTCTTTATTCCAAACCCATTTCCAGCACCTGTGGCAGTCGGCCTTGAAGACAGTGGGCCAGGGTCAAAAATAAATTAGGGGGAGTAGGATATCCGATACTCGTACTTTTTTTTTTTTCCTCTAAGTCTTTTTTCTTAACCAAGTTTCCAACCATTGTAGAAGCATCTGCTGGTGAATCTGGGTTGAAGAATAGTCCCATTTGGTGTTGGATTCTCAGAGCAGATCACTACTTGCCCCGTCATATAGAGGCAGAATGGAATAGTAACCCAGCACTCACTGTGAGGTCAGGGCGCTCAGAGTGTGATTGTTGTCGCTGCCACGTAGTACCAGTGAGATCTGGTACAAGTTGTCATGCTAGTTCCTCAGCTGTAAATGTGAGATAATACTCATACTTGTCAGTGGGAACTGTTGGAAAATTGAACGAGGTAATCAATGTGAAGCTGGAGTTTTCCCCACAATACAGATTTCAATATTATTATTATTCTTCCTAATATCGTTCCATTTGGTTTTTTTCTTTGAATGGCCAAGTTATTGCCTCAATTATTCCCAGGAGAAGTATAGCATGATTCGGTAACAGAGAGAAAAAAGGCTATTTATGCACTTTTAGTTATGGCGAAGAAGTCCCCTAGGGAATGCTAAGAAATTTATTTTATCCCTTTATGAGACCAGGTCATGGAGAACAATATTTTGTCTTAATTTCAGGGTGCAGAGAAAGTGATGGCCTATGTGCCCGATGCCGTCTGGTATGATTATGAGACTGTAAGTAGCTTTGACTTTTCTTAAATTCTTTGAGACCATAGCTACAGCCGTGTCGACGAGATACCTCCCTGGAAAGAGAATTGTCTGTCCATGCACTGTGTTTCTGTAGTGTTTTCTCTAATTTCATAGTGGATTAGATGAAGTGAGCCTAAGTTATTTAACATCAGTCATGATAAAACCCAAAAAGCATACTTTCATATACTTTATTCATCAATAAGGTAGAGGTGCCAATGGACAATTTGAGCTTTGTCGTGAGTCAGATTACTTGTTCAGAACTATCAGTTCATGTAATATATGTCAAATAGCCTCAGCGTGGCATGAATATTCCTTCAAGTCCCCAAGTAATGGCAAAATCTGTTCTTAATTTTTTCCCCTTCTCTTGTTTGATTGCCCAATTAAACAGTAATTCTGCTAGGTGACAATGAATTCAGATGAATGCATTGTCATGCCAGTGTGTGTGATTTGTCCACATCCATCAGGGGGGCCAAGTGAGATGGAGGAAACAGAAAGTGGAGATGGAGCTTCCTGGAGACAAAATTGGTCTTCACCTTCGAGGAGGCTACATCTTTCCTACCCAGCAGCCAGCTACAACCACTGCAGCCAGGTACAGCATGGCTGGGTATTTCCTTCAAGGGGGAGGCCGATGGAGCTGGTCATTTCTGTTCCCATCTGTTGCCCTTACAGAAGGTGCCGGCGCTTTATGTGGAGGGTGGGGAGGGGCTCTGGCGTGTATGGACTGTTTCAGTTTTAGCACTGAAAGTCTCGTGTCTTGGGAAACCTCTCAATTCCAAGCAAATGGGGTCTGTTGATCAACTTAGCTTCCTTGGCCAGACCATCCACCCATTGTGCCATGCTCTTGACTCACTGTCATTTCCAGGGAGTGGGAGTTCACTGTTCATTCCCCTAAAATCTCAACTTTCCTGTTCTTTCTTCTCGCTGAGCCATTTTTTTTTCTTGTGATGCAAGATAGAGTTCAAAAGTTACTTCTACACTTCAGATCTCCCTCATATCACTGATTTTTCCTTTATGGTTCTTTGATTCTAAAATCATGGACCCCATCTGTACTCTACGATGCACACGTTTATAGCTGCATCTCTAAAAGTATGAGCCTGTTTGTTTTTAATAGACTAGAAGTTCTTTGGAGTTTAGAAGCCTGCCTTTTCTTTTGAACCTTATTACCTTGATTTTTAACATTTAGATTTTCTATGATACGATAGAAAATCCTTCTACATCCGATACCAGCTGATTTCTTTTTCTCTAGTTGTTCAGCTCCATACTCTTCTGCATTCTGATACCAGAATTAAATTTCCAAAATGAAATCTCAACTTATTGCTCCCCTGCTTGAAGTTCAAACCCTCGCATTAGTACGGCTTTCAAGGCCAATCACAGTCTGGTTCCAAGTTCACTGTGTCTCCTGGCACACCTTAATACATACCTGTAAACGAGCCATGCCAAAAATCTTGTTATTCCTCAAACACGCCCATCCATTTTATTGCGTTTGGACATCAGCATTTATTATCCTTTTCAACAATCTTTGCCTGATGCGTTCTTAATAATCCTTCAGATTAAAATCAGATTTTATTGGCAAAAAAGCTCCCCCAACTCTTCTGGCTGAAGAAATGCTGCCACTTCCAGTTTTATAGTTATTGTTTTTTTTTAAATTCTTTTGCTGTTCAGCTGATTTTTTTTTCCTTTCCTTGATATTGTTAAGTATTTCAATCACAGTTATTTTATACTTTGTATCTGAAAATTCTATTATTTAAAGTCCTTAGTGGAATCAAAATCACTTGTCAATTGTTTTTGCCAACTCTCTGTCATGCTGGCTTATTACTTCGTATATTGAGTAGTTTTTGTTTTTCAAATGTGGTGATCTTTAGGGTCCAAATGTGGATCTCGTTCCTCTAGAGAGGATTCACCTTCTCTGTGGTCGCAAGCCAAGACTGCTGTCAACTTGGGGTCATGTTAACTCCCGTCAAGGGACATGTGTTGTCATTTATCCAGGACCAAATCGTATTTTAGTGCGCGGGTCCTTCAGAAGGTCTAGGTCCTCCCGAATATCTAGTCTACCACACTGCTACAGGTGTCATTTTAGACTTCTGTATTTTAGCTTTTGTGTCACTCTTTACTTCCTTCTTTGATTATTTGGTGAATATGTTTGATCTTCCTTACAATGTTTAAGGTCATCAGTGGAATATGACCTATTTGTCTCACACTTCCTAGCAAACGAAAGCCACTCCATACATGCGCGTTAGATGAAAGCAGGTGATTTTGTTGATAATGGCACCTGACTCGCACAGGGCAGCATGGAAGGCTGAGCTGTGAGAGCATACAGTGGGGACTTGCGGTCACGAGGGATGCGACAGGAGCAGAAACTTGGTAGGCAGTCGAGAGGAGTGGTGAAATCAGGAAAGATTCCAGATGCGTTGGCTCTTTCTTTCCCCCTTTTCCTCTATGTTCATCTGTTTCACCATCTTTTTGAGTAGTTTTATGTGTTTCTTATTCTGAGTTATGAAACATAAAGATAATGAGAACGTTTTACTTTTCTCTCAAAACAAATAATAAATAATAAAATTAGGAAAGTTGCCATTATAGAGAATGGACGTTATTGTATTTTATTGCTTTCTGGGTCAAAATGGTTTTTAGGCAGAGAAAAAAATATATTCCCCCACCAGTTAATACTTCTCCCGCATGTATCGTCTCTAAAGTCGTTAGGCTGAAGCAATCACTGTCTAGGATTTCTTTCTCTTCTAATGGTCTATATTCTATACAATATTTACATCAGCAGCTTTTATTATAGCTAATCCAGTGACTCTGGTGCTTAAATTCTTGCCTCCTACATAGATGTTTATCGCTCATGTTTGGGGTGTTCCTATCTCCTGTGACATTACTGATTCTAGAGGAAGATGCACCTGTCGATTTTGCCTTCGTGCCTGAAGACAAGCAGAGCCATCTGCTGCCAGTACCCTTTCTCATTTCAAATTCAAAGGAATTGTTCCCAACTCCTTTGACAAAATTCTTTGAGTTTTAAGTCTTTATCTCTTAATCAATCTTGTCTCCCACAGTCGCCGGAACCCTCTCGGTCTCATCATTGCCCTAGATGATAACAAAGAAGCAAAAGGGGAGCTTTTCTGGGACGATGGGGAAACAAAAGGTGAGCACTGCTGTGACGATGTCTCCATTCCCGACCCTGCATCTTTGAGATACTCCTGCTGATCATTCAGCTGTGGGAGAAACCGTACCAGGCACTGTAAGCTTAACCACTCAAGAAGGAAAATTTTGTTTTTGGTTGCACTGTTCGTGGGTAGTGGTAGACAGACCCATGATGGAAGGAAAACGCATTTCTACCTGTTAGAATTCTCCCAGTGGCCAGCAATATTCATAGTCTCTCATTTTATTGTCAGCGAGAACCTGAAAGATATTTTCAAGACTCTTCCTGCCATTCCGTATAGACATCACCCCCTGAAATGCTAATGAACAAATGTCGATGATATGGAAAACGTATCCATGCTGGTGAGGCAGTGAGGATACACTTTTCTAGTGTGTCTACTTCTAGCTTCTTAGCACATTATTCTGTCTCCAGTACATTCACGACTCTTGTGGCTCATATGCCTTGGTTCCCTTGGAAGGGAACCTTTTCAAGGTCAAGGTAGAAATGAAAAGGGAAAACAGTGGCTTGGCCTGGGAGACGCTGCCTACATTCCTGTCATTCTCAAGATGCAGCTTCAAGGACAGCACAGTAAAATCTGTTTGTCTGTGGTGGGCAGACCAGAGTCTGACTCATCTTTCTCTCCCTTTCAGATACTGTGGCCAATAAAGTTTATCTCTTCTGTGAGTTTTCCGTCACCCAAGTGAGTAGTATATTTTTATGGATCTTATGTGTGAGCTTTTGTCTGACCATGAGTCATGCGTGTTTGTTTATGTGTGTAATTATATTTGTAGCTTCATATGCATTTATGACTGTAGGTGAGCATGTTTCAATATATGGATTAATTCCCAATAACTGAGTCATCTCTGTTAGTAAACAGAGAATGATATGGATAAATCAAAGCCTTCAGTTTTTTAAATGCAGTTTTTAAAAAATTTCTGTGAGCATGTCTTTTTCTCTGTCCCATCCATTTGACTCTGTCTCTTTTCCAACTTGGGGAGTATCAAGATCAGTTTGTACCCCTTAAGCACACATTAGCAAAGACAGCCGAGAGGCAGGCAGAGCAGTTTTAGGCAGCGTGGAATATTTGAGTGACTTGAGAATCTGTGTATCATAGGTAGACCTTTGTGGTGCTTGTTTTGCAGAACCGCTTGGATGTGAAGATTTTGCAGTCAACCTACAAAGACCCCAATAATTTAGTTTTTAAAGAGATTAAAATCCTTGGAACCCAGGAACCTAACAACATTACAGTGAAACATAATGGCGTCTCAAGTCAAGTTTCTCCTAATGTCACTTATGATTCTAACCTACAGGTAAAAATCCATTTCGTTGAGATCGTTTATCACAAATTCTTTATAGCTTGTGGTGTCCCTTCTTGCCAAGGCCACGGATCCTGAAGGACCAGAATACTCTCTGAGGCCTGGGGTGGGAAGTCGGAGGGTGAGGAGAGGAGAAAAAATGAGGACTATGCCAGAGCTAGAAGCGATGAGGGAGCTGCTGAGAAACTGGATGGGGAAAACCGGTCTCTTCATCCTTACTTCCTGATGCACCCCAGGTTTTCTGTTCTCTCTGACCGGGGCAGAAGAAGGAAAAGTTAGGAGCCTGGGAAACAGGATTAGAGGAAAAGTAGATTGGAAAGCTGCTGGTGATGCTAGAAAGGTAAAGGCGGGAGGCGAGATTCCCATTAACGAAAAGTCTGAGGCGTGTGTGTTTTTTTAATCTCTTGAGCTGTGTAGATTCTCACGTTAACGCACACATTTTTAGAAACTATTTTATGTCAAAGAATTTGGCAAGCCTAATTAATGGCTACTTATTTGGTTAGATGATGATAATAAAATAATTTTTCATCAGTTGTAATGAGACCTGACATTCTTGGGCAGGTCGTAACCAGTTCCACTGATGTCTTAGCATAATGAGGAGCCTTCTCCCCAAATACTCCTGACCACGGGCATGATCTGGGCTTAGCAGTGGCTGGGTCAGCATAGTTTGTGGGGGACCTTTCACATTTGGAGCAAATAAGTAAATTTGGTCTTCTACTATAATGATATCAATGACATTTGATATTTTGTCCTGACAGCATACATGAAGGGTACATACATTATAAAGTTAGAAATAAAGTATTGGTTTTCTTTGGTTATGAGTACACCAAAGTGCAAGTCATCTGAATGCTGAATGTATGAAAACAAACTCAATAAATGTTTGTTTTAAGACATTAATTGATATAGGACCAAAGGAACTCTAACTGTTTAAATTTGGGTAGTGGGGAGACATGATTTATACACACGGAACTACTGGGTAGGGGACAGGCGATCCAAACCAACACGTAAGAACCCTTATATTATGCTAATATAAAGTTTAAAGCTTAATGGAGCAGTTGAGCAAAGCCCTCGGAGAAGGCAGGGCTGATGATGGACTTTGAAAGACATTACGTTGAGATTTGTTTGGCTACAAGTGACAGGAAATTCAGCAAAATGGTGGTTTCAACAAACTGAGATTGTTTTCCTTTTGCAGTAAGAGGTTAGAGGGCGGTCGGCTGTTGGAACTGGTTTGGTGGCTCCAGGTTGTCAGAGCTGAGGTCTTCTCTTCCTCGTGATTGGAAGTGGCTGCTTCATTCTAGCCACCATGGCCTCGTTAGAGTAGAAAAATACATAGAAAAAATATTAAACATCTTAATTACTGTGTTGTGTGGGAGTCAATGAAGAAGGTTTTAATGTTTCGAGGCTTTGGTCTTGGAGAAATGAAGAGGCTGGGATGTTAGAAATAGAAGGAAACGTAATGAATTTACCAATTCGCCAGTTTCGCAGTTGATGAGACTGGGATCCAGAGAATTGAAATGATTCATCTGAATTTCAACAGCAGAATGGAGATGAGAACTAGGCCATATATGCTTGTTCCTGTGTTCTTGTCACCGATCCATATAAATGGGGGACACTGGTTTGGAGAATGGAGGGCAAGAAGATAAACTGAATTAGGGATTACACTGTGTGTGCGTGCGTGTGCGTGTGTGTGCACGTGTGCGTGCGTGTGCTCATGCATGCGTGTGCGTGCGTGTGCTCATGCGTGCGTGTGTGTGTGTGTTATGCTACAAGAAAAATGCAGAAGAGAAACGCTCCCTACAGAATAAGGTAGAAGAGGAGGAGTTGGGGGAGGAGGGAAAGGGGTGATTACAAAATGTTTCATTTGACAAAATTCTTTTCAAAATGTCATACGTAAGATTCACAGAGTTGTGACATTTGCCCTATTGCTGTTGGATAGTCCCCCCGACCTACCGCCCAAATAGCTCTCTTCATATAAACTCCAGTGGCTTTGGACTTGAATTGTTGAGTCTGGTCTGATTTCTGTTTCCTTTCCTAAAAGAAGTCTCACATCTTGCAAGGCCTCTGTCCTGAGGGTAAATTTCCTTGTCACTCCATTCCTACAGGTGGCCCTTATCACAGGACTTGACCTCGTCCTGGGAGAAGTATACACGGTGGAATGGGACCTGAAAATACAGGATGCAGAAAAAATAGACTGTTATCCGGATGAGAACGGTGCTTCTGCAGAAAACTGTGTTGCGCGTGGCTGTGCCTGGGAGGTAACCACCCTGATGGTGTCACCATACGTGACAATTCTCTACACTTAATCTACAGTTTCGTGAGCCTAGCACTTGTACTTAAAATGCACAGAAAGAAAAGACTTCTGAAAGAACCTGAGTTTTTAACTGGGTACGAAGGATCAGTAGGGAGAGGAGTGAGATGTTCTTTCCCCCACAAATATTTTGCTTGGAGACCAGGAATTTAAGCTTACGTCACTACCAAAGAGTGTGTAGGGAAGTCAGTGATGCCTGCCTTTATCTCCCTGTAAATTGCCTTCTGTAGCCCCTTTGTGTTTACTAATCCTAGGACCATATGCTGAGCTGACTTTGGCTTTACTTTTCAGGCACCTGGTTCTCCTGGAGTCCCTGTTTGCTATTTCGTCGAAGATCTATACTCCGTCAGTGATGTTCAGTATGACTCTCATAGGGCCACAGCGGTCATCTCCTTAAAGTCTGCTCTTTATGCCAACGCTTTTCCCTCAACACCTGTGAGCCTCCTCCGTCTGAGTGTGACCTACCACAAGAATGACATGCTGCAGTTTAAGGTACGTGTTTACAGTCTCTGTATCGAGTACTGGTCAGGTACTTTTCAGTTCCGTTACTTTCTGTTGGTCAGGGTTACAGAATCTGAAAATGAGTTTGCTTGTCCAAGTTAACTGTGCATCTCTGTATGGATGGTGGTGACATTTACTGGGCCGAGAACATTGAAAAGGTTTGAGCTAGGTTGGGCAAATAAGATGGTGAGGTTGGTTTTGAACACCAAATTTGGGATACGTGTGAAATAGCCATAAAAATGTGGTGGTCTCTTTCTTTCCTCTGATTTAATTACATCTAAGCACTAGCGACGGGCTGGTTTTATGTCTATTTCTCTACAAAACTGTAAGTTTCTCAAAGACAGGAATTTGTCCTTTTGTCTTCGTGTTTCTGAGCTCAGATGTTCATTGAAAGTACAGGAAAGACATCCAGCATTGCCTGCCAGGTTCTTCCCAGCCTGACTCGGCCTGGACTCTGAGTTCTTGCGCCTCATCTAATGGAGGAGTGATGCCCTTTTACATTTCTCTCCTCCCCGTGGCACTGGTGCATGTGGTAGGCGCCTAATGGGTTTGAAATGAATGAACTTGCTTAGGTTTCCACCCTCGACTCTTTATGACTCTACTTCCCGATCACACAGTCACTCTCTCCAAAATATTTGCCTCTTTCTTACCCTGCTTTAATGCTCTGTGCCTTTGCCTTTATTTCTCTACCAGGAACGACTCGATCTCCTTTATGTGCTTAGTGCGTGGCTTCGAAGCTTTTAAGACTCGGCCTGTATTTCCCCCCATGAACCCGGCTCAGTCTCCCGGAAAGTGTTAGATCTGCCCTTCCCTATAATGTCACAAGCACTTCTCTATAGCTGTACCTTAGCTTATGTTACCCAAGTATTGTGGGTGCCTCTCTTTCACCTCTCATTAGCATGTGAATTCCTTAAAAACAATAATGTGTCTTATTAAGTTTAGTTAGCTCTCGTGCCTAGTATAGTATCAGCAGGAATACAATAGATACTCAGTGAATTAAATTCGATCTCATTTTAGCAAGGGCAGCTATGATTATTTTAATCAAGTAGAGTTTGTTTTGGGTTTGTTTTATTTTCAGTTCAGAAAAATTTTCAGATATTCACATACACTCATACACCTACACATAAAGTAATAAGTAATATATTCATAAATACCAAACTGATTGCAGATTGATTTTCTAAGTTGCACCAATGTCAAAGTAAATGTGATACCGTAATAGGGGCCTTAAAAATGAATGCGGTAGGACAGACTCAGATCAGGCGTTCAGTCTGACATCATTCTTTATATGTAAATTAAATCCATGGTGTTACAAGCTTAAAGATGAGGGAAAGAAATAATCACTCAGCCTCTTTGTCAAAGACATCGAGGCCCTGCTAAGGGTGTAGGTCTTAAGAGTGTTATACTTACCTAGAGCCTGTTTCCTCTGTCCCTAGATTTACGACCCCAGCAACAATCGGTATGAAGTCCCAGTCCCTCTCAACGTACCCAGGGTTCCATCCAGCACCTCCGAGGGCCAACTCTATGATGTCCTCATTAAGAAGAATCCATTTGGGATTGAAATCCGCCGGAAGAGTACGGGCACCGCAATGTAAATGGCCCCGGTTGGGGTGGGAATCAATGGTCCCTGCACGGCCATTGCTCGGCCCATTGTCCTTGGAGGTGCCCTGGTCAAAGCATCACACTATCCATTTCCAGATTCATGAATAAGTTATTTCCTTTGGGTCTGTTCTGTCAAGAAATCTTTAGCCCTGTGGGAATAATTACTGGGGTAGTCGCATGTCCTTAGGGATTCACTCAACAAGTGTTTGTCGAGTGCCTGTATTATGTGGTTATAGAAGATGAAGTCTCTCTTAGGATAAAAGAATTATAATAATGAGTAAATAGCAAAGAGGATTTAAGTTGAAATATAAATAAAGATGGTCAGAGAGTGAGAGTCGTTATGGAGGAGAAAGAGCAGGTGGTTGAGAGTTGCGGGAGACTGTTACTTTGTGTGCTGTGGTCAGTCGGTCTCTCCAAGGAGGTGGCATTGGAAATAGGTCCCGGGCGAGGAGAAGGAGCTTCCTGTGTGGAGGTTGTGGGGGTGGGTCTGGGGAGGGGTGGGAAGAACATTTTGGGCAGGTGGACTAGAGTGTGCACGGGCACGAATCAGGAGCAAACTTGCATATTAAAGGGGGAAAGATGTCGAACGTGGGGGAGCAGCATAGTAAGTGGGGAGGAGGGTGATGGAAGAGGCGACGCTGGTGGGTTTGGCCTTGAAGGCGTCATGAGGGGTCACTGAAGAATTATAAACAAGGTAATGACATGACATGAGGTAACTTTAAAAAATATCCCTCTGGCAGCTTTGTAGCGAATGGACGGTAGGGAGCAAGAGCGGAATCTGGGGCTGGCAGGGGTCGTAGCTGCCGAGGTGGTACAGTGCTTAGATGGAGCATGCTGGAGGCAGTGACAGAGGAGAACAGAGGGCAAAGCTGGCTCCCAGGCTTTTAGCAAAGGCGCCTATGATGATGTTACTCACGTTAGACTTTGCGTCTCATTTGGAAGATGAACAGGGCTCTGGGTGCGGGCGAGGGAATCCATAGTTCTGTTGTCCTTGAAAACTCAGCTGCTTGAAGCCAATGGCACAGCCCATTTCCCCCCCAATTACACCCTTCCACGCTGCAGTTGGGATTCTCAGCTCCTTGGCTTCACGTTCAACGACATGTTCATCCGCATCTCCACCCGCCTTCCCTCCCGGCACATCTATGGCTTTGGAGAAACCGAGCACACAGCATACCGACGGGACTTGAACTGGCACACGTGGGGCATGTTTTCCCGAGACCAGCCCCCGGGGGTAAGGCGGCGCGTCCGGGGTCTGTGTCACCGCCCCTCCCAACCCACACCGTGAGCCCTCGCTGCTTCCCCTCCCCTGCCTCCTCTTGGGTGGCCCCACTCCGCTTTTAGACAAGTGGGCCAGTTCTCAGGCTCCTTCGTTTCTCGTGCATTTATTTCATAGAGGAGACCAGACACATCTTATCGATCAATTTTTGTCGAGTTGCTTTCTCAGCCACAATGTCTTTCAACCTCCTACCACTTCTTCCCATGACTCTCCCAGTACAAGAAAAATTCCTACGGCGTCCACCCCTACTACCTGGCACTGGAGGAGGATGGCAGTGCCCACGGAGTGCTCCTGCTGAACAGCAATGCCATGGGTGAGACGATCCAGCACCCCCTTAGTTGTGTGAACCAGTCATTCCTGAGGATCTTCATTATTATCTTGTGGGTAGTCTTTCCCCCCTTTTTATTTCTGTTTAGCCTTTCTGTTTATTTCCATCCAGTAACATGTGGCAACAAGAATTAACTCTTATTCGGCAAAATTCATGTAAGAGGACATAGCAAAATCAAGCAGGTCTCAAATATCCTGGCAGTCAGCCAGTGAGAGCCGTCTGTACAGTCTGAGTTAGTGATGAAGCTATGGGTCAGAACACTCACTCTGGGGTATGAGGAGGTGAAGGAAATTTGTATGGTATATGGGAAAAGAGGTGGAAAATCAGGAAGTGGAGGAAAAAGCGTGCATGTGAAAGTGGTGACATCTGAGTAAGGTCTGTACCTGTGTCGATGGTCCTGTATCCGTGGCAGTCTCTTGGATTTGACCACGTACAGTGGTTATTATGTAAGATGTTATCAGTGGGGGGAGCTGAGTAAAATGTACGAGGGGATCCTTGGTACTATTTTTGCAACTTCTCGTCATTAGTAAACTATTCTAAAATAAAAGTTATGATAATTAAAAAGAGCATAATTACAAAACATATAACAAGATAATAAAGCACAGCAAAGGGGGAAAAATCCAGAGATGGGACCTTAACTTCGTCAATTTCGTGTAGATTTAGTACAAAACACTTTCCATACGGAGGCACAGGAAGAGGGAGAAGGTTTGCATTTCAGGGATAATTCCTCACATTAAAGGGCTCTTGATTGATTTATTTTCCCGCATTTTCAGATGTGACATTCCAGCCCACGCCTGCCCTGACATACCGTACCACAGGAGGAGTTCTGGACTTTTATGTGTTCTTGGGGCCAACTCCAGAGCTTGTCACTCAGCAGTACACTGAGGTAGGAGGACATTCAGTTGGTTACCAAGTATTTATACGGTATATTCTGTGTTCCAAACCCACGTTTATTAGTATAGTTCTCAGATGAGAGCTGGAATTGTTGGTCTTACTGGGGGACAGGAAGATTACAGAATAAGGAAGAATAAATACATCCCAGTCATCATTAAATTTATAGTCTCTCAAAGCACTGCAGGATAGCAGAATGAATAGTGGTGCCTTTGGTGGTCGTGGCAGTGGCAATGGTGATGGTGGTGATGGTGGTGATGGTGCACCAAGTACTATTATTATCCCCAATCTACAAGTGAAAAAATCGATGCACAAGAGGTTATTTAAT
>NW_011888829.1:103010-106260 GCF_000151845.1 Pteropus vampyrus | reverse complement strand
CCCAGGCTTTTAGCAAAGGCGCCTATGATGATGTTACTCACGTTAGACTTTGCGTCTCATTTGGAAGATGAACAGGGCTCTGGGTGCGGGCGAGGGAATCCATAGTTCTGTTGTCCTTGAAAACTCAGCTGCTTGAAGCCAATGGCACAGCCCATTTCCCCCCCAATTACACCCTTCCACGCTGCAGTTGGGATTCTCAGCTCCTTGGCTTCACGTTCAACGACATGTTCATCCGCATCTCCACCCGCCTTCCCTCCCGGCACATCTATGGCTTTGGAGAAACCGAGCACACAGCATACCGACGGGACTTGAACTGGCACACGTGGGGCATGTTTTCCCGAGACCAGCCCCCGGGGGTAAGGCGGCGCGTCCGGGGTCTGTGTCACCGCCCCTCCCAACCCACACCGTGAGCCCTCGCTGCTTCCCCTCCCCTGCCTCCTCTTGGGTGGCCCCACTCCGCTTTTAGACAAGTGGGCCAGTTCTCAGGCTCCTTCGTTTCTCGTGCATTTATTTCATAGAGGAGACCAGACACATCTTATCGATCAATTTTTGTCGAGTTGCTTTCTCAGCCACAATGTCTTTCAACCTCCTACCACTTCTTCCCATGACTCTCCCAGTACAAGAAAAATTCCTACGGCGTCCACCCCTACTACCTGGCACTGGAGGAGGATGGCAGTGCCCACGGAGTGCTCCTGCTGAACAGCAATGCCATGGGTGAGACGATCCAGCACCCCCTTAGTTGTGTGAACCAGTCATTCCTGAGGATCTTCATTATTATCTTGTGGGTAGTCTTTCCCCCCTTTTTATTTCTGTTTAGCCTTTCTGTTTATTTCCATCCAGTAACATGTGGCAACAAGAATTAACTCTTATTCGGCAAAATTCATGTAAGAGGACATAGCAAAATCAAGCAGGTCTCAAATATCCTGGCAGTCAGCCAGTGAGAGCCGTCTGTACAGTCTGAGTTAGTGATGAAGCTATGGGTCAGAACACTCACTCTGGGGTATGAGGAGGTGAAGGAAATTTGTATGGTATATGGGAAAAGAGGTGGAAAATCAGGAAGTGGAGGAAAAAGCGTGCATGTGAAAGTGGTGACATCTGAGTAAGGTCTGTACCTGTGTCGATGGTCCTGTATCCGTGGCAGTCTCTTGGATTTGACCACGTACAGTGGTTATTATGTAAGATGTTATCAGTGGGGGGAGCTGAGTAAAATGTACGAGGGGATCCTTGGTACTATTTTTGCAACTTCTCGTCATTAGTAAACTATTCTAAAATAAAAGTTATGATAATTAAAAAGAGCATAATTACAAAACATATAACAAGATAATAAAGCACAGCAAAGGGGGAAAAATCCAGAGATGGGACCTTAACTTCGTCAATTTCGTGTAGATTTAGTACAAAACACTTTCCATACGGAGGCACAGGAAGAGGGAGAAGGTTTGCATTTCAGGGATAATTCCTCACATTAAAGGGCTCTTGATTGATTTATTTTCCCGCATTTTCAGATGTGACATTCCAGCCCACGCCTGCCCTGACATACCGTACCACAGGAGGAGTTCTGGACTTTTATGTGTTCTTGGGGCCAACTCCAGAGCTTGTCACTCAGCAGTACACTGAGGTAGGAGGACATTCAGTTGGTTACCAAGTATTTATACGGTATATTCTGTGTTCCAAACCCACGTTTATTAGTATAGTTCTCAGATGAGAGCTGGAATTGTTGGTCTTACTGGGGGACAGGAAGATTACAGAATAAGGAAGAATAAATACATCCCAGTCATCATTAAATTTATAGTCTCTCAAAGCACTGCAGGATAGCAGAATGAATAGTGGTGCCTTTGGTGGTCGTGGCAGTGGCAATGGTGATGGTGGTGATGGTGGTGATGGTGCACCAAGTACTATTATTATCCCCAATCTACAAGTGAAAAAATCGATGCACAAGAGGTTATTTAATGTTTTGCCCAGGGTCACATAGCCATCGGGGATGGGAGCTTGCATGGTAACCCAGGCATTTTGCCTCTAGGTTCCATGTTCTTTACCAGTAAGCTAGACTGCTTCTAAGAGTCAGAGTAAACTGATTTTCCAAAACCCTTGGGGAAGGAGGTCAAGTCTAGCAGGAAGCTTTTTCGCAGGTATCCCTGTGGCTCTGTACCTTCTCAGTTTCTCTCTGGCTTTGAATTTGTTGGTTGTCTAACTTGGGGCATAGGAAAAGTATTTTTATTACTCTGTGTACAACTTCCATTCTGATTCCCCTTATTAACGACTAATGTTTTGTGTCTGTTTTCTAGTTGATTGGTCGTCCAGTGATGGTCCCTTACTGGGCCTTAGGGTTCCAACTGTGTCGCTATGGATACCAGAATGACTCTGAGATTGCCAGCTTATATGACGAGATGGTGGCTGCCCAGATCCCCTATGTATGTCCTCGATCTGGAGTGTATCGGTTCTGGGACCTCATAGCCAGCCCCCGCTGTCTCTGTATCTGGATGCGTTTGTCTGATTTTTTTTGTGGGGCTCTGTAAAGTTACAAAGTGCTTTCTTATACAATATCACATTGACCTCGTCCCAGCCCAGCAGTACAGGTGGGGATCATGGTCTGCATCTTAGAGTCACAGCGATCTACAGGAGGAGGAGGACATCGGGCCAGCTCCAGGGCTCTTTCTGCTGGAGCATACTCCCGTGTCTTTGACATGACTTCAGAACGCTTAGTCAAAACCATACTTGGTTCCATAAGAATAAGAGGTTCCGCAAACGGTAGTATTGTTTAATTAAAAAAAAAAAAATCAGTCCAAATTCAGACAGACCATGGTGTGTGTAGACATAGCTCCACTTCCAACCCTTTGCTGGCACTGCAGCGCGGTGCTAATCCCGAGTGGAATGTAGGGGTGTGGGGACTGGTTTCCAGGGGAAATGCGTATGGAAGCAAACCCTGTCCTGTCCTTCACTGGACCACACGAGGGGTCCAATAATCAGAGATTGATCCCGTGAGTCATTTACATATTTTATTCTGTTTATGTTTCTGTTGTTTACAGTTGTTTCTACTGACAGAAAGTATAGCCTGGAATATTTCATTCTTAGCAAGAAAGCTGTGTTTAACAACCCTCGGGACTGGAGAGTCCAAAGCAATTGCACGTTTTGTTTTGGTTTGGTTTCGGTAGATTTACCGCCCGTGTTGCGGTAGTCTTAGGTAATTTACATTATGCTGTTTTCCGCTGTGAGCAGGGGCAGCAGGTGTTACCACAGTCGCTTCTTACGTTCG
>NW_011888829.1:63412-102960 GCF_000151845.1 Pteropus vampyrus | reverse complement strand
GTAGTATTGTTTAATTAAAAAAAAAAAAATCAGTCCAAATTCAGACAGACCATGGTGTGTGTAGACATAGCTCCACTTCCAACCCTTTGCTGGCACTGCAGCGCGGTGCTAATCCCGAGTGGAATGTAGGGGTGTGGGGACTGGTTTCCAGGGGAAATGCGTATGGAAGCAAACCCTGTCCTGTCCTTCACTGGACCACACGAGGGGTCCAATAATCAGAGATTGATCCCGTGAGTCATTTACATATTTTATTCTGTTTATGTTTCTGTTGTTTACAGTTGTTTCTACTGACAGAAAGTATAGCCTGGAATATTTCATTCTTAGCAAGAAAGCTGTGTTTAACAACCCTCGGGACTGGAGAGTCCAAAGCAATTGCACGTTTTGTTTTGGTTTGGTTTCGGTAGATTTACCGCCCGTGTTGCGGTAGTCTTAGGTAATTTACATTATGCTGTTTTCCGCTGTGAGCAGGGGCAGCAGGTGGTACCACAGTTGCGTCTTACGTTCGCCGTTTACGCTCTTTTATCCACTATTTCCATCTGTCCTCACGACAGCCTTGCCAGACAGACATTATCAGCCTATATTTTGCTAATTTCGTTTTTTTTCTATTTTATGAAGGAAAATTAGAAAGTTAGGTAAATTTCCCTGAACCTAGTACCTACCAGATAACAGCTGGGATTTGAAAGAATTACAAAGAAGATGTCTGCAGTTCACCACCAGTCGGGCTGGTGGGGTGGGGTGGGGTGGGGCGGGGTGGTGTTCTCCTCCGGAAGCTGCTGGACTCCCGTGACAGCAGTCACTCGGTGTCCTTGTGTGTTCTCCCAGGACGTGCAGTACTCGGACATTGACTACATGGAGCGACAGCTGGACTTCACCCTCAGCCCCAAGTTCGCTGGGTTTCCAGCCCTGATCGCTCGCATGAAGGCCGACGGGATGCGGGTCATCCTCATTCTGGTTCGTCCCCCTGTGAATGGCGCGTCTGTTTGGGACAGCGAATGGGCTTGGGTGGAGAAAACCTCGCATGATAAACTGCGTTTCCTTCCTTGCGAAGCTCAAGTTCAAAAAGAAAAGTATATTTCCCAGAATTCACAGAAGCTCTACAGTTCAGATGGAAGCTAGAACCTTCCTTCCCTTTTCGAAGAGTTCTTTTTGTCCTCATTTGTTTTGCTTTTTTTTTGTCCCCTGTCATTCTCTGGCTTGGGTTTGCTCGCCTGACCTGTGCTTTGATCTTAGGACCCGGCCATTTCCGGAAACGAGACCCAGCCCTACCTTGCGTTCACTCGGGGTGTGGAGGGTGACGTCTTCATCAAAGCCCCGGCTGGCGGAGGCATCGTCTGGGGAAAGGTCTGATCCCACCCGAGTGGTGACCCGCTGGTCCCCAGGCTGGGGATGGGCAAGTGTTAGGGGGGTTCGTGTGTGTTATTTTCCGGTCTGTTCCGTGCGGGCTCTGAGGTCAGATGCTCACATGTTCTCCGTATCTGTTAACGCAGTTAAGGAAGTTTTAAGGAATGTAGGTGCATTTGTGGGATCTACTTTTCTCTAGATCAGTCCTACGTGAAAGTCAAAGTATTATCACCCCTAAAACCGTGGTTTGTAGTGTCTTAGGAAATACTGTGTAAGAAATTATCTAGTTCACCGCTTTTGAACAATTTTCTCTCCTCAGGTCTGGCCCGATTTTCCTGACGTCGTGATAAATGGGTCTCTAGACTGGGAGAGCCAGGTGGAGGTAAAGTGGCCTTTGTGGGTGGGAGAAGTCGGGGTTACCGGGAAGGCGCAGCCACACTCAGCACGCTGGGCAGCCCCGTGTCATGGGCAAGGGTGTGGACACACTTAAGGACTATGTCCTGTGTGGTCATCTCTGTGCCAGTTACTTTCCATGTAATATTTCACTCCCAGTTGAGAGGTAGATGTTATTATCTTCAGCATAACCAAGACTCAATGAGCTTACCATTCTGGTCTCAGTTTTAGGTGACAGTGTTGAGGCTTTGAGATTCCAAAGACCCATGAAATTTCCACTGGATGATGCCTCGAGGAATTTATCTTTTCTCGAAATCAGTATATTTGTTGTTCTTTTTGTTGTTGTTATTGCTTTGAGTAGCCCTTCTATTTATTTATTTATTTTTGAATATCCCTTTTAAACAGACTCTCCCTCTGCCCATCTTTAGTGGTTGGGCCTTTTTCTCTGCGTATCCTTTTCCTGTGGACTAACCCCCTTCCTTTCTTGGGGTTCTCAGCTTTGCTCTTACCTCTCAGTTTCCAGGCTTAGTTAAAGCTCACTCTTTCCCGGGAACAGGTTTCCACTTGTAATGAATCTCAGATAAGGAGTCAAGGGAGAGGACGAGCTTCCTGTTCTCCCTATTACTTCTCACAGATCACTTGAAGTTTGGTGGTCCACATGTACTCAGGAATCTGCCAGGCCAGAGAAGTTCAGGGTTACGGGCTCCTTGACTTTTATTTACTTTCTTCTTAGTCTATCCCCACTAGCTTAGTTGAAATATAATTGACAAATAAAATTTTATATATTTAAAGTACACAATGGGATGATCTGATATACATACATATCATGAAATGATTGCCACAATTAAGTTGACGCATCTGTCACCTCGTATCATATCACCATTTGTGTGTGCGTGTGTGTGTGTGTGGTGGGGGGGCGTGTGAGAATACTTAAAATCTACTCTCTTAGTAACTTTTAACTGTATGATACAGTGTTATGAACTATGGTCGCCATGCTGTACATTACATCCCGAGAACTTATTCATCTCACAGATGAAGGCTCGCACCCTTTACCAGCATTTTCCCATTTCCCCCACTGCCTGGCTCCTGGTAACCACCATCCTACTGTCTGTTCCTATGAGTTCAACTTGTTTTTAAGATTCTACATATAAGTGGGATCATCCAGTATTTGTCTTTGTCTGGCTTATTTTACTTAGCATAATGTCTTCTAAGTTCATCCATGTAGTCACAAACGGCAAGATTTTCTTCTTTATAGCTGAATATTCTTTGTGTGCATATATATGTGTGTATCATATTTTCTTTATCCATTCATTCGTCGATGGACACTGAGGTTGTTTCCATATCTTGGCTATCATATAGTCCGACGATGAAAACAGGAGTGCAGAGATATCTCTTCAAGATCATTGATTTTATTTCCTTCGGGATATATATGCAGAAGTGGCATTGCCGGCTCATATGGTAGCTCTACTTCACTATTTTCAGGAACCTCCACACTGTTTTCCATAGCGGCTGTACCAGTTTACATTCTCACCAGCAGTGTACGAGGGGTCACTTCAATCCTCATTCTCACTAACACTTGTAATCTCTTGTCTTTCTGACAAAAGCTATCCTAACAGGTGTGAGATAATATTTCATTGTTATTTTGGTTTGCATTTCCTTAATGATGGGTGATGTCGAGTATCTTTTCATGTACCTCTTGGCCATTTATATGTCTCCTTCGGAAATATGTCTATTCAGGTCCTTTGTCTATCTTTTAAGCAGTTTATTATTACTATTTTTTAAATGACTCAGACATTGCTGGTATTGATCTGTTTATTCTAATCCTCCATCTCCCTCCCTTCCCCCAACTTGCTTGACCTGGAGATCTCCATTTTCAGTAAAAGGTTTTCTTCTTCTTTTTTTATGTTTATACCTCTATTTTTTAATCGAAAAAGGCATTCCTAGCATGCCTTCCTTGCAAGATTTTCCTGAAGCGTCTCACTACCCTTTCATCTCTCCGTGAGCCAAACCCTGTATACCAATCTGTTTCTGTTTTCTTCTTTGTGGTCCTTTTTTGCCTTCTATCCAGACATATGGTTTCTTCCTTGCCTTTGTCTATTGTATATAAGAGCTGGAGGTTCCCTAGACCAAGTCTCTTTTCTGTTGTCCCCCTTGCCCGTGCCCCCAGCATTATTTTTAACTCTTATATTGAGCTCATGAACATACAAGAACCTATTTGCTGAGATGTACAAAGGACTATAAAGTTCCATCATAAGCAACATGGCCTGTATAGAAATGTGTGAATATTTGCTGCTGCTAAGTGGCGTGAGTTCACAGTTATGCACTGAGGTTTTACTTTATGCCAGGTTCTAAGCTAAGCACTGTGGGGGAATACAGAGATTGACAGAAGAACATTAAACAAGGTCCTTGCTCTCAGAAAGCTTGCAATACATTTAAGGAGTTATACCGTGGGTCTGTTTTCAAGGTTAAAATAAAGACATGACTTTTATTATTTGAGGAAATTAAAGGGAGGAGGAGTTGAAACTTCCTCCTTAAGTCCTCCCAATTTATTTGACAGTTTTCAAGTGATTCTGAAACCATGGAAAACACAGATGCATAGTAGTCTAATAAAACAAAGTGCAGCCTTATCTCTCACCCGCTTCCTCCAGTGGGAATGAGAGAGGAGAGAATCACCGGGACGTTTCCTTCCAGCCCGTTGACAAGGCATCTGACGCCTGCCCCTTTCAGGATTAGTTTCTCCCTGGCTCATGCTTCATCTTTGAGGAGTGTTAGGAAATTGCAGGACGGAAGTGACAGTTAGGCATCTGATACGTGCGATAATGATCCACTGTTCGTGTGGATATGGAGAGGAAATCAATCTATGGATTCTTTCCAAGTGCTAAGAAGCGTCTGCTTTGTGCTAACTTCTCTTCTCTGCACAATTGTGTTTCAAATAGGCCAAGAGCATAGGCTGTGTTTGGATTATCTATCGCCATGCAGTGCAAGGCGTTGCATGAGTTAAACTCTCAGTAAAGCCTGTTTGCTGTCTATTTGAGACGAAAAATTATATTTAATTTTTACAGCGATACCGAGCTTATGTGGCCTTCCCAGACTTTTTCCGTAATTCAACTGCCACCTGGTGGAAGAGGGAGTTGAGAGAACTATACACCAATCCCTGGGAGCCGGAGAAGAGTTTGAAGTTTGATGGCATATGGATTGTGAGTGTGTGTGTTTGTGTCTGTGTACATGTTGATAGGTGTGTGTCCATCTTGGTGTGTCTAAGCATATCTGTCACGGACCTTTAATCAAGAGAGATAATAATTGCCCTAGAAAGACTTTGGATGTATCGGACTGCAGTTCCTCCTCTCAGGAGACCTTGTACTTTTTACCTCATTTCCTGCTATAAAACCCCAAGGGGATTACTAGGAATTTCTTGGAACTGAGCCTTGCTTCAGGCCCTGAGGGGGAATTTTTAAACACTCCTCCAGCCAGTCATTCCCCAGGGCTTAACTGATCATTCCAGTCAGTTCTCAGCTGGATTTGATGAGTCTCCCTGAGTGGTGAATGATTTATTTCTCACTTCCTGCTCTTTGAGTTGACAGCATGTAATTAATTTTTAAAAGTCAGTTGTGTCTGTGTTTGACGTTCTAGGATATGAATGAACCGGCAAGCTTTGTGAATGGGGCAGTTCCTCCAGGCTGCAAGGACACCACCCTGAACCGCCCCCCCTACATGCCGCGTAAGGACCCGGGCCACCTCTGCCTGCAGAGCTATGGCCACAGGGAGCGACCCCTGCAAGAGGCCCAGGGCCAGGGGTTTGTCCTGACCTCTCAGGGCCCATCCTCTGTGGTGCTTTGGTTTTGGCAGGCAGGGGGCGCCAAAGATAGACACACTTCAAGCACTTTACCCACTTGAGTGTGTGCAAGTCACTGGCCCCATAGGATGGATTTCTCAAATTTGTTCAGAAAACATTTAACGATGGTTGTGTTTCCAGAGGGTTCTGCAGCTAATTCTTTACCTGTTCGGGCTTCTGTTAATTCCCTCACGGGACCTCACTGACCAGTGGAGGGAAGGCAGTGGCTTCCCCTCATCATGGAGTCGATGGACTTTGGCATTACACTTGTGATCATACCTTGGCTCCAGAAATGATCCCTCTGTGAATTATGTGACCTTCAACAGATGACTTGGACGTTCACAAATCTCAGGTTTTTTAAAGGAGGATAACGATATCTTCTTCATAGGATTATGATGAGAATTACATGAAATAATTAAGACGTTGAAAGCCTCGGCCGGAGCCTGTCACATCGCGTTTGACAGCTCCGTGTGCTCCCCTGTGCCTCTGGCTTTCTCCTGGAGAATCCCCCGTTGAAAACACCTGTGGGTGCCAGTGCAGCTCACAGAGCTGAGCACGTCCCCAAGGGAAGGCGAGGGAATCAAGTTAGTCTTACGATCCAGAGTCCAACCCCTTGAACAGAGGTCAGGGATAAACGGGGTAAGAAGTGGCTTTTGCGTCGCTTGATCTTCCCCCTCAGATCTGGAGTCCAGGGACAAGGGTCTGAGCAGCAAGACCCTGTGCATGGAGAGCGAGCAGATCCTGGCGGACGGCTCCCGGGTGCGGCACTACGACGTGCACAGCCTGTACGGGTGGTCCCAGACGCGGCCCACCTACGAGTGAGTCATCATCTCTCTCCTGTCACATGGCCCTCGGAAACAGCCGGTGGCTCCTGGAGCGACCCTGCTTTTCCTCTCATTCCTTCTTCCAAGGGTTAAGCAGATTTTAATTACAGCTCTGTAGCAGTTCTTATTTATTAAATAAATACTCATGACCAAGGAGCCAGGGCCCATGATATCGGTTGACAGGACAGGTTTAGACAAGGCCTGGTCCTGCCAGTGTGAGACTCGTAGCCCCGGTGGAGGAGACACAGGCCATTATCACGCGGTGCAGCTGATGCTGTAACAACTTGACTTATAAGAGGCAAAGAGAGTGCAGAGGACTGGACAGTGACTTTATTTTAAAAGTAACTCATCTCTTTGGGGATTTTTTTTTTTCTTTTTTTGGTCATTCTTGTTGGGTAGCCAACTGGTGTTCTACTGAATTAGCACTGTCCCATTTTGTGAGCTTCGTCAATGAATAAGAATTACCCTAAGGAAAACCTTATAAAGAAATTCACCTTCTTCTTCCCCAAATATATGAAACTAAGTACTGAGTAAAGACACAGTAAGATTTGGGTGATTATTATTCTTAGGTGACCCAGTGAGTTTATCGCATGGTGAAGGTCTTTGTAAAACACTGTAAACATTCTAAAAGTGTAACTGTTATTATTCTCTGCATCATCTGGGGTCATTCCGTAGGGACCTCATTATAGCTCAGATTTCCATATTCCCTCCAGTAACACAGGAAACATTTTGTCACCATGCCCTAAGACCAGACGTTCTGGGAGGTGAAGCTCTGTGGTGTTTCCTCCGCTGTCCTAATCTCAGTCACCTTCTTGTTCCCCTCCAACCAGAGCTGTGCAGGAGGTGACAGGACAGCGAGGGGTTGTCATCACCCGCTCCACATTCCCCTCTTCTGGCCGCTGGGGAGGACACTGGCTGGGAGACAACACGGCCGCGTGGGACCAGCTGAGGAAATCTATCATTGGTGTGTGGGCTTAACCCCGGGGGCCTCTGCTAGTGGGGAGGGGTTCACTGCGGAGTGGGGAGGAAACAGGTCACAAGTGGCTTATCTCACACAGCTGTGGTTCTCATTGCAGGCATGATGGAGTTCAGCCTCTTTGGCATATCCTATGTAAGTGTCCCTTAGATCTCTCCTAATCCCCAAGTAGATGATGAGAGCTCTCAGAAACCTTCAACGGGTTTATCTTATTCCACCTTGATTCAGACAGGAGCAGATATTTGCGGGTTCTTTCAAGATGCCGAATATGAGATGTGTGTTCGCTGGATGCAACTGGGGGCCTTCTACCCCTTTGCGAGGAACCACAACACCATTGGAACAAGGGTAGGACAAGGATGTCACTAGGAGCACAGCCTCCAATTTTGATCTATAATTAAGGCAGTAAATATTCCACAGGTGCATCTTTAAAATCATTAAACCCTCATGTTTCTTCTTTGTGATAGATTTATATACTGTGAAATAATTACTACAGCAGGGTTGGTTGACACCTCCGTCACCTCAGATAATTACTATTTCTTTCTTGTGGTGGGGACATTTAATATCTACTCTCTTAGCCCCTTTCAGATATACAATACAGTATTGTTAGCTATACTCACCGTGCTGCACCTTACATCCCCAGATCATATTTGCCTTATAACTAGGAGTTCGTATCCTTTGACTGACATCTTCGTATTTCCCTTAGCCCCCAGCCCAGATAACCACCATGCTACTCTTTCTATGAGTTCCACATTTTAAGATTCCTTTTTAGATTCCTCTGTTTTAGAGAAATGCGATCATACAGTATTTGTCTTTCTCTGTCTGACCTATTTCACTTAGCACAACGCCATAAAGCTCCTTCCATGTTGCTGAAAATGGCAAAATTTCCTTCCCTCTGTTGCTGAAAAATATTCCATTGTATATATACAGTCGTCATTCACTCATCCATCCACGGACATTTAGGTTATTTCCGTATCTTGGCTGTCGTGACTAGTGCTGCAGCGAACATGGAAGTGCAGATATCTCTTTCGCAGAAACATTTCATTTTCTTTGGTTATATACCCAGAAGTGGAACTAACAGATCACATGGTCGTTCTGTTTTTGATATTTTGAGGAACGTCCGTACCCTTTTCCGTAGTGGCCGCACCAGTTTATGTTCCCGCTCTCAGTGCACAGGGCTTCTCTTGTCTCCACAGCACTCGTCTTATTTTTGTCTTTTCGATAGCCATTCCGACAGGTGTGAGGTGATACTACATTACACGATTTGTGTTTTCCTGATGATTCATGATGTTGAGCATTTTTTACGTACCTGTTGGCCAGTTGTGTGTCTTCTTTGGAAACTAGAAATCAGTCACCAGGAGGAAAATTGGAAAATTCAATTGAACAACCAATGGGTCAAAAGAGAAATCAAAAGGAAAATCAAAAAATATTTTGGAACAAATGAAAATGGAATATAACATACTGAAACTTATGGGTTTACACCTCAAGGAACTACAAAAAGAGTAAAGTTAGCCAAAGAAAGGAAATAACAAAGATCAGAGCAGAAATAAATGAAATAGAGACCAGAAAAGCAATAGAAAAGGTCAGCAAAACTAAGCTGTTTCTTTGAAAAGCAGCGAAATGGACAAACTGTTAGCCGGACTTCCTAAGGAAAAAAAGAGAGATGTCTCAAATGAGTAAAAATTATGAATGAAAAAGGAGACATTATAGCTGATACCATAGAAATACAGAGGATCACAAGAGACAACTATGAACAATTGTATGCCAACAAATTAGACAACTTGAAGAAATGCATAAATTCCTAGAAACATGCAACCTACCAAGACTGAGTTATGAAGAAATAGAAAATCTGAACTGGCCAATAGTGAGTAAGGAGATTGAATCAGTAATTTAAAATCTCCCTTCACGATAAAGCCCAGGGCCAGATGATTTTCCTGATGATTTCTAGTAAACATTTAAAGAAGAATTAATGCCAATCCTCAAACTCTTACAAAAAAATTGAAGTGGAAAGAACACTCCCAAACTCATTTTATAACCAGCATTACCCTGATTCTAAAGCCAGATGTGGACACTACAAGAAAACTACAGGCCAATATCCCTGATGAATAGAGAAACAAATTCTCAACACAATATTAGCACAGCGAATTCGACAGCACACTGAAAGAAACATATGCCATGATCAATAGAGATTTAACCTTGGGATGCAAGGATAGTTCAACATACACACATTAATAAATGTAATATACCATATTAATAGACCAAAAGATAAAAATCATACGATAATCTCAGTAGACGCAGTAAAAACATTTGGCAAAATACAACAATCTTTCATGATAAAAAGTCTCAACAAATTGGGCATAGAGGGAATGTAGCTCAACATAACGAAGGCCCTATAAGACAAGCCTACAGCTTACATCACACTCAATAGTGACATTTGGAAGCTTTTCCTGTAAAATCATGACCGAGACAAAGGTTTCCATTCCTAGTACTCCTGCTCAACATAGTGCTGGAAGTCCTAACCAGAGCAATCAGATAAGAAAAAGAAATAAAAGCCGTTCGAATCGGAAAGAAGTGAATTGTCTGTTTACAGCTTATATGATGTTATATATAGAAAATTCTAAAGCTGTCACCAAAAAACTATTAGAACTAATCAATGAATTCAGTAAAGTTACAGGATACAAAATCAACTTACAGAAATAAGTTGCATTTTTATACCCTAACAACAAAATATGTGAAAAAGAAAACAATCTCACTCACAACAGCACTGAAAGGCAGTACAATACTTAGGAATAAATTTAACCAATAAGATGAAAGATCTGTACACTAAAAACAATAAGACATTGATGAAAGGAAGTGGAGAAGACACAGATAGATCTCATGTTCATGGATCAGAGTAATTAATATTCTGAGAATATCTGAACTACCAAGCCATTTATATAGTCAATGCAATCTCTATCAAAATTACTGTGAAAATGTTCACAAATATAGAAAATAATAGTTCTTAAATTATTGTGGAACCAAAAAAGATTTCTAATAGCCAGAGCAATCCTAAGAAAGAAGAACAATTTGGAGGCATTACACTTTCTGACATCAAAGTGTGTTACAAAGCTATAGCCATCAAACTAGTATGGTACTGGCATAAAAATAGACACATAGACCAACAGAACAGAATTGAGAGCTCAGAAATAAAACCTTGCATATACTGTCAACTAACATCTGACAGGGGAGCCAAGAATAATCAATGGGTAAAGGATAATCTCTTTAATAAATGGTGTTGAGCAAACATGCAGAAAAATGAAATAGGTCCTCTATCTTACACCACTTATGAAAATTAACTCAGAATGGATTAATGATTTAATCATAAGACCTGAAACCGTAAAACTCCTAGAAGAAAACACAGGAGAAAAGTTCCTCGGCATTGGTCTTGGTCATGAATTTTTAACAGAAGCAACAAAAACAAAAATAAATGAATGGGACTCCATTAAACTAAAAAGCTGCTGCACAGCCGAAGAAACAATAAAAGAAATGAAAAGGCACCCTATATAACAGGAGGAAATATTTGCAAATCATTTATCTGATGAGGGATTAATATCCAAAATAAGTAAGGCACTCACTCAACTCAACAACAACAATAAAAACCCAAGCAATCTAATTAAAAACTGGGCAGTGGAACTAATACACATTTTTCTGAAGAAGACACACAAATGGCCAATAGCTACATGAAAAGGTCTTTATGTTTCAATGAACCATCTTCTTCAGTGTTCTTTAGATTATTCTTTTCATTTTGGCAGCAGTATTGTACCAAGTGTATCCTCCAAAAAAACCTCTTACGGGGGAAATTTTATCAGCTGCCCTGGGACAGCTTCAGTGATTTCTTTTGGTCTATTAAGAATATGCTCTGAGTCTCATTGGTAATCACCTTTGATTTAGTTATGTGTGATTTTCATTTGTAATAAACATTCAGCGACTCCAAGTCCCCCGACTCCCCTAAGGTGACCTCTGAAACTCCTCTTTTTCTGCTTTAGAGGCAAGACCCTGTGTCCTGGGATGATACCTTCATGAATATCTCCAGAAGTGTCCTGCAGACCAGATATACCCTCTTGCCGTATCTCTACACCCTCATGCACATGGCGCACACGGAGGGCAGTACCGTCGTGCGGCCTCTTCTCCACGAGTGAGTGTCCAGCCGGAATCCCAAAGATGGAGGGATAATTTATTCTGTATGGTATTAGTTGAAGAGGACATTTCTCCCAAATTAAACTAAAGACATGATTGCTCTTTGCTGTAAGCTCTCTGGGCACATACCATATGTTATAACTCCTCTTGGATCAGTGTCGGTGAGACCCTGGGTCTTTGATAAGCGTCTATTTAATCAAAAATGTTTTTTCCCCCAAATGATACAATATAACACACAATAATTTCTTTCTAGTTTGGGTGTGCGAAGACCTATGCATCTCTTACAGCAACTCAGATCACAAGGCATTCAGGGGGAGATTTGAGAGATGAAAGCCATCCTTGCATTTAGGATATGCCATAGTTAAGCAACGTGCAGATATTTATAAGTGTGAGCACGTCTAAATCCAGTCACATCTGGAGTGTTAAGAACATGACATGTGAAAAGTAAATGCATATCTGATTAAGGTCGACCTAGGAGAGAGTAAAGGATGGCATAGAACGTAGCTGGACTTCTGACTTGGGTCTGAACTTGAGGAGTTTCTTCGAGGCCTTAGTCTGGAGCCCCATTGGTGTTCTGATTGTGATTCCTTAGTTTGCCTTTCCAGGTTTGTGTCGGACCATGTGACCTGGGATGTAGACAGTCAGTTCCTGCTGGGCCCCGCTTTCCTGGTCAGCCCTGTCCTGGAGCCCGTGAGTATGGAGGCCTCTGACGAGTAGAGGACCCCAGTCATGAGGCCTGGGGAACAGGAAAAGGAGACGAGGCCAGGTCCAGTGGGGGTACTGAGGGGTGGTTTTTCATTTTACACCTGTTTCTTCCTCTCTCTCTCTGAGCCGAAGTCCTTCACTTAAGTGTTCTGGTCCTCAGCTCCATCATCTTTAAAATCATTGTAACAGATTCTGATTCCTAGGAAAAAAAAAATTACGATATTCGTTAAGATTCAATTATTTCTTCATAATTGAATTTAACTGAAATTGAGAGCATGGCCCAGGTGGGGACAGTACTGTAAAGAATTCATTACACCCCTCTGTCAGCATTGAAACAACACTTTTCAGAAGGTTTGTTTGGAACAATGTGTATAATCTTGTTGTTGGTGGTTAGCCCTTCCCTTCTATAAGGGGTCCTCAGGCAGCAAAAGCCATCTCTTTACTTTTTCTGTCGATAATTAGGCTTCTGATTAAAGCACAGGTTAATTGCATTCACCCCCAAACTTATTGCACTAATCATACTCTCTGAAGTATTGGCACCATAAATCCTACGAAATTTTCTTCTGCCCCAGACTCAGCCTCATTTTCTCTTTCAAGAGGGTGTGGGATAAGTCTATAAGCAAATGATGGTTTTTTCCCCCCAAATTTCTGTATCCCAAAAGGCTTTACAGAAGCCACCATTTTGGCGCAGGCAAATCTCCCCTGTTTGAGAAGTGGGGAGAAAAGGAAGGTTTTCCCAACAGTACTGACCTCGAGAGAGATGAAGAATGTGGGTCGAAGGCCGTCACTGTTTTAACCAAATGGGTTACTCTGCCTTAGATGACAGAGCCCACTGCCCGTGACGTTTTTGTGTTTAATTTTAGAATGCCAGAAACGTCACTGCGTATTTCCCCAGAGCCCGCTGGTACGATTTCTACACGGTAAGTGTCTCTGTTGTTTATGCAGCCGGGAAAACAGTCGCACGCACAGGCTCTAGAATCTGACAGACCTCTGGTCACATTCTGTCTCTGTAACCCGCTCGGTGTGTGACCTTGCACCCGTCCCTTTTAACCACGTAGTCTCAGTTTTATCACCTCTAAATGGACTGAGTTTATAAGTATAGGGGCCCCTTCCTCGCTATCTTTTTTTCCCCCATATCTTCTATAGCATAGATGCTGAAAGGAGAGTCGTTGAATGTAATTTCCCAAGGGTTGCAGGGTCTTAGGCCGTGTGTGAAATGCACACGGAGGCGTGGGGCCCAACCCCGTGTCCCGGACCAAGCGCGTGTAGACATGCGGCTGAAAACCTATCATCCTCCGTCATGGAACGAACGTTTCTGGGCTAGTCTGAGCCCCGGAATCTCATCTGGGAAAACAGGGTCTTCCAAAGCAGCTGCAGGGCAGTATTGTTGAGGACGAATCAAAGGGAGTGTTCCTCTCCCTCTAACTAGGCCTCCTCCTCTGATCTTCCTGAGGAGAACAAAGCAGAGGCGTGGACCACAGCGAAGGGATGATGACAGGAGGGCCCGCGGCAGGGCCTGCCTGCCGGCCCCTTCCAGCCAGCGACTTGCCGTGGGATGACGTCACCATATTAACATTCTTAATATTCTGTACTCGATCCCACTGACAGTTTATAGAAGTACCAGATGCTCTTTCTTTTTTCACATTTGAAAAGGAGAAGAGGAAGGGTGTTTTATAAATGTTAGCGAAAGCACGGAAAATGCTTGGACTTGGTAGATAAAATGGAGGCTTAGGCTCTCCACATGGAGCAAAGGATTCAAGCAGATTCTGTTTTGAACTGAGTTTCTTTGTTGTCACACAGGTTACTTACTGTATGCTTAAGTAAGGCTGGAGGTTATTTATAATTCATGCCATTCTTGTTTCTGGAATTAGCCTAGATTTTTCCCTTGTCTATTCAAGAGAGCGTATGCTAGCGTGAGCTTCTCCCCACCATCACCCAGAGGTTATCTGAATTTCTAGCCAGAGAAGACACTTGGTAAAAGAATCCTTATATATAAGGTGGCAAAATTTCAGAAACAATTTACATTTCCAGCAGCACTTGATGAGAGTGTTCATCTCCTCAAATCAGTTTTGACTAATTTTTTTTATTTTTATGTTCATCTTATTGAGCTATATACTTCTTATTTGTATACTTTTTTTTGTATATATGCTATTGAAAAGGTAACTAGAAAATTCATATTCCTCAGAGATTTAAGAATATATTATACTTAAAATAAGAAAGCATACTATAACCAGGCATACTCACACAAACAATCCTTAGATATTACAGGCCTGATGCAGATATTTAAAATTTTGTTTAGAAAGATTATGCAATCTAGGAAATTACCCAGAAGGTAGCACAAAAAGGCATAGATGGAAAGCAGAAGAGGAAAAAAAGAGGAAGCCCTACTTAGCTTTACAGCCACCACTTTTGCATAGTTTCTTTGCTGCTTGTCCAGTGGGACCTGGGAATTAGCCAGCACCTTGAGTGAAGGATGGCGGAAGAATGCGAGGCTCCTGTCTCGGCGGCTCCCATTCCTCAGGCCCCATGACTCCTCTATCACAGCTGCCTTGAGGGCCGTGAACACCACCTCCCCGCTCCCCCGCACTGCCTCTCCTGTGCTCACCTGACTCCCAGAAGCAGCAAGTCATCCCTTGCCGCTCGGCCTTTAGGCCCCACTTGTTTCATGCAATGGCAGGTGCCTTGATGCAGGATGGGTGGAAGTGCGTCGTTAGGACTAAGGCTGGACCTTCACTGGCTCTGACACTCGGCTCTCTGAACGAGCTGCAGAATCAGCAGTTTACAGCTCCGCGGAGTTCGCGCCTGTCTCAGCCATGCCTGTGTGGCTGAGCTCGCCAGGAAGTGTTTTTCTACCCATGCCCTTCTGCTTTCTGTCACACTGGGCACTATCGTCCATAAACTTTATTTGGGAGGGGGCGGCATGGAACTATGCTGGCGACTTATTACCTATTTTTATGAAGATTAAGAGCAGGCAATGTGTACAATCAAAGTTTTTACCTACTTGTGGCCATTTCTGTTTTGTTTAGTTTCCTTTTACAGTTTAGAACATATGTTGGGTTTTCTAGAACAGTGCTTCTCAGTCATAATTGACTAAGCAGTTGGTGAAAACTTCCCTGACAAAGGCATGTTAGGTTGTCGTTTCTTATTTCAGTACTGCTGCTTTTGGATTTTTATCATATAGTTAAACCTTTATGCATATTTTAATGGAAATTCGTTAGGCTAGCCCGGTCAGAAGCTATCTAAAGGGAAGTTAAAAGCTTGCGCCTCATTAGGTATTGGAATGAAATAAGATCAAAATTGTGTCACATTTAGTAGCCGTAATGTGCAGTAGAATGAAATAACCATTGGAGAAAAGGATTTGGTAGGAAGATGACTGACAGTTTTATGTGTATTGAGTTTCACTTGAAGGTAGGACAAACGGATGGAGGGAAAGGTCCAGTATTCATAAGATATTGGCACGAAATGTCATTAGAAATCGTATAATCCAATTTTCCTGTGATTTCAGTGAATGAGCCAAAGAAGCCCAGAGACATGGGTTGGAATTTCTATTAAGTCCTGAAGACTTTGGGGTCCTGCGGCAGGCCCAGGAAGTAGAGTCCACCCCGGGGAGCATGGTACTGGTCACTGTGCTTCCCTCTGCTGCCCACCCCTACAGTTATTTTTACAGGCTGAACCTGTATAAAATGAATTTTTGGGGCCCAAAGCGAAGGAGTGTTATGGTAGCTTCACTGCTTACCTCTAAAATAGCGGTTCTCAAATGGGGGGATTTTTCCTATCAGGGGACATTTGGAAAAGTGTCCAGAGACATTTTTTGGCTGTCACAGTGTGATAGGAGGCCGGGAAGATGCTGCTGGTGTCTAGTAGATAGACGCTGGTAAACATCCAAAAAACACAGGGCAGCCCCCACAGCAAAGAATCCATCTGGCCCTAAATGTTCGTGGTGCTGAAGCTGAGACGCCCCCTCTCCCAGCTGGAAAACGTGGACAGCTGGTTTCTTAGGAACTGAGGGTCATGGCTCAGGGCAAAAGGACACTTCTCCCTGTCACACGTGAGGCAGGATACAGGTGTGAAACACCAAGGAAAATGTAGTTTAAGATAAGGATTTGTAAGCCGAGTCAGCTTGCTCTAATCTTTTCTATGAAGTCAGTGTCAAGGGTGTGAGTTAAATTGGTGGGGTGTGTGGTGGGGGGGTCAGTGGAGGGGGAGGGAGGTCAGTCGCGAGTGGGTGGGAGGGTCTCTCTATGTCTTTGCTTGTAGGGTGTCTGTGGGGAGCCAGAAATGAATGAAAGGGTTGTCCAACTTCCTGTCACGGCGCTCTGAGACACAGAAGCGGGATGTGGCGTCAGAGCCACGCTATGATCTCATGCGGCGTGTACCGTGGAAACCCCACAAGGCAGGGACCCCGGTCATGCAGTTTAGCAGCGATGCAGGTTTCCACACCCGCGCCGGGCGAGTGTGTGGAAGCGTAAGGACAGGCACGTGCCGAAGGATCACAAACAGGCAGGGAGTTCAAAAGAGGGGACACGGCGTCCGGCAAATGTGTTGTCCAGCACACGTTCTCTCCCTCGTCATCTCTGACCTTCTCTTGGCCCACAGGGTGTGGACGTTCAAGCAAGGGGAGAGTGGAAGTCTTTGCCAGCCCCTCTTGACCACATTAATCTTCACGTCCGTGGGGGTTACATCCTGCCCTGGCAAGAGCCTGCACAGAACACCCACTTCAGGTGCGTGACAAGCCAGTTAGCCCAGGTCCTGGTGAAGCCCACCAATCTGTAAGCAGCCTTCTTGGGCTCCAAAGCAACTTTACTAAATATTTTTGTTGCTTTGTTTGTTTGTGTTTTCATCTTTTTCAGACTTTGTATTATTTTATTTGTTTATTTTGCATTTTTTAAAAATTTAATTTTGTTAGTTTCAAGTATACAGTCCATTGGCTAGACATTTATATAGTTTATGAAACGATCCCCCGATGGCTCTTTCTCTCCTCTGGCTGTCCACCTAGCCATTGCGTTAATGCCGACTGCATTCTCCGTGCCGTGCTCCCCATTATTAATGACTATTTTAGGTCTAAGTGGGTGAGATGCTAGGTCTAATTAGTGGTATTTGAAATGGAAGTCAAATAAGAGCAACCATGGTTCAAGCTAGTTTTAGATGACTGGGTCTCACCCGATTCTTCGCTAAGAAAACTATCGCTGAAAAATTGTGTAAGCCATATGCAACTGATGCTTGAGGCTGAGTTTCTTCATATGCAGATTTTAACATTCTAGATCAGTCTGTATAATAATTGATAATAGCTAGCATCAAATGAATGCTTGCTCTGTGCCTAGAACTGAAATAATATAGAGATTTCTCTTTGGAGATTATCTATTTTTGTAACAAAAAGAAAAAATAAACCCTATGGTGTAAGTACTATTATTATCTCCATTTTACAGATGAGCAAACAGAGGCTTCAAGAGACTAAGTGATTAACTCAGAGTCACGCAGTCAGTAAATAGCTGAGCAGGGACTAAAATCCTCATCTGTCTGATGTCAAACTAAAATTATTAGAGCCCTACTCATTTGAGTCCAAAAATTGAGTTAAAAACTGAAGAACTTAGGACATTTGTAAACAGAGATCATTGTGCACGTGTTGAGAAAGTTAGATCATGAAAGAGGAAAGATCACAGGGGGCTCTCCTCATAACCGAGAAAGAAAGGGACCCAGTGACGTTGCTTGTAGTTGCTGGTAGAGCTTGTAGAACCCGAAAGGAAGGTTCCCTTTGATTCATTCACTAATTCACGCATTCCTGATATGAAGTCATACAGCTAATGGAGACAGAACTAGGACTAGATCACAGGTCTCTTGAATCCTAGGACTCGGTCTTTGCAGCATGTAGGACTTCCTTTACGTTTCTATGAAAAATCTCGGTTTGTGGCTGCGGCTCGGTTTTTAGCTGATGCCTCTCCCCCACCCCGCCACAGCCGCCAGAAATTCCTAGGCTTCAAGGTGGCCTTGGACGATGAGGGGACTGCTGCAGGTTGGCTCTTCTGGGATGATGGGCAAAGCATTGGTGAGTAAGAGTTGCCTCGGATTCATATCGATACTTCGGACTAGGTTCCTGGATCTCTTATAGGCCTGTTCTTTCCTTTTCCATGTCAAAGCAATTTTGCGTTTTTAAAATATAGTCAGTTGTTACTTTGAAGGAAATAATGCATAGTGTACTTTATACTCAAGGCCTAATGTAAATGGTCTGAATCTCTCAGCATTATCCTAATCCACGATGAAAGATAGCAGTATGGAAACCATAGGGAAAGTTTCTTTTTAACCAAGTATGGTTTATGTTCAAGGGCACATTCCCGAATTACATGGTTTATTGTCTCAGTAAGACAGACAGTGCCTATATCAGCTGTGCTATGTCTTTGGGAGACTTTTCCATTAGGAGTTGACCGGAACTGGTGAACTCTCAGGAGGATGGCTCAAGTATCATTAGCTATTTCCAGGCCAGTGCTGTCCAGTGGAACCTTCTGCAGTGATGGAATTGTCCTGTATCTCTGTTGCCGATACAGTAGCCATTGGGTGGCTATTGAACACCTGAAATATGACAAGTACATCTGAGGAAGTGAACTTTTAATTTTATTTGATTTTAATTAATTCTAGTTTAATAGCTACATTTTGCTGGTAGCTACAGTTTGTAGAGTTCAGCTGAGGCCCTCCTATAGAGTGAGCGGTAAGCAAATTAGAAAGAGACAAACCAGCAGGGAAGAGTAATAAAGCCAAAGGGTGGGGGGGCGGGCGGGAAGGGGGATACCTGAAACAAGGCTCATGAGTCCACCGGAACCGATGTGCTACGCTTCCTCTTTTCCCTGGACTTTGACACAGATTAAGGATAAAAGGACAAAGAAGGCTTTTCTTTGGCTTTCTTTGTTCTCTGGAGAGTGGATTTAAGAAATTTCCTGGTATCTCTGAAAACAAATTGACCAAGACACTACCCTTGGTGTTTGTGACGTGTGCCTATGTGCAGGTATGTGCTCACACGTGTGCCTCTAGCACATGGAATCTGGAAATTTCAAGGTGACCAGGAAGTTGCTGAGGGTGGTAGACCATGAGGAAGAGAAGTGGCTAAGGGTGGTGTTAGGGGACTTCATTATGTGAAGTGACTGTCAGGCAGATGTGTCTGCACACACTCAGTTCAAACATCTCGTGGAAACCGAGGTTGAAATGGGGACTGCCTAATCTCCAAAAGAGGAATCCCCAAATGGTAATCTGTAAATAAAATAAAATAAAATAAAATAAGAAACAAAAATAATCCCTTTTTTCTCAACCAAGACAAGTAGACAATTAGAATTCCAGAACATAACTCCAGACTGTGTTTACCTTGTTGTTTATTTGCAGATACCTATGAAAATGGACTCTATTACCTGGCCCACTTTTCTGCCAGCCAGGTGAGTGTGACCGATACTATGAATGGAGACTATAAAGTTCTATGGGCTTATTAGGATGCTGGATGTCATAGGCATAAAGTACCACCTAGAATTCGTTTATCGTTCCCCTTGCTAATTTGCATCCTGCCCTTCCTCAGCACTTCAGATAGAGATTTAGTATGCTCCCAGAAAGTTTTCTGCGATTAAACACACTCAGGTTTCATCAGTAACTAATTCCAGCTTACCAAGATGGACAGACAATTTCGATGTTATCCAGCACTTGTTCCTGTGTTGCCTCGGAATGGTCTGCATGTTTGTGACCTCCCCACAGATAGAATGTAAGGTTCCTGATCACTGAGACTTTTGCCTCTTTTCAGTTCAGGGCAGTTCTAGAGATCTTGCAGGTGCTTCTTTAGCCAATGCACGTTTGGATGATAGCTGGTGACCAAAGAGAGAGTGCCGAAATCATGGCGTCCACTGTTCAAGGACACAAGATGGTGGCTCTGAAGGTGTCTTCCTTCATGATCTACATTTGTGTCCAAGAGGAGGTGGGGAAATATTTGAACAAATTTTCTCCCCTCCCCCTGTTTCTTTTATCTCTAATTTAACAGAATACGATGGAGAGTCGTGTAATTTTCAACAAATACATCAACGATACAAACCCTCTGAAACTGGGCTACATTGAGATCTGGGGAGTGGACAGCGTCCCCATTTCCAGTGTCAGCGTCTCTGTGAGCAGCATGGTTATAACACCCAACTTCACCCACAACTCTACAACACAGGTTTGTGACCAGCGAAAAGTCTGGATGATATTTCCCAACCCTGAGTTGCACTGTGCAACGCCTGCCTGCTTCCCTTACAAACGACACCCTCTCCTGCAAAGCCCTTCATGAATCCCTCTATTTCAGTAAGTGAGTGACAGACAGCGTGATGACAAAGGGAAAGCTGGCTTTATCAGCATCTGGGGGTGCGGGTCTGGATCCGTACTTGCCATGCATGTGCTCTTGTCTGCAAACTCATGAAGACCTTGTCTTCGCTCCCTCACCTGTGCTTCAGAGAGCTACTTCCCAAAAAGCTTGAACTGCCATATTTTGTCAACTGTAATATACCATCAGTTAAAAACCAATCCCATTATTTCATGTGCCATAATGAAAGAAAAAAGGATAAAGTATGATCCAATGCTTTCCTATCACTGAAAATTCTATTTTGAACTTATATGAAGTTTTAGAAAACTTCTTTAGACATAGATTTTTCTCATTTTAGTATGTTAAGTGATAATACACGGGCAAATGTTGGTGGAAGAGATGCACGGGCGTTGATGATTTTGCATCAGAGTAACTTAGAAGAAGTAGACTCTGATGTGAAGAGATATTAAAAATGCCTTAACCAATTTGTATCATATATTTTTCTGTTATTATTTAAGTATTTTAATTATTTTATTATTTAAATCTTTTATTATTTTATTTATTATTATTTAAAAAGAAACTACATGACAGTATGGATTAAGGCATTTCCTGTGTACTACCCTAGGTGTTGGTAATACAGAATTTTAAAAAGTTTTTCCACGATTGTCTATAAGATTTTCTCCTGAGCCACTTGCATGTTTATACAAGTTTTCATCCTAGCACAGTCATTATCTTACCATCAGCCAGGACTCACATACCCTTGTAAAGTAATCCTTAAGTTCATCCATTCATAATACCAGTAATAGCAATGAAGTTCATGTTCGCACAGATAATAGTCGTCATGAGTGCTGCTTGGCCCTGGTAATTCTAAGCCTGTTGATTGGAAGACATGTTTAGATTCACGAAGGTGAAATATGTGAAAACTCTACACCTTGGAATTAATGTAGTGTAGAGTCCTAACATCTCCCTGTGGTAAGAGGGATCTTTCCCTGTGGGCTTATTACTTCTTGCTTTTTCCTAAACTACTTTTCTTTCATCCTCCTCCTGATCACGAGGCCTGAAACAAAAGTTTTCCTTCAGGTTTGTATTCGTTGTTTCCTCGTATTGGTGGTTTTAACCAACTTCCCAAACTTTACCAAGAACTCATAAATGACTTCACCCAGTTTTCTTGCTGACCAACTTGTGGAGTGTACCTGCGGTGAAATTTTATGGAAAGTGTTTCCCTAGGAAAAAAGCTGGGCTATTGGACCACTACCAGCAAATATCGGGGCTCTGCGAGGGACTCACAGAAGGAGGAAGTAAAAGGGGGCTCTGAAGGAAGTCAGTACTCCAAGCGAGTGGAAACGGGGATATTTTCTCCACTTTGTCTCTGGGGGTGTGTCTATGTGGTGGTTGTATATCGCATTATTTGGGGGCTTGTATTTCCTCTCTCACTAAATAATCTTTGTGCACCATGTAATTAAGAAACATCCTCCCTTCCTGAAAATTTCAGAGCGGCCTAGATGCGAGGTAACGGATTGTGAAAGTATCAGAGCGTCATGTAGACAGTCGGCGTGTGTCTGCTTTATTTGAGTGCAGGAAATGTCAATCGCCAGATGCCCAATGCTTTTCTTTTGGTTCCCAACAGGTGTTAAGTATTGATGTGACCAACAGAAACATCAGCCTACATAATTTCATTTCCTTGACATGGAGAAGCACTCTGTGAATTTTAAGAACAAGATCCTATGAATGTCTTTGAAACTACTTCTACTTCGTGCTTATAAAATTATTGTGTGTTGCTAATTGGTTCATGCCCAGTGTGGGTAAAATATTTTATTAATTACGTTGTGTGTTTTGTCTGTGTCTCAGCTCTCTGGGATAGGCAGTAGGGAGGTGTGGAAAGTCAGTGGGTTACCTTAATGTCTGTATGTGATTAGTACGTTATCAGTTGTTTATCATAGAACATTTACTGAAGGTGAGCTGGGTCCGTGATGAAGTGTGTGTCTGCATGTGTACATGTGTGTGATCAGGGAACAGGCCTCACTTTCCTGCTAAATACACAAGGAAGAGCTTTCTAGGACAGTTCCAGGTCCTGAGCTAGCACCCCAAGAAAGTATCCAGAAAGAACACCTGCTAGTTGGTAATAGGGAGAGGGGAACAGAATGCTGAGAGCATGATAAACGGGGTAGAAGAGGCAAACAGAGGGAAAGGTAAGCAGGAAAGACGAGAGGAGATAGAAGATGACAGTAAGGATCATGACATTAACCAATGTCACCCCAATAAATTTAATTAAAAAAAAATTAGGAAGACTAGCTTCATGGGGAGGAGAAAGGAAGAACCAACTCACTTAAAAGCAAGAAGTGGGGTTAGGGGAAGTTCTTAGCATATGGAAGTAGAGGCGAGGATGGGATTTAAGCAGGCAGAGCTGAAGGAAGGAGTTTGAATGTAAAAAAAACAAAAAACCTTATTTTTGCAGTGGTGTGCTTTGAAATGTGTAAATCTTATTTCTCTACTGTGTGCCTAATGTACGTAACCACAATTCACACACACACGCATGCAACTTCCATGCCAGAGCAAAATAAAACAAGCAGATTTACAAGAGATTTTGAATTTTGTGATATTTTGACCATGGGTGATCTCACTTCAGATTAAGGCCTCTTCCTGTTCAGCAAACGCTTGTAAATTGATCTCGTTCTCTTTGGCATCAGAGTTCCTGCTGTCTGATCCACCGATGGAATGATCAGCCTTCTGAATATCCACCCTTTTCCTTACACCTTTGGCATTGGTTTTCATTAGATTCAGGTTCGTAAGAGTGTGCTCAGATTGTTATTGTTTTCATCTTCATAGCAGTTACTATATTTGGTTAAAAGATCAACTCTGACAGAACAGAATCTGCAACCCTATTGGTTAAAACACGAGATGGTTAAAATTTGCAGTAAAGAAATTATATATTAATGTTCAACAGGGATTTTAACTTTTAGTATTACTTGACAACGAGTGTGTTCGAAATGAATGTGTTTACCTCTCTATGACTTTTTTTAACACCAGGAAGCCATATTCTACTTGCATCCTCATGTGTCAGTACCTGCATAAGTCTACAGAAAATAATACTGTTAAATTGGCATGATGTTCTGATTATCAAAATAAGGGGCTCGTGGATGAAGGCTTGATTTAGTTCTTCTCTTTCTAGTTACTTGAGGTGTAAAGTTAGGCTATTTATTCGAGACTTTTCTTGAACGTCACTCTAAGAACCACTTTTGCTGCATCCCATACATTTCGATGTGTTCCATTTCCATTTTCATTTGTATTTTTTTATTTCTCTCTTGATTTCTTCTTCAACTCATTGGTTGTTCAGTAGCACATTATTAAATCTCCACATGTTTGTGAATTTTCTAGTTTTCTTCATGTAATTAATTTCCAGTTTCATACCATTGCGGCTGGAAAAGATGCATGATATGATATCAGTCCTCTCAGATTTATTAAGACTTGTTTTGTGGCTATAACATATGATCTTTGAAAATGTCTCATATGCAGTGAAGAATGTGTATTCTGTTGCTTTTAGATGGAGTGTTCTGTAAACATCTGTTAGATCTATCTGGTCTAATGTGTCATTTAGGGCCGATGTTTTCTTATTGATTTTCGGTCTGATGATCTATTAATGTAAGTGGGGTATTACAGTCCCCTGCTATTATCATACTTCTGTCTATTTCTTCCCTTAAGTCTGTTAATATTTGCTTTATATTTAGGCGCTTCTATGTTGGGTGCAGAAATATTTATAAATGTTATGTCTTCTTGTTGGATTACCCCTTCATCATGACTAACACCCTTCTTTGTCTCTTATTATATAGTCTTTGTTTAAAAGTCTGTTTTGTCTGATGTGAACATAGCTACTGCCGTTTTCTTTTGGTTTCGTATGCCTGGAATATCCCTTTGCTTTCATTCTGTGGATGTCCTTATATCTAAAGCGAGTCTTTGGCAGACAGCATATAGATGGGTCTTGTTTTTTATTCATTCAGCCACTTTATGTTCTTTGATTGGAGAATTTAGTTCATTTATACTTAAAGTGTGTTTTTCTGAGGTATTTTTAAAAACTATCACATTAAATAATGTGATCTAGCAAGTGAGGATGATAATGTCATAATTTCATTGTGATGATCAGCATAAACTATTTTGAGATATGTACAGTTTCATATGTGACATGAAAATATCTGTGATTCTGTTTTCTAAAAACTCACGTGTACTATTAAAACTACTGTGCTCTGTTGTCTACATTCATAATCTAAGTAAGTTCCAGTTAGAAATTAATGAAAAAAGATGGATTTTTCCCATATACGTTCACAGATTTCCTAAGTTATGCGCATTGGAGGTCTGGGGACTCTAGTTCAAGGACCTTTGGACTAAGCATGTCCGTGTCCCAGATTTCAGTTTATCAACTCGGTCACTATGGAGCTGCAACAGTTGCAAGAGTTCCTCGGTTTGTCATATATCTCTCGAATTCATTAAACCTTTTGGCTTTCAAGCAGCCAGTTCCATACAGATATGCAGATGTTTAGTCTAGAATTAGAAAGATTTTTAGCAACCCTGGGAAAGGGGGGGTCAGTGGAGGGATTGTCTGGGTGACCCCCTTAGTTCCTCTGTCTGGAGCAGAGCTGTCCATCTCTAAGCATAAGGTCTTATCCCATCACGCATGTTGGGTCCACCGGTTGGGGCATTCTGTGCTGCTTTTGTTTGGGTGAGAAAAACTCAGAAGCAATCTTTAGGTCAGGAGATCTGGTTAAATCTTTTCGTTTCTCTGGAATCACGTTTCCTCGTCTGCAAAATGCTGGTGTCTGACTAAAACTGATTTCTAAACTGTAGAGCTGTGCAGAGCCTCAAGGCCCCTCCTTGCTCTCTAGGAGTGGGGAGAAGGTGGCTTGGTGGGTTCTGAGCTCCCCACCTGGGCTTCAGTCATTCACTTGTTTATATACTGGAACAATCCTATTCGAATAAAGGTGATAGATAGATAGATAGATAGACAGATAGATAGATAGATAGATAGATAGATAGATAGATAGATAGACAGACAGATGGATAGATACACACACATACATATATGCTTAATATATAGCATATATATACTTAAAATTATTCAAATGGAATATATATATCACCATATACTTTACATAAATTATATATATATGTAAAAAGTTTGAAAATTAATACACCGGATCAGCAATTTTCCAATGTTCTGGTCCCAGGACCGCTTTGCACTCTTAAAACTTTTTGAGGATTCTAAGAGCTTTGTTTATGGTGTTATAACTACTGACATTTATCTTATTAAAAATTAAAATATGTATGTTTTCCAAAACAAATCAGTCAGAAGATATGCACTACTTTACATTTTTGCAAATCTCTTTGAAATCTGACTTAATAGAAAAACTGAATTCTCACGTCTGCTTCCACTTTCAGTCTTTTGTGATAGCACATGTTACATAGCTTCTGGAAACTCCACTGTATGCTCATGAAAGAGAGTAAGAAAAGCAAATATGAAAATAATTTTACCTCACAAACCCCCTGAAAGGTCACAGGCCCTCCCAGAGCACAATTGGTGAATCACTGCTCACGGGGACATATCTCTTTGTGGCTGCCTCATAGCAGCCCCTGCAAAGTAGACCTACACTTATCAGCCCTGGCCAGCTATTAGGGGAAAGGTTGGGTTCTTCTTGCCTTACTCTTCCTTCTCCAGGTCATGTAATTTCATTTTATCTCTTTGTACATGTGCCAAACTGAAAAAATAACAATCGAAACCCTTTCATATCTTGAGAAAGATATTTATTCATTTTCTTATGAAAAGCATCATTTTATAACATTAATTATCATAGGTACCTACAAAAACAAGGTCGTGTTGGCCTTAGCAGATATGGTCCGGGTGTCACCATTTCCTTCTTGTCATTGCAGCAATGTCATTGAGAGTTTTCTGTCTGGCCTTGGAGGGTGGTGCTCTGAAAGCTAAGGGTCATACATATTGTTGTCTTCTGACCCTATGATTCCAGCCATCTGCTTGCTTTGACCACGTTATGTGTTCTGCCGAAAGCTAACTCCACCATGTCTTCTTACTAATAAACCACTAGAAGATACAGGGTCATATGCTTATCTCTTCCCTTCAGAATACCTCTGTTACTTTTTCATTGATCAACACAAGGATGTGACCCAATATCTTTCAGTTGCTAATTAGCAAGAAGGAATGGCAAAGTTAGCTATTTTCTGTACTTTAAGAATCAGGTTATAGCTGGGCTCCTCAGTCAGCATTATCATGTGAATGATGTCACAAATGAACACAGAATATGAGGAGTTAACAGTGAAGTATTACAGAAATAATAGAAAGAGCTTATGTAATAATAAATCTCCTATCTTGATCTTTTGCCAAGATGTCCTAATTTGAAATGAGATCCAGGTACATTTTCCCCTAACAAAGGCTCTCTTGTACTAGAGCAAAAGATAAGGTGGATGTGTCATTCTAGGAGGTCATAAAGGCAGAAAGCAAGTCTCTCCCTCTCTCTCCCCTCCCCTCCCCTCTCCTCCATGCCCCTTCCATCCCCTCCCATCTCCTCCCCTTTATCTCTCTGCATACTTGCCACACACCGAGCAAATATGCACTACTATGGGTACTATATTACTTATGGATCATAGGTGCCATCAAAAGATGGCATGCTGGCATATATTGCTATGTATATATGTGTGTGTGTATGTGTACATATATATACACACACATACACATATATGTGTATATATATACATACGCATACATATGTGTGTCTGTGTGTATACACACACACACACACACACACACACATATATATATATATATTATCCTATATATACTATATACCTTCATATATTGCCTACGGGAATGTAAAATGTCGCCATCAGTTGGAAAACAGTTCTCCAGTTCTTCAAAAACTTAATGATAAAGTTACATACGATCAAGAAATTCCACTCCGAGGTATATCCCCAAGAGAATGAAGCTATGTGTCCACACAAAAGCTTTGTGCATGCATATTCATAGCAGCATTGTGCATAATAGCCCCATAGTAGAAGCTACCCAAATATATATCAACCGACGAGTGGATAAACATGATGTGATATATCAATGTAATGAATGTCATCCAGCCACAAAAAGGAATAAGAGTACTGACATCTGCAGGTGCCTGATACCTGCAACGACATGGATGAACTTTTAAATATGCCAAGTGGAAGAAGCCAGACACAATGGCCATTTATGTGACATGTTCAGAATAGGCAAATCCATCAAGACAGGAAGTCTTTAGCAGTTTCAAGGATGGAGGCGAGGAGAAAGGGAAGTGACCACTAACGAATATATCTTCCTTTGGGGATGATGAAAATGTTCCGAAATTAGATCGTGACAATGGCTGCACAACTTCGTGAATACACTAAAAGCCATGGAATTGTACACTTTACAAGGGTGAATCATGGTATGTGCATGGCATTTCAGTTTTTTAAAACCCACATTTTTTCTTAGCTAACTTAAGAAGAAACGAATCAGTGCTATTAGTGACTCATTGAAACTGCGAGAGGGCTAGAGAGTCAAGTTCGTACTTGGAACTAGGGACGACAGCTCAGTTATTCTGTGGGAGGTCCCACCACCACTGCCCTTGGCACATGTCTGCCAGCCTGCAAAGCCAAGACTGAGCACAGGGTGCCGAGAGGTCTCCCGTCCCTACTGCCTCTAAAATGACGTTTCTTCGCCATCCTGGATTCCACATGGCACTTCCACCTTTTTTTCCGCTTTCTTCTGGATCACAGGCTGAGCACAGGCTGCTTGCCTTGACCTTGGCTGAAAGGGAGACTGTGAAAGAGAATGTCTAGCCTCTTCCTTGGGGAGGCAGAATTCTCCAAGTGGGAATTTCCTTAAGTATTAGAAGGCTTTTTAAAAGATGCCGATCAGTCAGAGCGTGACAAATTTCCAGTGAAGGTATCTTCTTACTTTAAGATTCTATAATTTCTGCTTTAATGGTACTTTCTTATTTAAAACGATTGGTGGGAAGACTTACCTGAATTAATGAAGAGCTGAGTTGCACCAAGAGACCTACGGGAGGCAAAAACGGTGAAAGGCACGGTGCGATCAGCCAAGAGCTATTCATTCTTTGGCTCACTTTTCAAGGAATAGCTGTATATTTAAAAATACTTATGGATGTTGTGCAGAGCGTGAAGCACAGGCGATACACAGTGAAGAAGATGGGGAAGACCTTAGCTCTGAGCTCTTTCAGCTGCGTACACAGATAAGCAAGTATAATATTATGTGACAAGCAAAGTAATTGGATATAAACGGGAACGCAGAGGCATAACTATTAGAATAAAGCTCCGCCTTCCCTTTTATTAACAAATGAAGCTTCCTTCATGTCACAGGGAAAGAAAGCGCTCCTTTTATGGTCTATCAGAAAATATGCTTCTCCAATTGCCATGAACTTTACAGAGCAATAAATCAGTCCTGCCAGAAGCCGGCTGCATTGGCCCAGTCACCTTTGCTCAGTGCTCCGTAAGAACAGCTGAGGGATAGAAGCAGTGAAGAAGATACAGCTATGAGGTGGGTGCTTTCCCCACTGCAGGTGTGCTCTGAACAAGTAGTGCCCCTTTCTTCTTGTGCATGTCACTGTCCCCTCTGCTAAGTGATCTGGACAACCTATACTTTTCTTCTGGACCTGATATTTTTTTCCCTTTACATCGACTATTTGGAGTGGGGATGAGGCAGTGTGTAGAGTCGCAGGCTCACTGGAGAGGAGAAGTGTGTGACTGTGTGTGTGTATGTGTAGGGGGGTGCGTGTGTGCGCACGTGTGTGTGTGTGTGTGTGTGTTTGAGAGGGGGTAGGACAAATGGGAAGGTCGACTGTGTGATGTTTCTCTCTCACTGCGAGAAACCAAGGAATAAATGGCCAGATGAGAACATTCTGGTAGCTAGCCGAAAGTAGCAAGGATTAAAAGGAAAGTGAATGCATCTTTTGGGGCAGAGAGGGAAATGGCTGTATGATTATTAAGGCTATTAATAATAATCTGGATTCGAATTATTCTAAAATTGTGTTTGATACAGAAAAGTGCCTTTGATCAGGGAAGGTTTCTAAGTGCAGAAGAATTTCTACTGTTAGGAATCCCTATTCCTGCCTTCTTCCTGGATTATAATAGTTCCAATGGCAGAAAAATGCCTGGGATTGTCCTCAGAGCGTCCTGACCTTCCTGAGCCTCAGGTGCTGAACCTGCTCCCCCAGGAGGATTAAGGAGCCTGCTTCCCGCTTCTGGTTTGTAGAGGCCAGAAAGGAAAGTCTCCTCATGGAGAAAAACAACACTCGGAGAAGGAGGCTAACTGATGGACGATGTGTTTGCCATGGTAGTGAGTCATGGACTGTCTGTACAGGAAACTAAATTAGGTGTTGCGAGCCTATAGAGTGAGCCTCTCAAACTTCTTTCACTGCCTGCTCATGCTGTAGAAAGATCAGTTCAGCTACAGTGCGTTTAATAGACATCAGGAACAGAAAGAGTGGAGGCAGGGAGCCCGTGGGGAGGCTGTGGTCACAGGTCAGGGCAGAACCGATGGCCCGATGAAAGTATTTCCAGCACAGCTGGAGAGGAAGGAGCAGATTCGAAAGATATTGGGGAAAGTACTCTGACTGAACTGGCAACGGGCTGTGAGAACTAAAAGAAAGAGGGGACTCAAAAAAGTCACCTAGGTTTTTAAAGAAATTGTGATTCTGTTCCTCAAGGTATGAATTATTTGAGGAGCAGCCAATTTGGCAGCATTGGCAGAAGTTGGAACTCGGGTATGGGGAGAGTTGATTTCACGTGTAAGGATGTTGAATTTGGTTAAGTCTGTGGAACATCCAAATGAGACATCCAGTAAGCAACTGACTATATGAATCTAAATCTCCGAGCTAGAAATCCAGGTTGGATTGTCCTCAGTTGTTATGTGTAGTCACGTGAATGGCAGAGATTGCTCAAGGAGAGTGGGAAGGGGGCCTATCAGGAAAATGCAGGGCAAGTCGACATCTCATGAAACAGAGGGCCACAGAGAGAATTGAAGGGGAGCCGGAAAAGGAGGTGAAAACCACCAGGATGGAATGATATCAAAGAATCCAAAGGTGAAGAATTTTACAGAGGGAGGAGTAGTTGACGCGCTCGGTGGTTAAGACAGTGCCCATTGTATTCAGCAGCTAAATCGCTGGTGACCTTACTTAGCCAGAGCAGTTTCAGCGGAATGCAAGAAACGGAAGCCGCGCCAGTCATAGATGAGGAAGGTAACGCAGATAGGGCGACAGTAACTTTTGGGAGAGTTAGCTATGCAAGGGAGAAGGAAGTTATAGTGGTGTTTAGAGAAGAGCGCAGAGTCATCAAGAGAATTTAGGGTGACGGGATGTATTTATAGGAGGAAAGAGCAAATCCAGAGGGAGAGCTTCATAATACAAGGAAGAAGAGGGATGATTGGTGGAATAAGATTTTGAGAGAGTCAAAGGCTGTGAGTACTGGAGAATAGATACAAGGATTATGCTTGGAAAAGAGAAGGAAAAACTCTTCTATTGAGAAAGAAAAAGATAAGAATTTACCTAGACAAGGAACATTTTTATAGAAAAGCCTGGGCTGAGAAGCAGGGAGGTACAATAGTTTCTGCAAAATAGTTGTTTTGTCTATGATGTCGGAAATGATACTGACAGAGAGTAAGAGTGGAGATGACCAAGTTGGGGCTTGAAAAGAAGGATCACGTTTCAAATTTCTGCAGTGAAAAATGAGAGGAGCTCGCAAGATTGTCCGTCAGCTTCCAGGCCCAGTGTATCTGGGTGGAGGTGAACCCACTGGCTCCTACAGTGGGCCAAGAGCATCCACCTGGAAGGCCGATGTTTAGATCATCGGATAGATTGAGGTAGCAGAAGCCGATAAGGGAGCAAGGAAGATGAGAGCAATAAGAGATATTGAGGCCTCTGTCAGAGAAAAAAAAAGCCAGGAGAAACTAAGAGATTAAAAGAAAAGAAACGAGAACAGGAGCCTCAGTGTGATCAAAGAATAAGGAACTGTGTAATGTGAAAGCGAAAGGGCACGAGCTTCTGAACAGCGTCCAAACCTTTAGAGAACGTTTATGAGTTTATCTGAGCCAAACTGCTGACCTATGCTGGGGAGCAAGATTTCAAAAGCTCAGCGAATAACAGTTTTGCAGCTGCTTTTATGCATTTGAACTTAAGGAGGGAACCTCAGGAAGATTCCACGAAGGTGGGAGAAAGCAAGGTGGGTGGTAGATTACAAGAGAGCTAAGGAGATGATGTGCTCTCTTTGGTGGTTATGGGTTATTTGAAGGGTGTGTTAACCTAGATGCATAGAAACAACGGACAGGGCTTGCTTATGGCAAAGAGAAGCCTTTTACTAAAACGTTATGTGCTTGGGGCGTGTTTACCCAGCATGACGTGCCCAGCTAGGCATTTATGATCAGATCACGCTGTGAAGTTACTTTCTATAGAACCGCCCCCTCTTTTTTTTTTGCTCATGTCAGTAAATAGCAAGTAGGGGTTAAGAGTTGAGAAGGGAGATAATTCTGGAGGTGATAAATTTCAAAGTATAGCCAACATGTGGGATGACGGGAATGAGCGGTGACGTGAATCGCTGTAGTTGAAGAATGGCATATAATGCTACATTTATTATAATTAGAGGAGATGAATGAGAATACCTCCAGAATCTGACCTTATTTTGTAGATGAAGTAACACACATTCAAATAGTTAAAATACTGTCCATTAATATGAATCTCGAGACACAAATCGAAGTACTTTGATTCCCAACTCTGTATACCCTCCATACACCAAATATTTTTAAAAAAACTTGGGTCTATGCATGATCTTTAGGGCTCCCGTGAGCCACCAAATTTATATGAGTTCATATGCTGTGAACACGCAAGCAAGCTTCATGTCAGAATTCAGGATCAGGTTCATTTCTGTTATCAGACTTGGAAAAGAGTTAGTGGCCTCTGAACAGTTAAACACTTCAGCCTCATGGCCTGGGGATCAGAATGAGAAGACGTGAATTCAGGTTTTGTTACTTTTTCCCTCCCCAGTGTACCCTCCTCTCTACGGCCCAGACTGGGTATGAGGGTCAAAGTGGCACCTGAAAGGGCTTGCTGAGCCATCTCGACCTCCCATCCATTTTTCTCTTGTACTCTGTTTCTCTTCTCCCTCTCTCCCTCCAATTCTCTGGTATATTTTTTCCTTGGACAATACTCAATCCCTCTGTAGACGAAAAAGGCACGAGCCCAAGAGGTGTTTGTTGCACAGGCTAGAGTTAACTAGAGACACCGTGATGAGTGGAAACAAATATTCTCTGGATCGTGTAAAGAGGAATGCTAATAATCAAGTCATCTCGAAAAGGAGTTCCCATTCTAATCATGATGCTTATGTATTCTTTTAGATTGATGGAGCTTTGTGGTTTCCTTTAACCCTGTTATCTGTGTCCATCTAGATGGCGAGGAAGCTCAGTATATTCGAAGTCCTTCTGATCACCTACTTCGTAATTGTATTGGTCCTAGATATCCTCTTGCTGATTCTGGTGTTGGAGAAACCTGGTAAGGGAGATGCTTGTGGCTGCCGGGTTGGAAGGATTGGTGAAAGCAGTTCCCTCCGGATGCCAGAGATCATTTTATGCCTTCACTCTTCAGCACGCCACCACGTTGCATTATTCACAATCCACACCCACATCTAATTTAAGTGAATCTCCAAATGATACGTTCTTCTTCTGTAACTAAACCTTGAATGCTAGTGATCTTCAAGGTCTCCCAAGTATCATTTGATGCAATGCTGAAAAGATGCACAATTAGGCTCACCAGAGGCCTGTTTTTCAACCCAGAGTCATGAAGCAATAGAGCCTTCAAGGAGAAAGAACAGTTGAGGTAACAGTTCTCAATCCCATTACATCATGAAAACAGAAATTAGGTTATAGGGAAGCTGAGGGCTGATGATACACTTGACCTAAATATATCAATTATAATTAGCCTCTAAGCCATATTCTGATTGGAAAGGTTATGACTTCTTCATAGATACCTTCGAAACAGTTCTCTCACAGAAGCATCAAATGGAATGCCTTCTCCATGCACGCATTATACTCTAAATAAGAAAATAATATGTGTAATACAAAAATCTATTATCAATTACGATGGCATTCGAGGTTTATCCTGCTTGATAAATCTGCATTTATAAAGCTGACTTTATGAATGTAGATTAAGCATGCAGTAAAAAGAAATTGTACTGGCAGCAGACCTTGCCTGCTCAATCTCTTCACCATTTTTCACAGTAAACAGTAAGGCACTTTTCAGGAATAATGATGACTTTGAAAGGTGATTTGAAAACCATTGACATAAACCATTTTGGGCCTATGACTACTTTTTTTCCTAGAAAACTTTTTTTTTTTTTTTTGCATGACAAGTCCCATGAGATGACCATGTAGTGTATATGAATAAGTGGTTTCTTTTATTTAACATAAAACTAGATCTTCACACCTGCATTCACCACACTCGAATTAATGCAGAATAGTTCCACTTTTAACTGTTTGTCATAGTGGACTTACCTTCAGATATTTTGAAGCTATGTTTCTATGAGTTGAAAAGGAGTTTGTATTTAATTTTTATTGTGGTAACAGCTACCATGAAATCTACTGTCTTAACAGATTTTTCAGTGTATAATACAGTATTTTTATTTATAGGCACAATTTTATGCATCGGATCTGTAGAATTTTTTCATCTTGCATAACTGAAATTTTATACATGTTGATTAGCAATACCCCATTTCTCCCTCCCTCCAGCCTCTGGCAACTATCACTCTATTTTTTGCTTCTGTGAGTTTGACTACTTTAGATAAATCATATAGATGGAATCATGTGGTATTTACTTTTCTGCGTGTGGCTTATTTCACTTAGCATAATGTCTGCAAAATTTATCCATGTCGTCGCAAATGACCAGATTTATTTTTAAGCGGGATAATATTCCATTCCATGTAATAATGATATCCCATGTATATACCACATTTTCTTTACCCATTCATCCATCAGTGGACACTTAGCTTGTTTTCACATCTTGGTTATTGCGAATAGTGCTACAATGACTTGGGAATGCTAATATTTCTTCAATATCTTGATTTCAATTCTTTTGGGTAAATACGCATAAATAGGATTGCTGGATTGTATGGTACTTCTATTTTTTATTCTTTGAGGAACCTCCAAACTGTTTTCCACAGTGGCTACACCAATTTGCATCCTTCCCACCTCAGTATACAAGGGTTCTAATTTCTCCACATCCTCACCCACATTTGTTATCTTTTGTTTTCTTTCTCATAGCCATCCTAACAGATGTGAGGTGAACTCTCACTGTGGTTTTAAGTTGAAGTTCCCTGATAATTAGTGACGTTGAGCATCTTTTCATATACCTATTAGCCATTTGGATGTCTTCTTTGAAGAAATGTCTGTCCAAGTTTTTAACCCATTTTAATCAGATTATTCATTTTTGTTTTTGTTTTGTTTTGTTTTTGCTATTGAGTTGTAGGAATTCCTTATATGTTTTAGAAAAATTAGCCTTTTTTCAGATATGTGTTTTGCAAATATTTGTTCCCATTTCTTAGGCTGCCTTTTCGTTCTGCTGATGGTTTCCTTTGGTGGACAGGAGCTTTTTAGTTTCATGTAGTCCCAGTTGTCTATTTTTGCTTTTGTTGTCTCTGCTTTTGGTGTCATATCCATGAAATAATAGCTAAGACAAATCTCATGAAGCACTTTCCCTATTTTTTTCCTATGAGTTTTACAGTTGTAATGGTCATATGTTTCAGTCTTTAATCCAATTTTAAAACAAATTTTTTATTTAAATACATATACAAACAAGTGTAGAGTCATAAAGGTGGTAGAGATGTTTCGAGGTCTTTTTAAAATAAAAACAAAGGTATTGAAGGGCACCTATGATGCCCACAGTGAGTGTTGCCTCAAACTTCAGATGGAGTTTGGGTTTTAGATGGCTCATGGAGCCCACTGAACCAGATCCTACTTCTGATGCTGTTATATTGGGTGGGGGTATCACAAATGTGATAAAGGCTAAAGTAAGAATAGCCAATGTTGAGTGAAGGTCTTTATTTCAAATGAATACAATAATATCTTCCCAGTTTACCATCATAAATTGTTGAAAGTAAGTGAAAAAAAGCAAAATAATAATAATAATAATAATTTTAATAATATAATAAAAATACCCCCCCACTACGACCAAAAGAAGACAAAAAACAAATTCTGGAACAACTGGATATTCACATGAAAAGGAATAATGTTGGATCCCTAACTGACATCATATATGAAAATTAACTCAAAATAGATCAAAGATTGAAATATAAGAGCCCAAACTATAAAACTCTAGGAAGAAAACACAGGTATAAATGTTCGTGACCTTAGATTAGGCAACAATTTCTTAGATATGACACCCAAAACATAGCAACCAAAGAAAAAATAGGCAAATTGGATGTCAAAATAAAATTTTAAAAAAACTTTGTATTTCAAAGGACACTGTCAAGGTAGTAAAAAGGTAATTTACTGAATGGGGAGAACATATTTGTAAATGCTAAATCTGATAATGGTCAGTATCCACAATATATAAGGAAATCTTACAATTCAAACCAAAAAAGAAAAAGAATTCAGTTTTAAAATGAACAAAGATTCGGAACAGACATTTCTTCGTAGAAGATCTACAAATGGCAGATAAGCCATGAAAAGATATTCAGCATCATCAGTTATGTGAGAAATGCAAGTCAAAATGAAATACCCTTCACATCCACTAAAATGTCTGTAATAAAAAAGGCAGACAAGCACATGTGTTGGCGAGGATGTGGAGAAATTGGAACCCTTATATATTGCTAGTGGGAAAAGAGTTTGGCAGTTACTCAAAAAGTTAGAGTTAACTGTATTATTTAGCAATTCCACTTCCAGCTATGTTACCAAGAGAATTTAAAACACATGTCCATGTGAAAACTTGTACACAATTGTTCATAGCAGAATTCTGTATAATAGGAAAAAAGTAGAAACAACCCAAATGTGTATCATTTGAAGAATAGATTTTAAAAAGTGTTGTATCCATACAATGGAATCTGATTCAGCTATTAAAAGAACCGAAGTATCATTTCATGCTGCAACGTGGATGAACCTTGAAAACATTATGCCAAGAGCAAGAAGCCAGACACCAAAGGTCACGTATTTTTATGATTTCCTTTATATGAAACATTCAGAATAGGCAAACTCATAGAGACAGAAAATAGGTTAGCATTTGCTAGGGACTGGGAGAGGAGGGGAAGGAAATGATCGTAAAAGGGTATGTGTCTTCTTTTTGGAGTGATGAAAATGTCTGGAATTAAATAGTGGTGATTGGTTGTATAATTTTGTAAAATACCAAACAACCCATTGCATTGTACACTTTAAAGGGTGAATTTTATGGTACATAAATTGTGAATTATATCTCAATATAAATGAATCAAACACAAAACAGTCGCGCTTAACAGCTGGAGAAGTGTTAAAATTTGTATGCACATGTAGATGCCAGCTACTAGGGATCATTGCCTGGAGAGCTGGCTGAAAGTCTGTCACTTCGCCTACTTCCTTCCTGGAACTGTGGTCACACTACAGAATTTTTAATTTTGTTCTTTATTTCCTATGCAGAAACGTCATTTATTCCCGAATGTCCAGAGATCCCTGAATCAGAAAGGATAGACTGTGCTCCGGGCCAGACGGTGGCAGAGGTCAGAGAAATGAGTTCCCTGTCATTGGCCCTCTGGGTTTTATTTAAAAGAAATGAGTATGTGAAGTGGAGAGAGGGTAGCTGTGGAGTGGATTATGGGCCTCTGATTTGTTGGGAATGTTTTCTCCCTTGCCTTATCGATATGAACAACACTAAGGAAGTGAGGGAAGTAGGTGAGGGAAGAGTCTTGGCCCACGGAGTCAAGTCCAAGTGGAGGGAGAGTTCCCAGGACGTTTAAATGTGTCATGAATGTCAGTCCAAGGGTGGCCACGGAAAAGCTAAATGTTTGTGGGCTGGACTATGTACTCTTTGAGAAGAGCCATCAAGCCCCTGTGGATGACCGAGTCACTTGGTGAACTCAAGTGATTTGTAACAAGAGCCTTCTGGAATCACGTGACTGGCAAGATTGCCCAAAGAACGTAGATTTTTCTGCCTGAGTAGCTCCCACAAGAATATCAACCATTTGAATCCTGCTTAGTTTTGATTAACAACTTTATCATAAAGGTTGTATATGTTTAGATTTTATTTCTTTACTCCATATTTTATATTCTATATCCCATAACATCCTGTTAGGATGTTCATAAGCACTGCATTAAATGTTAGGTCACATTTAGGCAATATTGACATCTCAATAATTTTAAATCTTCCTATATTAAAAATAGAGAAAGTCCATTTAACTTCTTCATATATACATAAATATGTTTCTCAAGTGAGTTATGTTTTTCTTAATATATATTTTATTACATATGCATTATGAAGTTTTTTCCTAGATATTTTATATATGTAGTTTCTATTATAGATACAATCCATTTTATTTTCTTACTGGTGCTCGTCTATGTTATTGTGATAAAATTGAAAATGGAGAAAGAAGGAAATATATGGAAATATATAAGGGCTTAAAACTAAAATAGGGATCTTAGGGCAGATAACATGCAAATATAATTGTGTTCACCTGAATGTACTGGATTCCTTGTCTTACTGACTTTTATAGAGGTCTGTAGACTTTGGAACAATTTATGACAATGAAACTAACCTCTTGGACTTTACTGACCTCAGTTTCAGAGGCAGCAGAAATATTTAATGTCTGCTTCTGACTTAGGAAAAGCAGCTGTCCAGAGGTTTTCCAGAACCCCCAAACTCTTACTGCACTGATCCCCTCCAGCCTTTTTATTATCTGAAGAGGATGAGGCAGGATAATTAAATACATTTAAGAAGATTTTATAATGTGTTTGCTTTGTTTATAATAGGCATCAAATATCGATTTAGTTATATACCTGTAGTGGTTTTTCAGAGCAGTTCGTCAGATGTTGCATCTATCATACTTGTCAGTACTCCATCTTTTCCAAATGAATAGTATCGTGTCATATTCTTTTTTTTTTCAATCACAAAATCTATACGGGATACATTCCTTTAATAAGAAAGATTCGGACAGTTTGGTTATGCATAGAATAAAATGGGAAAGTCCTTATTTATAATGCTTCCTCTCTACCTCCAATTCCTGCCCCAGAATCAAGTCAAGAGCTTGGTGTATGCTCTTCTCTTGATCTTTCTATGCTTTTGCATATATTTATATATTTTGCACATATATTTATGTTTTGCACATATATTTATATATTTTTTGTTTTAACACAAATTTGATTATGCAATATATATTATTTTATAACTTGCTTTTTAAATTTAGGACATTTAAATCGACCACATGATTATATTTTTCAAATAGTTTGCTTCTATCGAGATGGTCGTATGGTTTTCTTTTGTCAATGTTGTGAATTACATTAAAAGATTTCTTAATTTTGAACCATTCTAGCTTTCTCTTGATAATCCTTAACTTGACTATTATGAATAAATTTTTTAATGCGCTAATGAATTCAGATCTAGCATTTAATTAAAATTTTATACATCATGTTTTTTTTTAAATATGAAATTGGCTTGCTAAATATTTCTGCTTAATTGTTTATTTACTTTCCTCATCTAATTTATTACCGGAATTATTCTAGTTTAATAAAATAAGTCAGGAAACTTTCCACATTTTTCTATGTCCTGAAAAGATACAGATATATAATATGAGAGTATTCTATTCTCCAAATTATCTGGGTAGGATATCATTTTTTAGGGAAAGATTTTTGACTACTTCTTATGATTTTCCATGGCTAATGGTAATTTCAAGGTTTTCTATCTCTTCTTGTCTAATTTTCATTATTTAATATTTTACTATTTAAAGATTCACATTACAGGTTCACATCAATTGGCAAATAGT
>NW_011888829.1:58742-62667 GCF_000151845.1 Pteropus vampyrus | reverse complement strand
GTGTTGAATTATAGCAGGAATAGATATATATGCCATTAGATTGTAACAAGGTCTCAAAGTGCATATTCATTTTCTCACATATGTGCACTTAAATTCAGCTAATAAAAATGCCATTTCATATCAGTGGTGGAAGCAAGGTCTATTTAGTTAATGCTGGCACCTGTCTCACTTGCTATGCTTGCTGACAGCACTGTCTCCCGGGACCTTAGATGAAAACCTGGAGCAGCAGAGCCTCTCGTGCCATGTTTCAAACTGATCACTACATACTTGCTTCTTTCCTCTTTCATTAATTACCGCTTTTGCGCATTAGTTTTTCATGTCGTTCTTGTGGGTTTATTTTCTTGGGTTGTCTACTGAGTCGTATATCATATACAACATCGATTTTCTCTCTTTCTTTGATTCCCTGTCTCCTCACCCGTGCCCTCATTTCAGTCTGTTTGGAATCTTCTAGCTGTGCAATGCTGTCTGTGTCCACTGGTCACTTCACTTAGTCTCACACTTTCCGTATCTTTGTCTTTGTGTATTATGTCCTAGGATAATACTAAACTTTATTAAAATTTTTTTTTTGTCTCAACGTTTCTCTTTTACTGTTTCCTTTTTATTATTCAGTCAGAATAGTAATAAGATTTAAATCTTGTTCAACATTTTAACTTTCAATATTCTTTGTTGCTTTTTTTCATAGAAGCAACAGCTGTGTGCCTCTCTCCGAAAATAATAAGTATATTTATTTCGAAGGCTGGTAATGTTTTTCTTTTCACTGTTTCTTCCAATTTGCTTCTTCTGCTTATTAAGCCCGATGCCTTTCTATTGCGGCACTGGTTTCTCTCATATATTTGGTGGTCCTTAACTGCCACCTCTGTATTTCGTTATCTGTGACCGCTCGTCCTGTAAACCGCGGCCGAGCATTTAGGACGGAAGGAAAAGACTGCTAGGTACACATCTGGGGCGAAGCGGGGTTGGTTTATTAGATGCCCTGCCTTCTGGCTCCCAGAATCTCTCCTCGTGCTCTCAGCCTCGGAGCAGATGTTGCGGGAGGCCCAACAATTAGCAAGCATTTAGCAGTAGCTGTCAGGAGCATCAGATCGGGCAGCTAAATGTTCGTACTACGTACTAGAGCTTCCTCATTAATCCGTAACCGTGTCCCGGGTCCTGTCCCACCTCTCCACACTGACTTGGCTTGGGGCACTTCCTTTTCTCCTCTTGTATTTTAGGCTATTTTCCCCTAGCGTTGCTATAATCTATTTTCTATGGTTCAGGAATTTCATGACATTCCCGGTCTTCTGTATTGTATATTTTGCTGTTTTATAATGAATTTGTATTTTTTTTTTCTTCATGGCTCTTCTATTACTTCATGTAAATCTGGTTGGGCGAAGAGGTGGGTACCTGTTTATTTCAACATTTAGATTCAATTTGCCATCTATTTTATTTATTTAACAAAATAATTTTTTGTAGAAGGTCATCTGAAAGTTGTAGAACCTTTAGAAAATACATCTCACCAAGTAATACTTTTTAAAATCCATAATCACACCACTCTGAGAAACCATATGCGGTTTATTTTTGCCTCGTGGATATTCTGAATTTTTTAATGTTACCCTCAGTTCTAGTTCTATCTTAAGGTTCTCTATTTTCATTTGCCTCACTTTTTTTTGCTTTTCAGGAATGCATTTCTTCATGCCATATTTTTAGCCATTTCCGTGACTCATCCTCATGAGAAAGTCCAATCTGCTTGTTCTGGCTCCCAGCTCCCCGCTGGTGTGCATATCATGTGCCTTCAGCCTCATTTCCCTCACTCAGTGTTCTTGGTACAATGAACTTCTGGTTTTTCTGAGTCTGTCATGCCTGGCTACTTTCTGTGCCTGGAATACTGTTGTACTATTCACCTGTCTAACCCCGCCTCACGCATTAGGCCTGAGCTTACCTTTCGCCTACCCAGAAGCCTCCCCACACCACTCACAGCCTCCTAGGCTGGCTACAATGGTGCAGGTCCCCTTAGCCTCTGGGCACACTGTAGCGGAGCACTCATCACAGCATACTGCCCTCGTCTGGGTTTACTACTAGACTGTACGTTTGCAGAAGGCAAGAACCGTGTCTTATCTATAGTCTTAGTTCCTCGTCTGGTAGATAATAAATGCATATTGGATGGTTGGGTAAACGTATGACTAAAAGAAGAATGAATAAATGACTGAAAATAATTATGACCTTAAATTCTTCTTGGAAAAAATTTGTTATAAATCGACAAATAATACTTCCCTTCCTTCACTTTATATAATTCTAACCGTGCAATTATTACAGGAAATGTGCAGATGGCGATATAAGTGCTGCTGGAAGCCTGTGACAAATACTGATGTCCCTAGGTGCTTCTTCCCCAGGAACTGGGGCTATGAAGACAGCAGTGGTACAAAAAATACAAGCACAGGTGAGCACTGCCCTAACGTTGCCCAAGGGAACAACTCTCAAAGACCAGATAAGTTGACTGCAAAATAAAGGCTAAACACTTCTCTCTCTCTCTCTCTCTCTCTTCCCCCTCCCCCGACCCCCTCCCCCATCCCTAGGGTTTACTGTCCAACTGAAAAGGTTGCCATCCCCATCTCTGTTTGGCAATGATATCAACGATGCCCTCTTCACAGCTGAATTTCAGACATCCAATCGTTTTCATTTCAAGGTTGGTTCAGTAGTTACCACCGAGGATTCCTCCGAAGAGAGCAGAGCCCCCGGCCTTGGCTCCCCGCGCAGAGGCGTGGAGGCAGCTCTGTCTCTCTCTGTGGGGTGCTCCAGATGCGATAAGCAGGCGAATTTTTAATTCGATGGGGGACATGTGATTAGGTGATTTCTTCTCACAAATCAGGAAACAGAGGGCAAAGAATGAGAAGCTGTTCTCACCGGGGGCTGTGTGGGGGTGAGACTAGTTCGTGGTTCCACGGGGAAGTGGTCTTATCCGGAGCTGTCCTTTCCGTTTCCTCTGACAGATCACTGATCTGTATAACAAACGCTACGAAGTCCCCCATGAAAGTAGTAAGCAGTTCAATGGGACTGCCGACACCTCCAATTTGAACTATTTCGTCGAGGTCACCCATAAACCCTTCAGCATCAAGATAACGAGGACGAGCAACCAAAGAGTCTTGTGAGCTCTTTCGACACTCTACATGTCTTTGAATATACAGCCCCGATACCATTCCTTCTGACTTTCTGTGGGCGGGCAAGCAGATAAGTATGACTTGGGAAAATCTTTGAACCTCAGAAAAATGTCAAAGCTTTTACTACCAATCACTAATACGACTAATCTGTCATGATTACAGAGCAAAGAATACTAAACTGTCATGTGCTGGTTTGCTAAGTTATGTAAATACACTTGTGGTTCACGTATATAATGAAGTAGGGAATTTTATTATTTTGGATTACCATTCATACTATAACTCAACTTTACGATTTATCTTTCCACATTATTATTTTCCTGAGAAAATTACCGTCCAGCGCCTAAGGCAGCCTAAGGCAGCTTCAGTCATAAATTGCACTGCAGGAAATACAAGGATTCGTGTTGGTAAAACCTGTATTCGAATCCTGAGACCAGCATGCCGCCAGTCAGCTGCGTGCTGCGCCGCAGAGCGCCTCCCCTCGTCAGTCTCGGTTTCTTTGTGGGGTGCAAGGCTGCGTCTGCTCTCTTCCCACGATCATTCTACTTGAGTAATTCTCCTCTAGAATGAAAGAAACAGAGGCCCCCTAGACGGGCCTTGCAAGGCAGCCTGGGAGCGGGCGATAACCCAGGAGACAACCGTTCCCCAAGCGGACAGGTCAAGGAGCAGACCGCGTCCCGGCAGAGGCAGCCGTTTGGTGACTGTCGCTCTCATTCCATGGCCCAGGTTGGACACGAGCATCGGGCCCCTCCTGTTCTCCCAGCAGTACCTGCAGCTGTCTCTCCGGCTGCCCA
>NW_011888829.1:51464-56212 GCF_000151845.1 Pteropus vampyrus | reverse complement strand
TACTTGTTATAAATTAATAAGAGAAAACGAAAGTTTATGAGTAAACTATAGATTACAGATGCTGGGATTGTGAGTCTTTCATTTATTGTATGTTTATTCTGATCACACTTATTGAGTGTCTTCTACGTGCTAAAAAAGCACCATAGAAGGCTTGAGAAATGCAAAAAGAAGTCAAATACTACCCTATCTTCAAGGAACTCAAAGTCTTTCCACGTGTGATCAATCACTCCAACGATCTGAGGCCGCCAATTGGCAAAGTTTATTCATTCATTCAATAAATACGAATTTAGTGAAATGAAACTACGTAAAAGGAATTGTGCTGTTTATGTTCTACTCAAACTGTAGGATGGGAAGGAGCGTTAGACACGTTTGCTCAAACTTCCTACTTTATAGATGAGGCAGCTCAGGTATGGAAAGGTGAAGTGCTTTGTTCAAGATGGCACATAAAGAAATAGGAAATACAGTCCTAGTGCCAGCGGAGTTATGATCAAATACGAGAAATAGGACACGGCCTGAAATAATATAATTGGAAACACCTTATAATAAATGCCATTCATGAAATTCAGAGGCATGAAACGGAGCACCCTGCTGAGGAGACTGTCACATGAGGGGACGGGGTGCTTAGGGAACAATGTAGGACACGTCTCTCAGATCTTCTCAGAATGTTGGCTTGAGTAACTTGTAAACTTGGATTTTGAACATAGTCCAGTATTTCTTCACCCATCCCACTCTTAACCCTGTCAGTCCTTATTCCTTTGTCCTTAGCACATACTGCTATCTGAAATCCTGTTAGACATTCATTTCCTCTAAGCTCTGTGAGAGCAGAACTGTGATTGCCTTATGCCTCTATATCCCAAGTGCCTACATCCGCCCTTGCCATGTCGTCAACACTCTGAAAATATTTATTGTGTGAATGAAGGTTCTTTCTTTCTCCCCAAGATGACATTGTTATTCAAACATTTTTTACAAATCCAATTATTGTAGTTGTAGTTGGCAAGGTGCATTTAGTACTTAGGAAAGAAAGATGCGAGTTGTGGAATTTTGCTAATTCCCCCAGGCAATTACTCTTGGCTCTGAGATTTTAGATCTGGGGACTTTACAGAAAATGAAATGGAGACAATGTAGCATCAGACATGATGCTACAAACAGTGTTCTTTCTAAATGCTTATACACTTCTTTATCTTTCTAGCTCGTCGGACGACCGTTCTTGCCTTCCTACTGGAATCTTGGGTTCCAGCTGAGTCGCAGGAATTATGGTAGCATCGAGGAATTGGAAGAGGTCGTAAACCGAAATCGTAAAGCTATGATCCCATACGTAAGTTGGAACTTCTCTTCTCTTGCCTAAGGCACCATTTCCTGTCTTTTATTTTTTGCATCTAATTCAACTTATTAGGAAAAATACAGATGGATAGATGGATAGACGGACACACCTACTTTGATAAAATTTTTAAATTAAATTTATGGGGAGACATTTGTTAATAAAATTGTATAGGTTTCAAGTGTACAGTTCAATAATACGTCATATGCATATTGCATGCTAAATTACCTTTGTCGTCATGGAAAGAGCACAGTTTATAAAGTCAGATGGAAATGATTTGGAATTTTAGCTTTAACTCTTCTTAGCCCTGTGCACCATTGAGCTGGTTAATTATCAACTCTGTATCTTATTTTGCTCCTTAATGAAATAAAAATGTAAGGCTTACTTTTGTGGACTGGTTGTGAAGCGTGTCCTACATGATACGTGTAAAGCATGTGACACAGAGGCTGAACTCCATCAAAGTTAGTGGCTATTTTAAAGAGAAAGCAGACTTGGTCAATAAGTGCTGATGACTCACAGTGAGGGTGTTTCTCGTAATGACCTTGTATCACGCCCTTCGGATCTAGCTGACTAATTTTGAAAGTTCTGTGATTGTAAAGCATTTATGATGTCCAATGTCCACTAGTAAATGAAAAGATAATTATTAAGTGTATAATATTTGAAAAGTCCCCTTCTGGAGTTCCATAATATGTGGTTAATGAAGTTATCAAAATAATTTATTTTGGGCTACATCTTTGGAGCTGTGGTACAAGCATATATTTGGTCAGTATCTAAAGGAAGATATTATGGGTGGAAATGGCTTGGACCTGGTTTTGGGATTTTTCAGTCCCCACCTTCTCAGAGTAGCAGTGAGGGCAGGCAAGGAGATGAGTTCTTCCTGTGAGAAAACATGACGGCCATGTTGTTTTTGTGTTAAGGAGAAATGATTATGTATTTTGTTTTGCTTCTCCTATGGCTGCTGTCTGCAAACACTCGATTCCAGGAGGAATCAGGCCAGCACTTGCCACATCTTAATTAATTTACAAGTGCTTTCCTATTCAAGCTTAACCGGCATTTGCTGCTATTTTGTAAATGAGGAAACGAGACACTGTGAGGTTAATACCTTTGCTGGGGTCACTACAGCTAGCTAAATAGCTGGGCCAGGATTCGAAAGCAGTTCTTTTGACTACACGTGGTGTTGGTTTTAGTTGATCCTCATGCCTCCGATGGGAAGGGACTTTGGAGATGGTGGCTGATTCAGAAACAAATGAGCTTTGCATTCATGGACCGGATCTTTCCCAGCACATGGCCATGGAGGGTACCTGGGTCCTAAATGACTACCAATACTGGAGCAGATGATGCTGTGCTGGCAACAGGCCACAAGCCACAAGCCACACTCCTTCTTGTCTGTAAACTAGAGTTTCTAATGCACAGCTACATGCAAAATACTTGCTGAGAAGACCTTTGTATTGTGTGGCAGATGGGAACAAAAGAGCACCTGGAGTCAACGAGTCTATCGCCAAAGCCCCAATGATCCCCCCACATACGCACTCATGCATGTGGCCATGCATGTGGCCGTGCATGTCACTTAACCCCATTACGTTTCGGTCTTCTCACTAAGAATGACACCTGCTCCTCACAGATTGGTATGTAAACACAAAAATAATGTGTGTACGAGAGTTTGGTTAATTCAAGCTCCATCCCTTTGTCATTTATGCTTGTTAATTATTACCCCAGTGGTTTTATAAGGCAAGAAGACCGTTTTTCTCCTCTTATGATATATTCTAGCTTGATGTTTAGGGTCCAGGTCAGTACATGGTTATAACTTTACCAATGCACTCATTCAAACGAAGATGGAAAGAGTTCCTATTTTGTGTCAAGCATCCCAGCTCTCAGCTTCCAGGGATGAACAAGACACAGTTCCTTCCCACAAGTTCTTCCCAGCACTTTAGACACGCATCTATCAGGGCAAAGAGATAAAACTGCAACCTAAGAGCACCTGCATCTCTCAGAAGGGGCTGATTTACTCCTAGGAGGAAGCCGGGTCCTGAGAGTTCCAGGACCATTAAGAAATGTGACATCTGTCTTCATGATTGAGAACCAGAATTATCAGCACGATAATATTTCCTGGGTTCTAACTGACCAGCACTATCTTCCAGGATGTCCAGTACTCTGACATAGACTACATGGATGCAAAGAAGGATTTCACTATTGATGAAAAGGCTTTTCATGGTCTCGCAGATTTTGCCAAGAACTTACATGATCAAGGACAAAAATATGTAATTATTATGGTATGTTTAAACACTTATTCTGTTGCTTAGTTTTTCCTTTAAAAATGCAAAAGAAATGCATAAAAGCAAGATTTATTATTTTGTTTATTCATTCATTAGAATCCCGGCATCTTAAATGATTCTGACTACCAGCCCTTTACGAATGGAAGTAAAAAGAGAGTATGGATCTTGTGGGACAATGGCTTTGTCATTGGGCAGGTAATATCTCAAAAAAAAAAATCAGAGTAAGTTACAGTCATTTGGGAAAGTTTGTGCTTTTGATATGAAGACAGGTGGAAGGCAAGTTACAGTATCATTGCTTGTTTTCATGGCTTTCGAGGTTTCTGTTATTTTTAAAACAGTAGATAGAGCAATCGAATGATTAAATTTCAGAAGGATTTACTTTTTAATTGAAATATGTTTGACATGTAATGTTGTATAAATTTAAAGTGTACAACGTGTCCATTATATACTGCAGTATGATTGCCATTATAGTGATAGCACCTTTATCCCATCGCATAACTTTCATTTCTCTTTTGCAGTGAAAATAATAAAGACCTAGTCACTAGTAAGCTAGTCCCTAACCCTCTAATGATATGGATAATTGAGAAGCAATATAGTAGTAGAAGAAAGGTCATTTATTCTTAAAATTCTTCTGCCTCATAATTTCGATCTCTTTCCTCAGACAAAAATTCAGCTATGATAACGTAGCAAGATGCTGATAGGCTAATGTGAAACCTGTCTCAGCCAATATATTTTTAATTTACATGAGACTTATAGATAGAGCCCAGCCTTTATTCCGAGGTAGCAGTTTCAGGCATTGGAGCAGGCCATTGAGGAACCCGTCTTCAGGGCAGCTGAGCATTTGAGAGTATTTTAAATCAAATCAGGTAGGCAACCTTCTCTTTCAGTTTTGTGTAGGGTCAGCCCTAGATGATTGGATTATGGGAGATTTACTGAGACTGGTACTCCATCTGAAAGTTCATGTGTCAGCAGCTCTTGTCGTGCGTGGGCTGTTAACTTGGCAAAACTTGTCTCTTCAGGGTTATCAATCCTTTACCTAACTGCTCACTTAGTCCCTGTCACTGACTTTGTCTGCAATACTTAATTCTGCTTACTTTCTTTTTCATTGATTCTGACTTTTCATGAGACAGTAGAGAAGTTGCCCTCCTTCTCCAAAC
>NW_011888829.1:35524-51414 GCF_000151845.1 Pteropus vampyrus | reverse complement strand
CCTTCCCACAAGTTCTTCCCAGCACTTTAGACACGCATCTATCAGGGCAAAGAGATAAAACTGCAACCTAAGAGCACCTGCATCTCTCAGAAGGGGCTGATTTACTCCTAGGAGGAAGCCGGGTCCTGAGAGTTCCAGGACCATTAAGAAATGTGACATCTGTCTTCATGATTGAGAACCAGAATTATCAGCACGATAATATTTCCTGGGTTCTAACTGACCAGCACTATCTTCCAGGATGTCCAGTACTCTGACATAGACTACATGGATGCAAAGAAGGATTTCACTATTGATGAAAAGGCTTTTCATGGTCTCGCAGATTTTGCCAAGAACTTACATGATCAAGGACAAAAATATGTAATTATTATGGTATGTTTAAACACTTATTCTGTTGCTTAGTTTTTCCTTTAAAAATGCAAAAGAAATGCATAAAAGCAAGATTTATTATTTTGTTTATTCATTCATTAGAATCCCGGCATCTTAAATGATTCTGACTACCAGCCCTTTACGAATGGAAGTAAAAAGAGAGTATGGATCTTGTGGGACAATGGCTTTGTCATTGGGCAGGTAATATCTCAAAAAAAAAAATCAGAGTAAGTTACAGTCATTTGGGAAAGTTTGTGCTTTTGATATGAAGACAGGTGGAAGGCAAGTTACAGTATCATTGCTTGTTTTCATGGCTTTCGAGGTTTCTGTTATTTTTAAAACAGTAGATAGAGCAATCGAATGATTAAATTTCAGAAGGATTTACTTTTTAATTGAAATATGTTTGACATGTAATGTTGTATAAATTTAAAGTGTACAACGTGTCCATTATATACTGCAGTATGATTGCCATTATAGTGATAGCACCTTTATCCCATCGCATAACTTTCATTTCTCTTTTGCAGTGAAAATAATAAAGACCTAGTCACTAGTAAGCTAGTCCCTAACCCTCTAATGATATGGATAATTGAGAAGCAATATAGTAGTAGAAGAAAGGTCATTTATTCTTAAAATTCTTCTGCCTCATAATTTCGATCTCTTTCCTCAGACAAAAATTCAGCTATGATAACGTAGCAAGATGCTGATAGGCTAATGTGAAACCTGTCTCAGCCAATATATTTTTAATTTACATGAGACTTATAGATAGAGCCCAGCCTTTATTCCGAGGTAGCAGTTTCAGGCATTGGAGCAGGCCATTGAGGAACCCATCTTCAGGGCAGCTGAGCATTTGAGAGTATTTTAAATCAAATCAGGTAGGCAACCTTCTCTTTCAGTGTTGTGTAGGGTCAGCCCTAGATGATTGGATTATGGGAGATTTACTGAGACTGGTACTCCATCTGAAAGTTCATGTGTCAGCAGCTCTTGTCGTGCGTGGGCTGTTAACTTGGCAAAACTTGTCTCTTCAGGGTTATCAATCCCTTACCTAACTGCTCACTTAGTCCCTGTCACTGACTTTGTCTGCAATACTTAATTCTGCTTACTTTCTTTTTCATTGATTCTGACTTTTCATGAGACAGTAGAGAAGTTGCCCTCCTTCTCCAAACTAATTCTTTGCTTTTGCTATTTCGTTTGAAGTGAGTTTCTAAAATATCAGACAGGCCGATATTCATATACGAGTACAAAATCGGTGGTCATGGTCACATAAAAATTGTTTTATCTAAGAAGTAGATTATCCAGACCCATGAGTCATTTCAGTAGTACTCATATTGGAATGGTATATAATTAGGAACTTGCATATAATCACAAAAATTGAATTAGATAAGTTACCTCCGTTGGCCAATAAATAGCATGAATCATTTGATCTGAGATGTTGGCAGAGGTAGTAGGAGTGGAGATGGTGTGGGTTAATTATAAAGGACTTTGGTTAGAATGACGTTTCCTGGGTCTGCTCTAGGTAGACTTGCTGTAGGTAACACCTTTGTAACACCATTTGTTTCTTGAAGTTCAAAATTAGCTCTGTTTATTATTTGGTGCCCTTCACCTAATACAAAGAACCAGGATCGAAAGAGAGAGAGAGAGAGAGAGAGAGAGAGAGAGAAAGAGAGAGAGAGAGAGAGATTGATTCGTTATATTGCCTGAGCATAAAGTTGTCCTTAAATGACAACCTATAAATTTGTTGGGGAAATAAGCAAGAGTATATGCACCATGGCTTGTATCCTGTCAATTCAAATTTATAGTAATTGGGCTATGACTATATCTTTGTGCTATTTGTAGAAAATGTTAAAAGCTAATCTGATAGGAATAGATAGGAAGAGAAGACAGAATAAGAAATATTTGATTTGAGTGAGAAGCACAAAATTTATTTAACCATTTGAAAAAGATTGTTCATATGCCACCCCCCCCCCAAAAAAAAAACCCAATGTCTTATTTATAAACAGCATTATTCAAAGCAGGTTTTAGACGACCTTTAATGAACAACACATTAAATTCAGTCATTCTCTTCTAAAATATTATATAGTTAGACTCTCTGGTATCTTAAACAGGTCTTCCAATTGGCCTGAAATAATAAAATTTTACTTTTTTTATCATAGAAAAAAGATACTTGTTGGCTTTTTATCTATATAATCAGTTGTTATTTATTTATTTTTCTTTTCTTTTCTTTTTGTCTTCTTTTGGTTGCTTGCATCTATTTTATCATTTAATTTTTGGGGGAAGGAGAATCGCGGATTTTGATTCCGAAATACTAAGGTACATGGGTTTGTGACAGAAGAAATATTAGCCAGCAATAAATGCGTGAGTGAAGCATCAAGCAAACTAATTGCCGTACCCTCCTTTGTTCCTTAGGGGTACCCTGGATGGACGGTCTTTCCTGATTTCAGTAATCCAGATTGTACTCAGTGGTGGACAGAAGAATTCCAAGCGTTTTATAAGACCCTGGAGTTTGATGGAGTGTGGATTGTAAGTTGTTATTCTAGGATCGAACTTCTTTTGGAAATGGATGCTTCGAGTTTTGAGATGAACTTTGATCCTAAGCTGGAATAAAATAATTTATTTGACATTGCTGAATGCCGAGCTTAAATGCAATAAATTAGACCCCTCGAGACCCTGGATTTTAATTCCAGTCTGCCACCAACGGGTTATTTCTTCTTGAGAAAGTTTTTTGCTTACTCGTGGCCTCAGCTTTTTCCTCCATTAACTGTCTTTCAGCTTAAAAATACTGTTTTTTAGAAACTACAGTTCCTATTATTTGTAGCAGTGATTCATTAAAATTTAATCATTAGAGACCAATTTAATGGGCCCCTTTTATTTTTTAGAAGCTAGCAGGTGGTGACATTTCTTAGAAATTTTGTTTACGGGATCACATATCACCTATTTTTAATTTATTGTAAAGAAATGGATGTGACTTTAATTATATCTTCTCTTTGCCCCACATCGAGTGGAATAAAAGACAGGAAATTATAAAATAGACTATTACCCTGTATTAGGTTCTTTAAAACAATACGGAAACAATATTAGCAGCAATAAAAGCACGACCTATAAGAATCAGCCTTTGGAATGGTATATTCCTTAATTAACTGATTGAAATCAATGTATAAAAGGTAAAATGTACCTGATATCATTTAGAATTGGAAGTCACCTTAGGTACAGTCAAATTCAAAAGATACAACAGGGGTCAAGCAAGTTTAGGAAGATTACTTAGGATTCCCAGCATCAGTTAATAAGGGAGCCCAGATATCTGCCTCCCAGTTCAGTAAACAGCTAACTGTATATCATCAGTAACATTTTCCACTTTGTGTACTTTGTGCCTCTGAAGGAAATGGATGAAGTTTCTAGCTTTCTCCCCAATTCTGCTCGTGAGTGTGAAGACAACAGCTTGAACTTTCCTCCTTTCACCCCTCGTAAGTTTGCACCTGTTGGCTGATGATGAAGGCGTGGGACGTGTTTAAAGCAACCTCCGTGGAACACAGCGTGGCCGAGAGCTATTTCACTTCCCAGTTCCAGGGGCCCCACCCCAACCCTCTGTCCACCCTCTCCTGGAGACTGTGCTGCCTTGTTTGGTCTCTGAGGACCTTTTCCCTGCTATAGTCCAAGGGCAGGCATGTGGTGAAGGTCATACCCCGCGTGGCTGTACCTCCTCTCTCGAGTCTACATTCTTCTACCTGTTTACATCCTTCAAACCCCTCAGGTGGTTCTAGTTCAAACTTTGTGAGGATATCAGAGTATTGGAAGTGCATACTACCTTCCATTGGAGTAAATCTGTAATCTTGTTAATTTTTTTATGTGTTTGTTTAGCTTATTACCAATAGTTTAAAGAATCAATGGTTCCTATTAGTCCTTCCTATTTATAAGTCCCATTTCTAGTCAAAGTCAACTTGGTTGTCCCAGATTTTGAGAGAATTTGTGTGTGTATGTGAGATTGATTGATTGATTGATTGATTGATTATGCTGTGGAAACAAATGACCCCATTTCAGTGGATTAACACAGTGAAAGTTTCTTTTTCACTTATATAATACTCTCGCGTGGGATGTGTGGCTCTCATCCCAGTAGTGACTCGGGGATCCAGTTACTTCCATTGCCTGGTTCTCCTATCTCGGAGTCCTTTGTTTCCAGCTTCCTAGGTGAGAGAAAGGATAGAGGAAGCTTTAGAGACAGGCCTGGCAGTGGCGTGTATTCAGTTTGCTCACATTTCTCTGGCCAGAGTCCAATCACAGAGCGTCAGCTAAACTTCAACAAAAATGTGAAATATAATCTTATACTCCCAGGAAGAGAACACTGGCTTGGTGAGCATCTGGCCAGTCTCTGCCAGTTTATTCTGATTTGTTCACTTCACTTACTCCCTTGAGCCAAGGTTTAGCTGTTTTTTGTTTTGTTTTGTTTTGTTTTGTTTTGTTTTTAATCCCTTTTGGTCACTGAAAGAGTAGAGAACATTTTAGGATGAACTTTGACTTCAAACCACTTAACTTCTTGTGAAATCTACCATTTGCTTACCCTGCTTATTCTTTATTCTTCTCTGCTCAGTCTGTGTTCCCCCAATCTTTTTCACTGTGGATCAGTTTATCATACTTCCCTTTGAATTTCTTAATCTTCTTCTTAGCCAAAACTAAGTTTTGTTTGTTTGTTTGTTTGTTTGTTTCCTATAGCACACTGCAATCCTATCACCTTCTTCCCTTCTTCTGGCAAGCACCGCATTCCCTACCTCCCGGCAAGCATTTTGTCTACCTCCATGCATATGACCAGCTGCTCTGCCTCATAGCTGGTCTGCTTCCCACCTTCTCAGGATTGGACAGTACACATTAGTGTGAGAAAGATTTAGATAAATTACCTTCGTGCATGGAAAAATTTTAGTGTCCTTTCTTATCATTGTTGTGGTTGTGAATCTCAGTCTGGTATAGCTGTGAATCTCAGCTATACCAGAAATATAATTTCTTTATATTTTATAATTGAATGTAATATCTCTCTCCAAATCCTGATTCTGTTGGGCTGGTGGGAAAAACTCAAACTCAGTCTTTCCTAGTGCCACCACTTTCTGGAATTGTGCCTCGGACTGAGGCCCTATGAACAGGCCAGGCTCCGTGAGGGAGGGGAGACGTGGCCCCCAGTGATTGGTCTACAAGGGAGAGGCGGGGAAGAACAAAACTGCAAGCCACAAGAAAGAAAACGTTGTGCATTTTAGGCATGAAAAAAGGGGGAAATGCAGTAACGATGGTGATTTCTAGAGGCAGGATCTGAGTTTTTATTCATGAAACTACCCAAATATCATATCTCATTTTTTTTTTTAAAGAAAGGTCATCGAGGTGCGAGTGCTTGTAATATAAGAGTGAATATGTTCATTTTTCACGGCCCTCATATCTGTGTTTTATACACTCAATTCTTCTTGATTAAATATATGTAGATATAGGTGTGTGTTTTATTTTATCTCAGATCAACTGCCCATTGCTCTGGGCTTATTTCTCAGTTGCCAGCACCATTTTTTGTGAGCTCGGGGGAATGCAAATTGATGGCAGAATTTAAAATCGGGAAAGGATTTTGTCAGGTGGAGACTGGCGGGGAAGTTACAGGAACCAGGAAGCAGATGCCTGTTCCGGCTGGTTGACAGCGAGGTGCCTCACTGATGCGTCTCTCCCCCCACAGGAGTTCTGGACCGCTCCCTTTTCGCAGGCACCCTCTGCATGGACACCGAGTTTTTCCAGAACCTTCATTATGATGTCCACAGCTTGTATGGCTACTACATGTCAAAGGCCACCGACACGTAAGCACTTGGCTTTCCCCACGATTCCAGATGTGGGCAGCTGGCAGATAGGAGGTTTCCCTCGTCATCTCTAAATGGGTCTTTTCGAATATATTTTGTGATTGTAGGGACCTAAAAACTCAGATCTGACAGGCAACCTAAGAGGTCTTATCTAATCTCCAGGTTCTGCGCAGGACTGTTTTCGATTGGCTTATGACTAAGGAGCCTAATGGTTTTAAGGATATTAGTAGGCAATGATGTGCAAGGTATTTAGAACCCTAACTGAAAGTCAGCCCTTGCTTGGGTCCTATTACTGAATGTGCTAGGGTCGCCACACTGGGCTTGCCTGATTTAGCGAATAAAAATAAAAGACACCGAGTTAAGTTTGCAATGGACATAATTATACGAAAAATTATTCATCGTTTATATGAAATTCCGGTTTACCCGAGTGTCCCGTATTTACCTGGCCATGTTATACCACGCCCTCCTGGCTTCCCCGCTACTGCCTGCCCCCATCTCCCTCTCAATTCTCCCTTCTGCCCCAGATACAAATGGGGCAGTAGCGGGGAAGCTACCACACACCACTGCCACCATCAGCACCACTCCTCTGTCTAACAAAGACAGATGCTTCCTACAAAGCATTCAGTCCTTTTGATACCTTGTCACAGGGATCTTTTGCTAATAACTTTGTAAATGGGGGAATAGCTCCCTGCAAACTCCCCCCACCAAGTTCCTTCCTTGGAAGGTGGTAAAATATAATCATTACACCTACGAGAGCAAGGAATTCAGGGCTAAGCTTAAGAAGATTTTAGTTTTAGATTTACAAAACAGATGGGGAAGCTAAAGTATTCGGAGATTTGTCGGGGCCTTCCAGTGGCTTAGGAAAGAATGTCTTAGACGTTCTCTGCTTGTTTTGTTTTAGTGCTTCTAGGACTCCGTGGTCCCCACCACGGAGTAGGGGCAGGGAGACTCTGATGTGCTTTATGGGGCTTTTCTCAGTCCTTTCATTTGACTTCACTGACCATCCTTTGAACGCTTCGGTTGAGAGACACTGCTCCATCCAGGCCTCTCTTTCCAGTTGTCCCTTCTCAACTTCCATATCTGAATCTTTTCCATCTACCCTCCATTATTGATAAATCCGAGGCGTCAATATCCAGGCCTCTTTTTTCCCTTCGCTGCCAACGCAATAGGCACTTTATTCCTTGTCGGTTTTTACTGTAACTTATTCTAATAATTTTAAAATTTCCGATGCTCGCTTAGGTCTCTCCTTGATTTTCAGACCCAGATGTCCAAAACTACCTTCCGACCTCCCCTGCCAGCTGTCTGATAGTTCCTCCGATACCGCGCCTCTCACTCTGTTGCCTGGTAACCATGTCGGAAACCGTTACATTCCCTCTCTTGGTCAGGAGCAGCACCCACCTCATCTCTCAGACTCGCGAGTGAGAAACTTGGTGTCATCCTTGAGTTCTGTCTTCAATCCTTTTAAAACGAACTTCTAAAAACAGTTCTATAACTGTCTCCTTTTATCTCCCACTGACACTTCCTAATTTAGGAGATCGTCACTGCTCACTGCGCACATAAAGCTTACGCTAGTCCCACGACTGGTTGCCCTTCCCTGACTTCCGCTTTATCTCCCACTCATCTATCCTCTATTCTCACTACTCAAAGTGTGGTCCAAGGACCGGCAACATTAGCATCGCCTGGAGACATATTAGAAATATAGCATCTTGGGACCTCACCCTAGACCGTGGAAATCAGAATCTGCATTTTAACAGGATTTCCAGGCGTAGCGAATGAATGTGAAAGTTTAAAGAGCACTGCTCTATACTGCTGTCAGAGTGACCTTACTGAAACACACGTCCGCTCGGTGGAAAATCATCTGTGGCTTGGTATTTTCTATACAATAAATAAATCCAATCGCCCTAGCAAAACTGTAAGGCACTTCATAAATTAACTCTTAGATTTTTTTTTTCTTCTCATCTTTGCTAGTCCTCTTATTTTCCGCTCTGACGAGACACAACTGCTTATTGTTCCCGGATCGAAACGCTATTACCTTCTCCCCAATCTTCGCATGTGTTCTTCTGCACTGATGCTCTTCCCCGCCCTGCTCTTTTTGCAAATACGCGCTTATCTTTAAAACCTCGCCTCGGATGTTAATTCTGGAAACCTGCCTGACGGTCTCAGGAAACGGTTGGTTATCCCCCTCTTTTTTGGTGCTACTTTTGTTCCTATTGCAATATGCCTATTATGCAAACATCTCGTATTGTAATTTTTAGATATTTAGTTTAGTTTTTTGTTTGTTTGTTTGTTTGTTTGTTTGTTTTTGCTGGTCTGTAAGTTCCTCGAGGGCACAGTCACCCCTGCGTCTTCAGCCTGAGGAACACTGTGTGTCCCAAAGACCTGTTTGTTGCATAAATGCCTGGCCTGAGGAAGTGAAGAAAGGCAGAGTAGGCCCACGGGGGATCTGATGAATTAGAGACAGAGACTGCTTATTTTGTTTCCAGCACCATTTTGCCCTCATGACTTAATATTATGCTGGATTGTCCGGGAGACAGAGTCCTTGTCCAGTAAATGCAAAAGGTTTCGTTTCGACAAAAGAGAAGCTTCAAGAAGGACACAGATTTGCGATTTTGTTATCTTCTCATTTCCGACTTCTTTCTGTCTTACTCCGTCTTTCCAGGGAAATAAACTAGGTGAATGAGACCCCCTTGTTCTGCTCTCTTTCGACTCTTAGATGCTTCTAAGAATGGAAGGTGGGGACGGAGTGGATAAATGGCCAGGCCGAGAAAGCGAGAGTAACAGAGGGCAGGAGGTGGGAAAGAGGTGTTCAAATCCCTGTATTGCTTGTGTCTCCATGTGATAAAAGTGCCATAAAATCATGACAGCGTTGGTTAATATGTTCTAATAGCTCTGGTTAATGGGTAAAAGGTCTAAGTTCCCAGAGAACAGTGGCCATAAGTGGAACTTGGCCTTTGGGCATTAGGCAGAGTTGGTTAAAAAACAGATAAGATTTTCATTCAATAGAATCTGGACATCAGGAGAATTTAAGTCATAGATCTGATGAATATTTGGGAAGCTGAGAATATAGTTTGGGGACCATAAACCATTCACTGGTCTACCCAGAGAATGAAATTCACTTTTATCTGAGCTGAAAGCAGAAAGAGACCAGATCCTCTCTGAGATCAAGACTTGACCATAAATAGGTCAAACCTGAGGAATGCAGAATAGAGACTTAAGGATCTTTGAATTATATTTTTCCTCTAAGTGGGAAAAAACTAGATTGTTATTTAGTGTGTACTACCATAATAGCCTGGCCCTAAACCAGAAACCCAGATAACTTTATCCCTCTTTCAGTTTCATTTTATATAACCCGAATGTGTTTCTTTCATGATTGATGATTGCCGAGTGCCATAAACCTTCTAGCCAGGGGTAAAGGCAAGGGAGCTGCTAGTCTATATCAAGGACAGATGAGGACAGGAGTTGGACAATGAGTCCTCTCCTCCACTCTGCCCCCGATTTTTGGTCATTAAATTGTCAGAATGGAACACTTCACTTTCTTAAACCAGCCTTCTAGTTCAGAATTTTCTCCCTTTGGCCATTTTAAGTCATTTTGCATGTATAGACTCCCCATAGCATCCTTGGGAATACAAAGAGGGGAAGCACTGGTGGCTGTGATAGTGTCTGTGAGGAAATGTACCTGGTGGCACACTTGTCTCAGACCATCTATTGGAAGGAAAGATAGCAGAGCTCGCCTGCAGAGAGCTAGAAGCAGTGATGACTCCGGTATTACCATCCCGTAGTTGTATTATTGTTCAGCTTTGGAACACTAAAGGAAGCTGTGAATTGCTTTGCACGGAAGAAGGCAGGGAGGGGCACTTTAGTAAAATTTCTTTGCAACAGAGTGTTCTGAATGAAAGCTAGGAAAATAGCCTGTGTCTATCCCACCCCATCCCCACCCCATCCTTTCTGAATTCCTTGTTCTGAATTCCTTTGCTTTCCTTTCTATATAGTTTTATTTGATCTGTAATACGATGAAAGTAACATTTTATATTTTAATTGCTTTTAACTTCACAAAGAGTATCATATGTCGTCTTAGGAGATGCATTCCATTTAATGTTAGTTTGCATAGGTTAAGATTCCCTAACACTGGGAGTTGCTAATAATAAGTTCTGGAACTTCAGAGGATCCCAGGCACCTAGAGATCGGCTGGTGCACGAACGCCCCTCTCAGGCAAGCAGCAGGTGTGGGGTTCCCACCTGAGCAGGTGTTGCGCTAAACAGGATCATGAGTGGGCAGCAAGGCATGGAACCAAGGGACATTGGGAAAACTTTTTCTAGAGGGAGAAGATGGGGCCAAGACCCCGTGGTTCCGATAGATTGTCAACCCAAAGGGCCAGAGCTCAACCAGATCTCACAGGATGGAGAAAACGTAATCAGGACAGGGGCCTAGAGAAATTCCTTGGCCAGCTGGACTGTAGAGGTTCGTACTGTCTTACGCAAGGTCCGAAACCTTATCCAAAAGTGAGAAAGGAGCTTTTTAAAATGCTAATCTAGTTCGCTCCCCTGGTTCACGATACCCTGATACTTTTTCTGAGTTTGGGAAGCCCACTGCTGCCCTTGGTACAGGTATGTCCTAGACAGTCCCAGCTTGCTTCACGTTCAATTGGCATATTCCTTTTCAGGGCCATGAAGACTATCTTCCCCAATAAAAGGAACTTCATCTTATCCCGTTCTACTTTTGCTGGATCTGGCAAATTCGCTGCTCATTGGTTGGGGGACAACGCGGCCAAGTGGGATGATCTCCAATGGTCCATCCCCAGTATCCTCGAGTTCAACCTGTTTGGTATCCCCATGGTGAGTTTACGCTCAGCCAAGGAGCTTTAACCCTTTGTCCTTTGACATTCTTTCCACGATCAGCTTTTGAGGGGTCTGAAAACCAAGGAGCATATGTCTCACTGTGATATGTGTTGGAAAAATCCATTTCTACGTGTGTTGTGAGCTGCCTTCTGAAGACAGGATGATAACGCTTTGTCATTGGGTTGTCATCCATGGAGTCTCTGAGGTCAGGAAGGAGATAAGATTTTACCATAAGTAAAACATATTAGAATCACAGAAAAATTCCATCAACGAAGCGTCAGTGAAGAGCGAAGTATGAAATTGGGAACTTATTATTGAGCGTGATCCTTGATACAATAATCAGTATTCCTCTCATCAATCTGTAATGCCCACTTGCTTCTTTCTCCCAGTTGGCCAGAGCTTGTCCTGAAAGCCTGGGACCTCTTTAGAGCGGTGGGACTAAGAGATGCTCCTTTCCCTTATCACATAGGTATACAGGCAGTGCTTTCTCCCCTCTCCCTGGCCACCATGCTTGTGTGTGTGCCCCTTCCTAGGTAGGTGCCAACATCTGTGGTTACATGGAGAACGTCACAGAGGAGCTGTGCAGAAGATGGATGCAGCTTGGAGCATTTTATCCACTCTCGAGGAATCACAATGGGCCTGGATTCAGGGTAAGGTCTCCACGAGAAGTGATGAGAACTCCTTGGATTGTGCAGTCTGCTTGTTCTTAAAGCGGGGCCAAAGAAAATCCTACAGGCTGGCCCTAAGTGCAGGAGCCCACAAATAAGTTTTGGGTGATAGGCCTGAAAAGTAGGATATTGGGGTGAGGGTGTGTGGACAAGGGGTATATATAGATAGATATAAATATAGATTATAGATATAGATATAGATATAGGTATAGACATAGATGATATAGATAGATATAGATAGAGATATAGACATAGATATAACGGTTTGATCGTTGGAAACTCAGCAGCAGAGATGAGAAGGGGGGTTGGTTTCGTGGTGCTGCTCTCACCTGTCACCACCTCACATAGATGGGACAATCGGAGTCTACTGATATTTTACTTGAACGCAAGGGAAACGACTCCTCATTGGCAGGGACAGGATCTGAAATTCGTTTCACCTTGTTACAACGTTCTGTCTTCCTATGAGTGGTTTGGGAGACGCCTCCCCGCTACTGCTCATGACGTATCCTGTCTTTCTCCTCTTCTATCCAAAATCATATTTTTTCGTGGGCAGGTGTATAACATGGGTTGAAAGTCCCTCCCAAGGAGATCTTTAGTGATGGCGGGTGGAGTAAGGTGGCGTACCCTTTCTTCTGATGAAGTGACCTGCAACTGAATTGTTTCAAATCGAGTGGTTTAGCTCTTTGTAGCTCATCAGAGGAACTAACTGATAACCATTTTGGCTCCAGTAGTTGACTTGGCCCAATGTCTCTAACTTGGGAAAGATTCATAGTCAAATATTCAATGTATTTTCTCCCCGGGCTGCCCCAGCCGTTAGTGGTCCAGAGAGAGATGGTCTCTCTGAGGGAAATATTTAGTAACTGCTTACATTGTAGGACCAGGATCCCGCCGCCTTCGGTGAAGACTCCCTGCTGTTGAATTCCTCCAGACATTATCTGAACATCCGCTACACCCTGCTGCCCTATCTCTACACCCTCTTCTACCGAGCTCACAGCCTTGGGGAGACTGTGGCGAGGCCCCTGGTCCACGAGTGAGTGTCCTGACCTGCAAAGACTCCCTTTCAGATCGAAATTGTGCTTCCCACGTTGGCATTGGCAAGGTCCGTTTCCTTGTTGGCGCGGAATGCGCTGCTGTCCTGTGTCGGCAGCTTCACCCGCCTCTCTGTTTTCCAGGTTCTACCAGGACCCGGCGACGTGGGAGGTGCACGAGCAGTTCTTATGGGGGCCTGGACTCCTCATCACACCTGTTTTATACGAAGTGCGTTTATAATCGGAACTGCGGGGCGGGATATCATACTTGTTCTCGTGGCTCTATAGCTGAGTCAGCTGGGCCTGAGTCTCTTCGGTTGCATTTAAGTATAAACATGAATACAAATGAGGGAGAGATCACGAAAGCTCAGAAATTAGACAAATAGTAATTCTTGGTCCCACTGCCTCCCCGAGCCAAACAGATTCCGTTTGCAAGATTATGTTAAAGCCTTCGTCCTCAAGCCTCTGGACACTGAGAGGGCTTTGCATGCCTCGGGCTGGCCATCTGTCTGGGTTTCCCTTTCACCAGAGGCGATGTGCTCCAGGGGTTAGGAAGAGAGAAGAGGGAGGGAGAGGAGCTGGGAGGAGGAGAGGATGCTGGGTGAGCGGAGGCAATAACCGTGGAGTCCTTGCACGAAGGACCACAGGTACCTCCCTAAGTGTGGTTCGGGGCAGGGGTGAGTCGTGGGGAGGTAGGGAGGGATCAGAATTACGGTTATTCGTTTATAAACATGAAAATTCTCCAATGTACCCACATCGAAAGCCCATCTCGTGGCAAGTCCTGCTGACCGGCAAGTGGTCCCGCCGGAAGGCTCTCCGGGGGGCCTGCTGTGTCGCTCTCCTCCACCTACCCGATTACACAGGCGGCTCGGTGAATGAACGCTCTCTGCTTCTCTTAGAAAGTTCAGGAGCCTCGAAGCAAAACAAACTTAATTTCTAGGTACAGCTCCGCTTTGGGGAAACTGCCCGACCTTTCTGAGCACCTGTATTTTTATTCGGAGAAGGGGCAGACCCCAGCTATCTCTCAGGGTTGGTCAGACGAGCCCATGCACCACATGGGGAGTGGTTGTGTGCATTGTCGAGGGACTTGCTAACGTTGTTCGTTGTTATCGTTTTTTTTTCCCAGGGCGTGGACCAAGTGAAAGCATACATACCAGATGCCATCTGGTACGACTACGAGACAGTAAGTAAGGCAGCCCCCTGGGCCCACAGACCCACCTGCAGCAGAGGGGGCAGCTCTCAGGTGGCAGTGCTGGGGGCCTAGGGTCGCATATAATAAGAGGCTTTACATTTAGTTGATTGTGAGTGTTTTTCTGTGAAGAGGCCTTTCCAAAATGTGCAATGAAATAATTTGAATAACTGGCATAGGTTTATGGGACCTTTCATTATGTCGCCCTGGCTGGACTTAGGTTGTGAAAACCGAGAGAATCAGAGCCCAGCGTGGCATTAACACAGAGAGTGCAGGCTGGAGGCACAGCTCCGCTCTCTATCACCTGTGAGCCTCGGGCGAGGCTCTTCATTTTGGGGTCTCTGTTTTCCTCTTCCTTAAAAGGAGGCGGCTGAGCTAGCAGATCTCCAAGACCCCACCTTGCCCCAAGAGCCCATTATCTGATCCGTTTTCCTTTGCTGGCTAGGGGGTGGCCATCCAGTGGCGGAAGCAGTTGGTGGAGATGCTGCTGCCCGCCGATAGGATCGGACTTCACCTTCGAGGGGGCTACATATTTCCCACCCAGCAGCCAAACACCACCACGGAGGCAAGGTGAGCGCTCTGCTCTTCTCAGGTGTGACTTTTCTCCTGCTTCTAGGGGCAGGGCACTGTGGGAGAGGCTAAGATGGGGACTTAACATGGATAAACCAAGGGATGGCAGCTCCAGGCAGGAATCTTCCTCCCCTCCTTTCAAGGGCGGCCCAACATGGGCGTCTTCATTTAGCAGGGGGTAAATGTAGCCTCGGTTCCTTAATATTTTCATATTCTTTCACTTCCGGATTGAATCAGATTCTGAGAATAGTCAAAATAATCATTCATGAGGATTTCCTTATGGTCAGAAATGGTTCTTAAGTAGGTTTTCTTAAGCGTGAGAGAATGCGAGTTAAATAGGAGATGACAGTATCACATGAAAGTCAACAGAGCTTCGAGACCAAGAGCCAGAAAGTTTAGGTTCAAGCCCCAGCTCTATGACATACCAGATGTGTTACCCTGGCAACTCATTCTCTGTTTCTGCTTATCATTTGTAACCCAGGGATGATGATAGTTTGGCTTGTTTAGAGCTATTATGAGGCTCGAATGAAATAATGTAAATGATTTAATGTGTATAGGATACTTACAAGAGTGCCTGGCACACGGTAAGCACCCCAAAGTGCCAATCGTCACTATTGTCATGAACCCGGTTTCCAGCAGGAGCCATTGCTTTCGACTCTTCTTCTCATGCTCATTCCCTACTAACCTCCGCAGTCTACCCACACCTACGTTCCGCATCTCCATACAAGGTCAATATCTACTCAGTTTCTGGGATAGGCTCCGGGATTATCTATCCGTGGGGCACGAAGGGAGATGGTTTAACATAGTTCTACCTCTTCTTCATGCTCCGAAGCTGAGAATTGCTCTTTTACAGTCGGAAGAACTCCCTGGGACTCATCATTGCCTTGGACTATAAGAGAGAAGCAAAGGGAGAACTGTACTGGGATGATGGCGTGTCTCCAGGTACCTCCTCACGGTGGTTCCATCACTGCGGTGCTCAGCGCACTTAGTCGCTGCAGGCCGGCGCTCAGCCATTAGCGTCGATGCTTATTCGGAAGTTTGGCTGGCCAAGCACGATGCATTAAAATCGACTTCAAATGAGCAACTTGTATGTTATTGACTAGGTTACTTAGTCTCGCCTCTGGGTATCATTATTGATAACCAAGGAATACATTTCGCTAGCAGATTTGTAAAACCACTGCTTGGTTACTATTGAGGAGGAAGTATCTAATTCACACAGTGTGATTTGCCACTGTAGGACTTCCACGTTAAGTACCTCACATAAGCTTATGTGATTATATAAAAATCCTGCCCTTCGCAGAACTGGCATTTATTATTATTGATCGGCTGTTCCTTGTTGCACTGTACCCGGGGGCTAAAGATGAATAAGACAGAGGCATTGACTTTGAGGACCTCCTGGCCCAGCAGGGTAGATACCTGGTGCA